>NC_054079.1:649225-973838 GCF_017639655.2 Falco naumanni | reverse complement strand
GATCAAGCACTGGAACAAGCTCCCCAGGGAAGTAGTCATGGAGACAAGCCTGTTGGTGTTCAAGAAGTGTTTGGACAATGCTCTTGGAGATATGGTTTAACTTCTAAGCTGCCTTGTGTGGAGTCAGGACCTCACAGAATCAGAGAATGGTGTCCTGTCCCGCCAAGAAGGAGGGAGGAGTGACTGAGACTCGCTGATTCCCCTTGATTGTAATAGGGTATACACAACATCAGAGGTCCACAGGTGAACAAAGACTTTTATTCCATAGCTAGGCTCGTTGGTAAATAATTAGGTAGCAGAAATGCTTATCACTTGCCATATGTACAAAGTTTTATGCCTTGCATTACTTACTAGGAAAAGGTAAAAGAAGAAGAAGAGAGAGAGATCACCAGTCCAGGTTCTAGTGTTGGCCCAGCCAATGGGGGTCTATGGTCCATAGGAGTGCTCATCCAGAAGTTTTTCTTCTCTTATTCTCCTCAATGGCACTTGCCTTCCTCTTTCATTCTTATCCTTCAATGTGGACCACCTCTTATTTAAATTAGCCATGCTTGCTATGCAAATTAGCACACATGCCCCTTACAAGTGTGTGGGGGCAAGTCTTTTTGGTCTTGAATTGAGTTGATATCTGCTGACTCTACTGCTTCTTGGGCAATCATCCAGCCTTCAGCAGGATGTTCTCTCTTATCAGTCTGTCAAGTTTGAGACATCTCTCAGACAGGCACAGGGGGTTTCCATCCCCTGTTCCCTTATCAAGTTTTGTCTCCTGCCATTGTCCATACCCTTCTGGGAAACAGCCCTTTGTTCTAGGGGATTACCAGCCCTTGGCTTCCAGTTGGCCTCCTACAAATGGGTTGGGTTGGAAGGGACCTTTGAAGATCATTTAGTCTTTCACTATATGCTCAAAGCCCAAGCTGACCTTGAACACTTCCCAAGGAGGGGGTATCCACAACTTCTCTGGGCAACCTGGTCCAGTATCTCACCAACCTCACAGTAAAGAATTTCTTCATAATATTTAGTCTAAAACTACCTTCTATTAGTTTCAAGTCATTACCCTTCTATCACTACAGGCCCTACTAAAATGTCTCTCCACCTTTATTATAAGCCTCCTTTGAGTACTGGAAGGTCTTCCCCGAGCCGCCTTTTTTCAAAGCTGAACACCACCAACTCTCTCAGCCTTACCTCACAGGAGAGGTGTTCCAGCCCTCTGAGCTTTTTTTGTGGCCCTCCTCTGGGCTCGTTCCAACAGGTCTGTGTCCTTTTTTTTGTACTGGGGACCCCAGAGCTGGACACAGGACTCCAGGTGGGGTCTCACGAGAGTCGAGTAGGGGGGCAGAATCGCCTCCCTCAACCTGCTTGCTGGCCACACTTCTTTTGATGCAGCCTGGGATACAATTGGCTTTCTGGGCTGCAAGTGCATACTGCTGGCTCACGTCCTATTTTTCATCCACCAGTACCACCAAGTCCTTCTCAGCAGGGCTGCTCTCAATCCCTTCATCCCCCAGTCTGTATTGATATTGGGGATTGCCCTGACCCAGGTGCAGGACCTTGCACTTGGTCTTGTTGAACTTCATGGGGTTCTCATGTGCCCACTTCTCCAGCCTGTCAAGGTCCCTCTGGATGGCACCCCTTCCCTCAAGCGAATTGCAGATGGCACCAAGCTGAGTGGTGCAGTCAAACTTGCTGAGGGTGCACTAAATCCCACTGTTTATGTCATTGATGAAGATATTAAATAGTATTGGTCCCAGTACAGACCCTTGAGGGACACCACTCACTACTGGCTTCCACTTGGACATTGAGCTGTTGATTATAACTCTTCGGATGCAGCCGTTAGCCAATTCCTTATCTATCTAACAGTCCATTCGTTAAGCCCAGCGCTCTCCAATTTAGAGGTAAGAATGTTGTGGGGGACCATATCAAAGGCCTTACAGGAGTCCAGGTAGATGACATCAGTTGCTCTTCCCTTGTCCACTGATGCAGTCGCTCCATCGTAAAGGCCACTAGACTAGTCAGGCATGATTTGCCCTTGATGAAGCCATGCTGGCTTTCTCTAATCACCTCTCTGCCTTTCACATGTTTTGATGTGTCTTCCAGGAGGATCTGTTCCACGATCTTACTGGGAACAGAGGTGAGGCTGACTGATCAGTGGTTCCCAGCGTCCTCCTTATTACCCTTTTTCAAAATGGGTGTGATGTTTCCCTTTTTCCAGTCACTGGGGACTTTGCCTGACTGCCACAACTTTTGAATTATGGTGGAGGGTGGCTTGGCAACTGCATGAGTCAATTCTCTCAGGATCCTGGGATGCATCTTGTCAGATCCGATGAACTTGTGTATGTTCAGGTTCCTCAGGTGGTCTCAAACCAGAATTTCTCCTACAATGGGAGGGACTTCATTCCCCCAGTCCCTGTCCTGAAGTTCAGGGACTCGAGAGATGTGGGAAGAGAATTTACCATTGAAAACTGGGGCAAAAAAATTGAGTACCTCAGCCTTCTCCATGTTAGCTTTCACCAGCTCTCCTGTCCTATGTATTGGTGGGATACATTTTCTTTAGTTTTCCTTTCCTGGCCAGCATACCTGTATGTTGATGTGTTTCAAAGAACGTCTTCAGAATTTCTTAGTGATTAAGTATTCTTTATTGTCGGCGCCGGGCGTACGGGGGAACCTTCCACCAATCGTACACACCCAGAGGGGCAGATTATCTTATATTTATATAATGAAACAATGAATATTCCATTAACGCCTATACATATTCATTACCTGAACCTGCCTACCCTCGCTTCGTATGCTAATTAGCTTATCAGTCTTTCACGCTTGCGCAGATTCTTCCAAAAATTGTGGGCCGGGGTCTTTAGAATGTGGGCCGTGGTCTATGGGAGGAAGGCTGTAGGTCTTCCTCATGGTGTACTTTTCACCTTTTGCTCATTATGTGATGGTCTTGCACATTTGCAGTGTTCTTATCAGTCTGAGGTAATTTATGCCCTTGCTGGCCATCTGCTTTTCTTGCTTAATTATTTCTTTTACCCTTATCTGTCCCCTCCTGCTGAAGTGTTCCGCTAAAGTTTTAACACAGAAGGTCAGCAGATAGGCGGATGTCTAACAAAGGATAACAGAACAGACACCACAGGTAGATGAGTAACATGTGGCGGTACATGATATCTACAATGGTTACAGTGGCTAACAAACATAATGTTTATTCTTTAATTCTATTCTAAAGTTCGTTCACACTACATCACTTTGAAGCATATGCTTTAGTTATTCTAGAAGCAGTAGGTTTCCCTCCAGGTCTTGGCCCTTCTCTTTGCTTTCACTGCTGTGTTTCAAAAGTGATGAGTTGGCAGACTTGTAGAAATCTTGCCCAGGGTTTTTTTACGATACCCCTTGTAGTTTTACTCAAAGACATCCAGCTGTCCCGTTATCTCCTTGGTAGGGCAGCTTGCTTTGCAGATAAGGAGGACAGCTCCCCTTGCAGAGATTTGCAACTTTCTTGTCCGAACAGTCTATATGATCTTTCAGACATTTTAACCCCTTTGTCGCTATACAATTACAAGCCTGTTAATGCATTACAATGAATATTGGTTTATGAATACAAACTTGACCATATTATTTACAGCTTATTCACATCAGATGCTCAGTGATACTTGTGGGTTCCTTCCAACTCAGGATATCCTATGAGTTTACAAAGGGAGGAGTAGGCAGGTGCAAACCAGGCCAGTTGTGTGTAAAATGGTGTTGGTTAGTAGGCTTGTCTGGCTTAGCCCTGTGCCTGATCACCATATTCTGTCCTAGCTTCTTATATTTTCTTAACTCTCACTCTGCATAATCTCACTCTCTATCCTATGTGTATGTGTGCTGCAAGGACTAAGTGCCAGCTACTGGTGAGGGGGTGTGTGTGTGTGTGTATCACACTGGGGATGTAGGCACCCTGCAACCTATGGTGTCAGCTAGTGGGGGTCCTAGCATCAGTAGTTGGAGGAGACATAGCTTTCTCAATCCAGGGAGGGTCTCGCAGATTGTAAACACAGTACCAGCTACTGGGGTGACTAGTGTGAGTGAATTTGGTGACAGCTACTGGAGTCGACTGGTAATGTAAGCGCCCCTGGCCTGTGGTGCCAGCTACTGGAGCTAGTGGGAGCCTTTTACCTCCAGCCACTGGGTTGGGAACAGTATGTCCTGAAAACCAGCGTGAGTGATTAGAAATCATAAACTAAACCATGCTATACAATTCTGTGCTACACTACTTGTAAAATTGTGCTATGTGATTCTGCATATTAAAAATCCTGTGCTACTCTGATCATAAGATTCTAAGCTATGCTAATCATAAATTTCTGTTTAAACAATAAAGTTTTAATTGAAACTACAACTTAGTGATGTCATCATTTTGCCAAAGATCCCTAAAAGAACCTATCTGTTTCCATAGCATCAGGTGACAACAGCACTTAACCTGAAACTTTTCCTTTTTTTTTAATTATTAATTAGGTTAAGTTACAATTTGGCTTCACAATATGATTGCCTTGAATCAAACTCTTCTTGACTCAAACAATTCTTCATGGCTGTCTTGATGCATTGAAGTTTTTGTTTTACAATGTAACAGAAAAATGTCATATGTCATGCTATACCTGTCAAGGTATACTTTGAAAAAAACCCTGTGCCTCAGCTGTTCACCTGTTTTGATTTTTGAACCAATTACTTGATTTGAAAGAGAAGAATATAATCTTACTTATTGATGTTTTCCATTTTGTTCTTTGTCAATCTGAAGCTATGAACGGCTCTTGAAGTTATATCCTTGAAAACTGTAAACAAATGTGATAGATGTGCTGTCACCAAATCATAGTCTTATTTTTTCCATTTTCTCTAAATTTTTTTTCATTTCTAGTAGGTGTGATTGTCCTAGTTTTGGCTGGGATAGAGTTAATTTTCTTCCTAGTAGCTGGTACAGTGCTGTTCTGGCTTTAGGATGATAATAATGTTGATAACACACTGATGTTTTTAGTTGTTGCTAAGTAGTGCTTATCCTAAGTCAAGGACTTTTCAAGCTTCCCATGCTCTGCCAGTGGGCAGGTGTACAAGAACCTAGGAGGGAGCAGAGCCAGGACAGGTGACCTGAATGAGCCAAAGGGATATTCCATACCCTAGAACATCATGCTCAGTATATAAACTGGGGGGAGTTGGCTAGGTGCCACTGATTGCTGCTCAGGGACTGGCTGGACATTGGTCAGCAGGTGGTGAGCAATTGTATTGTGCATCACTTGTTTTTGGGGTTTCTTTCCCTTGGATTTTGTTCCTCTCTCTCTTCATTACAATTATTATTGTTTTTTCTTCAATTATTAAACTGTTCTTATCTCAGCCCATGAGTTTTACCTTTCCCCTGTATCTCTTCCCCACCTCGCTGGAGGGTGGGTAAGGGGAGTGAGGGAGCAAGTGGCTGCATGGTACTTAGTTGCTGGCTGGGGTTAAACCACAACACTGATATAAATTGAGACCACACAGTCATTAGGAACTAAGAACATTATTAGTGTATAATTGCTACATCATTATCTGGAAACCCAAGACCCCTGTTAAGGACAAGTAAGGAAACCTCTGTTCTCACAAAAATTATCTTCGTTGATTAACTGAAAGCTCTATATCTAAGAGAACCATGAATTGCTGATGCTTAATAACTTTGCAGAAGTTGATGACAAACATCTGGATTAACAGATAAACCACAAGGATGCTGACAGATATTTTTTAAATCTTGCAGCATTGTTATATTTATGTTGCTATGCTGTACCATGTTTCTGATTGGATAATTAGAAATATGCATTCATAGGTAATTGGATTATTCAGATCATACCTTTGTAGTGCAAAGTATAAAGCCCCTACTGAAAAATCCCTTGGGTGCACCCAGTTTACCTGAGACGTCTTATGCACATGAATAAATATTTACTTTTGTAATTCTATACTTTGCGTCCTAGCCTCTCTCTTCAGTCAGCACGGCCGAATTTGTAACACAGGATATCCATAACTGATTTTTCTTTCCTATGATGGCGAGGAGGCAGCAGAGAGCCGCTGGCTCCCAAGCTCCCAAGGCCTCTTTAGGGAAGCAGTGCCGCTGCTATAAAGCATTGTTGCCACCTCATGAAGCAGCACTGGACCCACCGCGCTGGGTGGGCGGAGAAAGGTGGACGTTCACCGCCCCAGGGCCTAGTGGCCTGCGTTTGGAGAAGGGCTAACAAACGGCAGACGAGCAATCTGCAGATGAGCCCACACTACCCTCCGCTACGACCGCCGGCGGAGCGTTGGGAGACAGCAGCAGCAGCGCCTGCGCGCTAGCAAGTAGTGGTGGACTAGGTGGAGGTTTGTTTCCTGCCCTCCTGTCGCAGTTCGGAATTTGCAGTGCGCCTGCGCGTTGGTGGAGGGGAGGAGGGCGGTGTCCGGCCCTGTGTTTTGAACGTCTCGATGCGGATAGCTCACTATTTGGCAGGAAGGTGAGGAGTCCTCTATCATGGCGGTAGAGCTCGTGTACGGAGAGTAGGATCCAAATGTGGCAGAGGCGAACAGGAGGCAGCAGTGGTGACGGCGGAGTGGGACAAACGAGACAAGGGGAGCAGCTGTCCTTACTGCTGCCGCAGAGAATCTGAGTAGCCTAGTGAGACAGGAGGATTGGTGCGATTGCAGCGCTAACGCTTCTACGCCGTTCTCCTGGCACTCCCAGGCGCCCATCCCCCCAGCAGGTAAGCGAGTAGCTAATGGGGGGGGGATGGGACGGGCACGACTCAGCCTGTCGCGCCGCCCTTGGCCTGGCTTAGCCTAGCCTAGTATCGGGTAGAGCCGGAGGGAGTCGCTGTGGGACGGACTTGAAGCCGTTGCTCCTTAGCTTTCCCTCCCCTCCTTCGAGGCTGATGTTATTTATGTACTTGTGGTGTTCCGTCTCTGTTACCTTTTCTTCTTTACTGCCAGCCTCAAAGGTCCGCCCGGAAACCGCGGGAGGCGGGTGAGAGTGGGGACCCTTGGGCTCGTGTTGCTGTTTCCGTCTTCCTTTTTCACGTAGCGCCCTGGCTCCTTTGCACCCCTCACTTTTCTGGGCTCCAGGGGACTGCTGCCTTCTTTAGGCACTGTCCTTCTTGCTATCTACCTTCTCCCTCCCCCCGCCCCACTGGCTCTTGCTGGAGGGGAGGGGTCGCAGCTGCGTGGCCCTTCCTTTCTGTGGAGCTATTGTACTGTGGGTTGGGGCCCGCCGAGGGGGCTCCCAGCAGAAAAAGCTCTTTGTCGATAGTGCACGTTGGGGGAGGTAAGTCTCTGTCCTGTCATCCGTTCGCCCCCGCCCTCCCTCTCCGAGAAAATGGGGTGGAGCGGATATGAAGGTGGTGGCAGGGTTCGGCCGCGCTGCAGTAGCCAAATGCTGGAGCTGGGAGAGCTGCTAACGCGCCGAGCTGGCAGCGCTGGGGTTGCACACGCCATTGCTGCTGTCTGGGACACCCAGAGTGAGTGCCTGTGTGTACACGCTCCTTTGTCTGCTGCTGCCGCTTTCCCTTCCTCCCTCGATTTCCTCTCTCCTCCCTCCCCTCCCTTCTTTCTCCTTTCTCCCAGACTCAAAACGCAGCTGCAGGTTTGTAAATACTGGACCAACACATACAATATGGCTGACGCTCGCCCTGCTCCCTCTGTCTCCGCCGCTTAGCCTCTCCTCCATTTAGGCTTTTGTTTCTTCCCCTTCATCTCCCACTAAAAAAAAACAAAAAACAACCAAACAAAAAAAAACCCCAAAAACAATTCACCCTCCTTATTGCGTGCATGGCGGGATTTCAAGGGTAAGGATCCTCGCTTTGGAGGCTTTCTCCTTCCGTTTTGCTGTTTACAACAAAATGAAACCTAAAATCAGAGGGGGGTTGGGAACTTAACAAGGCCGGGAGGGAGGGAGAGAATTGGCTGAGCCCTGCGGAGAGAGGCTTGATTAGGGTGCGCTTATCTTTGAGGGAGGGGGCTGATGCACCAAAGCTCTGGCGGAGGTGAAATACTGTATTATGCTTGTAAAATGAACTAGCGCCGTTTCTTTCATTTTAGGATGTAGTTCAGTATAAGGTATCAACTCGGCACAGACTTATTAAAAAGACCTGAACTAGTTATACTAGAATAGGCATTGTGTAGTGAAAACACGTAGTATAGGTTTGTGGGGGTTTCTTGGCTTTCTCTGTATTTCCTTGCTAGTATTTTAAATAGTTTGCAGATCACAGGCTATAAAACTGGAATTAACGCTTGCCGGGTCTCTTTGTGTTGCTAGTTTTCTGTCTGCGATCAATTTGCCCTTGTGATGACAATGGCACAAAAGGAAGTTGTTTGTTGTTCTTAAAAAGGAGCGCTTTTTCTTAGAAAAGGTATGGCATCGTGAACTGAAGCGCGATACTGAACTACAAGACAGCGTGTTTCTGACCTCTCCTAACAAAAGACAAATGTTCAGTTCAGCACCTCCCAACCTCAGTTATTCAGAGTACCCCCGTCTAGCTTCAATGAAAACAGCATATATCTTATTGCTTGTTTGTTGTTTGTTTTTTTTTTTTTTAAAAACAACCCACAAAATAACATTTCTTAGGCATATCTAAAATGATCTGCTGGAGAACAGCATGTCTGGGTTTTAATTTAAGGATGAATGCTCAAGGTGCCAAGGATGTTATGCTTTCTAAACATGTGTGTTACTGTAACTCATAGTAAATATTTCATTTTTCAAAGATTATATTTAAAAACACAGTCTCTATTCAAAGCATGTACACATTGATAGCCGTGACTTCTATCAGAGTAGTGCCCTAAAACAGTGTCCTAAATCTTTGGCTACTTTGCTTTGGAAGCTTCTAGTGGAGAAGCACTGGCATAGCATAATCATAGTTTTTTACTGAGAGAGTAGTTACTGCATTTTAATGCTAGAATTAAGTATCATATATTAACAATTATTTAAACCTGTTTGTTGGTTTTTCTCCCGCTTTTCTCATCCCCATTAATCCAGTTGATTAACTGGAGGAGAAAATATAGTATTGAGTTTACCACAATGTAAAACTTGAGTGGAGCCATCCAAATTGCATTTTGGATTCTGTATTCGTGTCATGGCTCCTAAGCCAACTGTAATACTTATAGATGGAAAAGTCTGAGCAAAAGGCTGTAACTTGATATTTCTGTGGATTTGTGCAGTGCTCGGTTACTCTTAACTGTTGTTAAATAATTTGTATTTTATCGATGAACAGTGAAAATAGGGCCTGGGATCACTAAAGTAATTTTCAAGTAATGGTGAAATTATTTAATTGAATAATATTCAGTACTTATCACCATTTTCACTATTTGACAGGTGTTGGTTTTAACTTTGTCTTAATCTAAAATGTGAATTTGGTGATGGCATGCATAATTTAGCCAAATCAATTCACCTCCTATCAGAGAAGTTGAGAATGTTTCTAAAATTGGAGATTACCTTTTTATATTTCCGTTGTGTAATGTATGTTGTAAAACTGCTGTCAATCCATGTTATGTGAGGTCTTGTTTAATTTGCTTGGAAACTTTATTGTATGTATTTCAGCAGGTTGTGGGACCATTACAAATTGTTGTCATTAACTGTGGTCTTTATATTAGATTTAAATATTACCTAATTGCAATAGTTTGCAATTATTGCAAGGTGGTTGAGATGTATTGTTATCTTTTATGATGGGACTTTCTTAGAGAGAGATCTACCTGTAAAATATTCATTACTGACACTATAAACATTTACAGGTAGATTTTTATAGCCTTTTTCTGCAAAGGTTAGTTTTTAGTGTCTCTCTTTTTAATGTTATTGTTGAATGCTCTTCTGTGCTATTCAAGGTTTGCATCTCCAAATAGTGGTAAGAGTAGATAGAGCTTAATTATCTCTATGGATTTCAACAATGCTTAACATGCAGATAAGCTGCTGAACTTCAGGCCTTTGATTGCAGGTGGTAGTTTGAACAGAGAACTATCTCTTTGTCTGTTTGTTTACCAATAGTATTCCATTTGTTTTTATATGGATGACTTACAGTATCCATTTATAGTGAGCACACTGTTATCAGTGTTGACCAACTGTTGAGTCCATTTGTCATCTTTGAAGTAATCTCTATTTTCACTCCTTCTGGCATAGCTGTATACAGATCCTATTCTTTGACCACATTGTAGCTGATAGTCCCCTTGTACTAACAGTGCCAGCCACTTTAATTGAAGTGCCTTGTATTCAATCCCTGCAGTTCCATTTCCTGGGAGTGATCAGTGGTGTGTGGTAACCTGGCTAGTCTTAATATTCCTTTTTGGAGTTTTTGGTTTGTTTGACTTAGCGTCAGAGTTCTGGGGAGCTTATATGTCTGCTTAAGTGTAAGACTGTATCTGCAAGTTTGGAAATGCTTTAGGATGAAAGTGCTCTAATAAAATATGTTGCTATGTTTAAGGTCACTGGTTGATCTCTCCTCCTGTTCTCAGAGTCTTCCTGGTGGTTTAGAGGTAGTCCTGAATCCCAAGTTCCCGATGTAACTTTGGGCATAGTCTATTAAGATGACAATTCCTTCTGAATGTGTACCTCAAAGACTTTTTAATTCTATCCACTGTATTGCTTGGTGGGTTTTTTGTTTTCCCCAGATTACTCTTAGGTCAGAACAAGTAATGAATATAGGGAACATGGGTAACTATTCTGTTTTAAGATTACTGTGCTGACTAGGTTGTAAAGTATAGCATTACCTACCAAACTGATGTCTACTACTGGTGCTGCTTCTTAAGGTGATATTACTTTCCCCAGATGTTGTCAGTCACTTCTCAAGCTTATTTCTTCATTTTACTTTTTCAGTAATGTTTATTGACTTGTTCTAAAGCATACTAAGTTGCCATTATGGTGATTTCTGGAAAAAAAAAAATACCTATCTACACCTTAACTTGACCCCCCACCCTTTAAAAAAACATAAATTAATCTTTTTCTAAACCTGTATTCATCACATTTAAATGTAAAAACTAACTTTACTAGATTATGACCTCTTACCCTAAGAAGCACAACTGAAAGACATATCAGACTTCTGGTCTGGTAAGTGTTAAGATCAAATAACTATTTCTGTTGCAAAAATTGTGGTGGTTTGACCTTGGCTGGATGCCAGGTGCCCACAAAGCTGCTCTATCACTCCCCTCCTCAGAAGGGGGGGAGAAAATAAGATGGAAGAAACCATGTTGGTTAAGATAAAGGCAGTTTAATAAAGTAAAAGCAAAGGTTGTGTGCAGAAGCAAAGGAAACCAAAAGATGTTATTCTCTGCTTCCTATCAGCAGGTGATGTCCAGCCACTTCCCAGAAAGCAGGGCTTCAGTATGCATAGCAGTTGTTCTGGATGACAAATGTCATAAATAATGAATGCCCTCCTTTCCTCCTCCTTTCTCTTAGCTTTTATATCTGAGCAGACGTCACATGGTATGGAATATCCCTTTGGTCACTCTGGGTCAGCTGTCCTGGCTGTGTCCCCTCCCAAGATCTTGCCTACCCACAGCCTACTGGTGGTGAGGAGGGAAGGTCGGAGAGACAGCCTTGATGCTGTGGGAGCACTGCTCAGCAGTAGTCAACACACTTTTCTAGCTACCAATACAAAGCACAGCACTGTGAGGGCTGTTATGGGGAAAGTTACCTCCATCTCAGCCAGACCAAATGCAATTATTTTCCTAGTTAAGTATGTATTTTCTTTATGGAAAACTCTTCCCTAGTGTGTTCAAAAAAGGTAGCTTAACTCCACTGTATAATTTTGATTGCTATTGAGATTTTAAAATCTGGAAGTTCCCAGCAGCATAGAAGAAAGCATGTTCTGGAATAGTTCCCTTGTGATGTTTTGTATTGGGCATAACTGGCGAGGTTGAGGGGGGAGCAGGGTGGGGCTGCAGGGGTGACCTCTGCAGGAGAAAGTTGTTGGTTGCCCTGTACTGGTTACATATGGTTCTAGCCAGCTCAGCAACAACCCCTTTGCAGGCCAAAGATGGGCCAATTGGCAAACTTTGTGGTGCTTCTGTGAAAACAAAACTGAGAAAGGGTGGTAAATACTGAAAAGAAGTAACATCAGAGCAGAGGAAAGAGGAGAAAGATGACCATGCTGGAAAAGTAGGAGAGCAGGAGCTTGAGTGATAGCCTGAGCAGGGGCCGAGAGGTCTGACTCTAAAGGCACTACTACCTGTAGAGAAACCACCACATGCTGACCCCTACTTTCTTGTGCTGCCTGTTGCCTCATCAAAGAAAATGTTTTGTGTGGTGATGGGATTGGAGAATGAACAGGGGGGGAGGAGAGGTTTTGCAGCGGCAAGTGGTGATGAGGTGGATTGAAAACTGGATAAATGGCAGGGTCCAGGTGGTGATGATCAGTGGCACAAAGTCTAGTCAGAGGTCAGTAACTAGTGGTGTACCCCAGTATTTGCCCCAATACCGGGTTTGATCTTGTTCAACATGTTCATTAATGATCTGGATGATGGTGCAGTGTACCCTCAGCAAGTCTGCTGATGACACAAAACTGGGAGGAGTGGCTGATACACCAGAGGGTTGTGTTGTCATCCAGAGGGACCTGGACAGGCTGGAGAAATGGGCTGACAGGAGCCTCATGCAGTTCAACAAGGGGAAATGCCAATTCCTGCCCCTGGGGAAGAACAACCCCATGCACCAGTACATGCATGGGGCCACCCATCTGGAAAGCAGCTTTGAAGAAAAGGACCTGGGGGTTCTGGTGGACACCAAATTGAACATGAGCCAGCAATGTGCCCTTGTGGTAAAGGTGGCTAATGGTATCCTGGGTTGCATTAGGCAAAGCATTGCTAGCACATCAAGGGAGGTGATCCTTCCCTTATATTCAGCACTGATGAGGCCACACCTGGAGTCCTGTGTCTAGTTCTGAGTTCCACAGTACAAGAGAGACATGGACATAACTGGGGAAAGTCCAGCAAAGGGCCACAAAGATGATTAAGGGACTAGAGCATCTCACATCTGAGGAAAGGCTGAGAGAGCTGGGAATGCTCAGTGTAGAGAAGTGAAGGCTCGGGGGGGGGGGGGGTGGGGAAATGTGTGTCTTATCAATGTATAGAAATACCTGAAGGGTAGGTGCAAAGAGGACAGAGGCAGGCTCTTTCCAGTGGTGCCCAGTGACAGGACAAGAGGCAATGGGCACACAGTGAAACACAGGAGGTTCTGTCTGAACATCAGGAAACACTTTTTTTTTTTTTCTTTCTTTTTCCCCTCTGTGAGGGTGACTGAGCTGGAACAGGTTGTCCAGAGAGGTGGTGGAGTCTTCCTCTCAGGAGATATTCAGACCCTGTCTGGACATTGTCCTGGGCCACCAGCTCAAGGTGGCCCTGCTTGATCAGGGGTATTGAACCAGATGACCTCCAGAGGTCCCTTCCAACTTCAACCATGCTGTGATTTTGGAGAGAGAGCGAGTGTGGGTTTTTTTTGTTTGCTTCAGTAACAGAATTGATAATTAGAAGTTTTTAATTGACAATAAATTGAATTGATTGAAATTTCACAGGAATCAGTAAACTTGTTTTGCCCACAACACATTTATGTTAAGTTTTCATGCTATCCTTTTACAAATGCTGTATCAAGCATATCTACTAAAATTCAGTACAGTGCTTAGGTCTCTGGTATGCTTAGATAACTACTTTTCATACTGATAAGCACTTTGTATGTTTTGTATGTCTAACTTATCTCTGGTCTTCAACTTGAATTGTAAAATGTTTGGGGAGTAAACTTTTAATTTTCTAGGATTTATATGAATAATGAAAATATTGCTTGGAGGATGTAGGTTCTCTAACCCATCTTGTACTCAAAAGACATTCAGCTACACTTGTATGATTCTGGATGGTGGTTTGCCCATCCTGTTCCTTAATCTCATGTATTTTGGGCAGTCAAAAGATCTTTGACTTAATGTTGAAAGACACAAGGTTTCGTTAATGGTTGGTTTACCATCAGTGGAACTGCAGTTATAGAAGATCTCGTCTGTCAAAATATATGCTGCAGGAGTATCTTCATAAAACAGCTTAACAGAAAATTCTGTTCTGTGGTGCAAATACTTTTTTTAAGAAAATCTGACTCTTAAATGCTTCTAGAGTTAGGGGGTACACAGGTGTTTGATATTTGGGAACTGGAGATCATTGGATACTTACACCTGACATCTTGTGAGTAGGGGGAGTATTCACAAAGACTGCCCTCAGATCCCAGAGGGTCATTTTTCTACTGAAGAAAAGGCTTTTTCTAGAAGTGAATCAAGATAGAAATCTTTGTTGGTCTGTAGACAGCTCAGGGCACCTCAGGTGACTACTGGGATTTTTTTATTAGCGTTTGTGAATTACATCTCTTGATCTTCTGCCCCCTCCTCCATTTTATCAGTATAAACATGCTTTGCTGTTAGGCATCACCCATAAGACAGAGGGCAAGCAACCTCTCTTCTGGTTTATGTGCTGTCCTGACGAGTTTACTTGTTTAAAGTTGAGTGAAACACCTCCCACCTCTGTTATAGCAGTGTTGGCTTGTATAGAGAGGATGATGAGGCAAACTTATTTCATATGATTAGAGATGTAGCTGTATCAATATTGGATGAAAAGTACATTTTTAAATGGTAATGACTTAGGACAAGATTCTCTGCTGTAAATAAACATACTAGTTTTCAGTCATGCTTTGAGGCCTCTAACAACAATTCTGGGAGACTATGTTTGGGTGGGGGTGGAACAAATTAAAATACGAAGCAGGGATATGGTGAGTTGGCCCTGACTGGCAGCCAAACTCACCCAGCTGCTCTTTTATTCCCCCCCCCAGTGGGATGGAGGGAGAAAATAGGAAGAACAGGAGCAAGAAAGCTTGTGAGTCCGGATAAAGATAGGGAGATCACTTAACTGTTGTGGACAAAACAGACTTAACTTGGGGAATTTAATTTATCGCCAATTTCTCATTGTCAACTATTGCCAATATAAGAATAAAAAATTACTGATTCAAGTATTGGGAAACAAACAAAACAAACATTAAAAGACTTCTAGAGAACACGCTTTGGGAAAAAAGGGAGGAAAAAGTGTTTTCCCTGACTTGGCTCCATTCCAAACTCTTCCCCTTGCCCCTTGTTATGTCTGCAAGTTACTCAGTCCCTTCAGTGATGCAGAGTGTGTGTGTGTTGTTATGGTTAGCATCTAGCAGCTTCTCTCTGCTGTTCATTCCTTCTCACTTTTTCTCTGTTCCAGCGTGGGTTCTCTATAGGCTGTAGTCCTTTCAGGAATATCTGCTCTGGCATGGGTCCTCTGCAGGACTACTTTGCCATGAAGCTCTTTCTATTCTGACCTTGGTATTCCCAATGTTGTTTTTCAAATTTTTTTGTTGTTCCTTTCTCCCCTCTCCGTTTAGTGTCTTCTCCCATTTTTAAAATGTTTTCACAGAGGTGCCACCAGCTTTGCTGATTAGCTCAGCTTTGGCCTGTGGTGAATCTGTTGCTGAGCAGGCTGGAACTGGCTGTGACAGGTACAGGGCAGTCTCTGACCTCTTGCCACCTACCGTGAAAGGCAGAAGTGTCTGTTCTTGTGTGTGCTCTGTTTACCTATAGTATAGAATTCCAGAAAGCCTCACCTGTTTATAAGGGGAGAGATACACTGTTTTCTGAGATCCTTTTCCCCTTTCCTGGATTTCTGTTTTGTCCTTTTCTCTGCACTTCAGTTCAGTAGACTCAACCTTATTTGAAGTATTAGAAGATAATTTAATCTGTGTCTCTGCGAGTGTGTATTTCCAAAAGGGAAAAAAAGACTTTTTTAATTACCGATACAAAGATCGGCGGCAGTATCCAAGTTTCCCTTGCTTTCTAACTTTCCTTGCAGAAGTGGGAAGCTAGGTGTGGCTGTGTAAGGAGTCTGATATCGACGTGTGGAAAACAGACTTCACAATGACTAGATTGTAAAGTAGGTATGTTTATTCAGTGCTGGGCAGCATGGGGGGGGTAGTCCCACCAAAATTGTGCATGCCTTTTTTAACCTTTTCAGACCTATTTATACATGTTACATTTCTTTATCTAAACCCACACATAATCTGGGATACATTGATTATATTCAGCCTCCAGGCCACACCTCCACTGCAAAACATTGATTATAAGTAATCAGCAAACATGCTACAATGGTAAACATATCTAAGTAACGCCAAGCAACTTTTATGCTGACTCATCATGACATATAACTCTTAGCAACTTAGAAGCATTATATGTGCAGTATTGATTAAGTATGTGTTTGCTTATCAGGCTAGGATGCCTTGGCTCAACTCTCCCCTTTTCTTTTTCTCATGCCCTTTTCTAAGGGCTTTTCTTCACTTTAAGCATAGTTGAGAACATTTCATTAGTGCAACTGTTTGCCCTTCCTCAACCTTGTATTGTTTATGAGGGGTCCAGACCTCAAGCCATGCATCTGCCAATACCAAGCACATACTTACTACAATTCCAATATTTTTCATCATTGTTTTCGTCTTATTCATATCTTCAGTTTTCCATCTGATTCACTTGTCCATTTACTTGGTGCTTTCTTCACCCGGGTATGGTGGATCCAAGAGTCTTGTTCCTTGATCTTGATGGCAGTAAAGGTGGTCAGAAGTACTTGAAACAGTCCTTCCCACTGTGGTTCCAAAGTCTTTTCTGTAAGAGACTTATATATACATAGTCTCCTGGCTTAATATTATGCACTAGTTCATCAAGACCCGTTCCCCAGGCCCCAGTCACATTGGATTTTATTTGTTTCCCTAGTGCTATCATATAAGAGATTATAACCTTGTCTACTGATTGGATAGATATTCCTCTCTGTATTGCATATGGTTGTCCATATAAAACTTCAAATGGACTCACTCCCTCCTTAGTTCTAGGTTTTGTCAGTATTTGTGAAAGTGCTAAAGGTAGAGACTGGGGCCAGGCTAAGTTTGCCTCTTGCCCTAATTTAACAATTTGTTGTTTAATCAAATGATTAATCTTTTCCACTTGACTGTGGGCAATATGGAGTGTGTAGTTGCCAGTCTATACCCAAATAACGGCTAACTTGTTGTACTATTTTGGAAATAAAATGTGGTCTCCTATCTGATGAAATAACTGCTGGGACCCCGAATCGTGGTATAATTTCCTGTACAATTATTTTAGTTACTTCCCTTGCCTTTGCTGTTCTAGTTGGAAATGCTTCTGGCCAACCTGAAAAGGTGTCTGTTAACATCAATAAGTAATGATACCCCCCTTTTCTTGGGAGTTCAGTAAAGTCAATTTGCCATTGTTGTCCAGGTACATTACCTTTCCCGGTTTGCCCCATCTCTAATTTGGGAGTATTTTTAGGATTGGTCTGGAGGCATATTTCACATACCTGTCTTATTGTAGTATCTAAATTTCTGGCCACAATTTCCCTGATTAGGTGTTTATATAAAGCCTCGACTCCCCAGTGTCTTTTCCTCTGCTCTTCCTGTATTAAAGGCCACAGTAAGTAAGAAGGAATAATTAATTTTCCCTGTGGGGTATAGGCCCACCCTTCTTTGTTATATGAGCCCTCTAAATCTGTAATAAGTTTTCAATCTTCCTTAGTATATTCTGGTTTGCTTTTTAGGGAAATTTGTCAGGGATCAAAGCCCCCTCTATTTTTACCTTTATTTTGGCCGCTTGTTTTGCCTCTCTGTCCGCCAACTCATTCCCTTTTTCCAAATCCAAGCTCATTTTCTGGTGTGTCTTTATATGTATGATTGCTACTTTCTCAGGGAGTTGGACAGCTTCTAATAACTTCAGGATCTCTTCTGCATGTTTAATGTTTTTCCCTTGAGAATTTAACAGTCCTCTCTCCTTCCAAATTGTTCCAAAAGCATATTTTGAGTCAGTATAAATGTTCACAACTTTGCCTTGAGCCAATTCCAGGGCATGAGTTAGGGCAATTATTTTTGCCTTTTGTGCAGAAGTGTTCATAGGCAAAGCTCCCGATTCTATTACCTCTTTGCTGGTAGTGAGCGTATCCTGCGTGTCGGTTACTGTTTAGCACATAGCTGCTTCCGTCTGTGAACCAGTTTTTCTCCAGTTCACACGGGGAGTGTTGTTTTTCCAAGATGCTAGGTATCTTGTGTTCCGAAAAAATGCTCTAGCAAGGGTGTGAAGGGTGTGTGTCTGAGCATTGAATGTAGTGTGAATTCTTGAGCTAGTGTTGGTTTTGACAGCTCAGTTAAAAGAAATTCCTTGGCTTAAACCAGTTTTGCTAATTTCTGAGCAAAACCTGTTCATATACTCACAAACTCATGCAGGTGTTCTCTGAAAGTAGATTATTCCATAGTCCAATAAATAACTTTCCACCAAAAAAACTTTGAAGTTATTTGTCCTCTTAAATACTACTTTAAGATCTTCCACTTTAACGTGCAGAATCAAACTCTACAACTCAAGGAGAGTTATAAAACAGGTATGTTTATGGTGGCACCAGGTGCAAGGGGGATCACTCCTCCTAACTTGTACACCATTTCAACAAGCAGCTGGGTATTTATTATACAAAGTCATACATATACATAAGGTTTCAGAAAATCCAGAATCTCTTCCCTCTGGCACCTCTTCAAGATGTACTTTTCACCTTCTGGGGCAGTTACCTAAAGTTCCTGTTTATCTTTGCATACGTTAGCAGTTCTTGTTGTTTTGTTTGTTATCTACTATGCCATCCATTATCCAACTTTTATTCAAGTGTTTAAACATCTGCTAGCTAACACTGAGCCCTTCCTTATTTTCCACTC
This sequence comes from Falco naumanni, assembly GCF_017639655.2. Taxonomy (NCBI): domain Eukaryota; kingdom Metazoa; phylum Chordata; class Aves; order Falconiformes; family Falconidae; genus Falco; species Falco naumanni. Next base: position 955,129 of record NC_054079.1, on the reverse strand, counting down.
TAAACATGTCAAGCTAATACATGCCCACTGGGGCTGGTTTTAAATCTATATCAGCATGATCGATCCCCAAGCAGGGGATCCACCCTCTTCAGGGTGGGGGCCATTAGAGTAGGAGGTTGTGATCTCCCACTACCACAATTTTTTTAATCCTAGTCGAAGAGGGTTCCCCATGTAGAGTTGGCCAAGTCACGACAATCACACCAATACGGCTACATGCCGTGCTCACTTTATTAAACAAACAGGTCATATTTATAACTTAAACCGGCCGCTCACACAACTTTACACACAGGTGATTGGATAAATGTTTCTGATCACGTGGGCATCCATGTCGCTGATCGGTGGGCATGCTGCAGGCGCCTGATCAGAGTGTGCCGATGAGAGTGTGCTGATTCCGTTGTTCCCAGGACTTGCTCTGCACCTGGCTTCTTGTTTGTGCACAGCTTGTTTTCTTTCTCACCCTGCTTGTTCCCAGGACAATTTAAAGTTGCTCTGCAGCTTCAACTAACAGGCCTGGGTTGTCCAACCCGGACAATGGTAACATACGTCCTCGGTCCTTTAAAAAACCTTCTACATATCCCCCTTTTTCTTTTTGGACAACCCATGTCTGTTTCATGATAGATTTTAACCCTTTCTTCAAGCAAGAAAATAAACAGCTACTAAAACCTAAAAACATTACAACAATGATTATAATAAAGTGTATTCCTTCCATCAATAACATCTTTAACCAGCCTGTTATCCCCAGTCCACTCAACCATTCATCAAAGGGATTATCATCAACAAGAATATGCTTCATGTTTCCCTGCAGTTGTGACAACTTCTTGTGCATAGATATGGAATGATCGGAAAGGTTCACACAACACATCCCTTCAAAATCCTCACAACCGTGTCCATGTGCTAATAACAGAAAATCTACTGCAGCTCTATTTTGTAACGTATCATGCCTAACACTATCTACATCAAGCAATAACAAACTTAAAATGTGTGACGTAAGATTAAATTGTTTCTCTCCCCAGCATGCTAACCTTCATCTATTCTTAGCATTTAATGCAGCCTTTGTCCCCAACATAAATATGGAGGCTAGGACGTTTGCTGTTAAAGACTGTAGATCAACTCGGTTCTTACATGTTTCATCAAAGGTGCGCAGTGCCCTCCGTGATCTATGAGATTGTGGAGTCATTTTTAATAAGTCCTTCATATGTGGAGCAAACAAAGTCAAATGCCCTAAATAACATGGTCCACCGACAGGATACAAAGGAATCCCTGGCCACGCTCTGTCCCCACATATTAGAAAGATTCCCGGTGGCAACTGATAAACCCCTGATACATCTATATGGAAACCCCCAGTTTTAATTCACCCCAAATAGGTGAGCCGGTTAGATTTTGAAACCCTGTATAAAACCCCCGTTCACCTTGACGTGTTAGCCATAACTGCCACAGGTCACCAAACCAAGTTACTCCAGTGCCATTCACGGGTTGAAGTGGTGATGACATGTGGGTACCATCTGCCTTATCAGTCGCAGTAACATTAACATATTCAACAGGTACAATGCTAGCCAATAGGTCTAACTCCTGCAAAGGTAAATGATGTGGCTGATTTAAATGCTCAATAACCGTCTTCTGCCACGCTGCATTACACATAGAAGGCCAAACATATTGCCCATTTGGACTCATACATGTACCATTCTGATTGGAAGTCAGATCCACTGTTTTAACATTCCAAAAAAACATCAACATTTGTTTCATTCTCTTGCAGGGGAATACCGATTAAACAAGTTCTGAAGGGGTTGTCTGCCTGTTGCAGACTTAAACAAAAGTCTGTTACTCCCGTGATATTTGCCCATGTCACCCATATGCTTGTCCTAGGCAAGATGTCAAAAATACTTTGGCCAACGGGTAAAAAATTCATCAAGACCGTAAACCAAGTCCACCACTTAAACATGTTTAGTCCTACAACTTCCATTTATTTTTTTTTTTTTCACCTTCCACCCCACAAATCTGTGCTTTCACAGATTCTGATGGTGTATACTGCCTCCAATCAGCATGGTATTACACTACTTGTATGTTTTCTTTCTTCATGCCCGGTTAATAATCACACGCATACACTCTTTACACCATTTATATTTAAAGCTTTGGCTTACAGAACCGTTTTACCCCACATAGCATACATTGGCATGATACCCGCGGGTTACATCCCTTACAACATAGACAGTTTATTCTGTCTGCTCTCTCTCTGAGTCTTCTCTTCTGTCTTCTGATCTTGACATACAGGTCGCACAAACTTGCTAGGGACCCATATAGGTCCTTTATCTGTGGTGATACAAAAATAACCTCTGCCGTTAAATAACACCGGATTAGGTCCTTCCCATACGCCTGAAGCCATATTTTTATACAGAACATTCAAACCAGGAACTGTAGTTGTTTGGTTCCCTCGCGCTGTTTGGTGATGTATAACAACAGGTGGTCCCTCTCTACCCTCCGTAAGGGAGAGATAGTTTAAGCTAAACAACACCTTAGTCAACCCTTTAGTTAGGTCTATGTCCTGCGATACTTTCTGTCTCTGAAGATAATCCTTCAGGGTACGGTTTGCCCTTTCAACAAGTGCTTGCCCCGTTGGGGAGTGAGGAATCCCTTTAACGTGTTTAATTCCCAAGCGGTCATAAACTTAGCGACTCATTGACTACTGTACGCTGGACCATTGTCTGTCTTTATTTCTGTATTTATTTACTTATTAAATTGTTCTTATCTCAGCCCTTCAGTTTTACATTCCTTTCTGATTCTCATCCCCATCCGTCTGGGTGAGGAGGAGTGGGTAAGTGGCTGTGTGGTGCTTGGTTGCTGGCTGGGGTTAAACTACAACAGTAAACAGAGATGGTTTTATGGCTGAAGCGATGGTTGGTGGCTGTGTTGGCCACAGTGATTGTGAAAGGGTGGAGTTGAAAATCTTTGGTGATATGAGGGAAAAACTGTCAGCAGAGCTGCTACCCTGGATTTTGGAGGAGCAGACTTTAGGCTGTTCAAGGAACTAGTTAATAAGGTCTCCTATTAATCTGCTTTTAAGGGTGTTGGGGTCCTTAAATGCTGGTCATTTTTTACGAGCACAGGAGCAGGCAATTCCTGTGTGTTGGAAGTTGAGCAATTGGGGTAGAAGGCCAGCTTGGCTGAACAGGGATCTCCTTTTGGAACTTAAGTGGAAAAAGAAAGCGTATGGACTTTGGAAGCAAGGTCAGGCTACCCAGGAGGACTACAGAGGTGCTGTTCACTACTGTAGGGAGAAAATTTGTATGACCAAAGCTCAACTAGTGTTGAAGCTGGCTAGTACTGCAGTGAATAACAAGAAAAGCTTTTTTTTAATTATGTTAACAGCAAAAGGAGGACTAAAGAAAACATTGGTCCATTACTTGATGAGGTTGGTCACCTCACCAATAGGGATGAAGATAAAGCAGAGACATTTAATGCCTTCTTCACCTCTGTCTTTAACACCAGTGATGGTCCCTGGAGCCCCAGGCTGGAGAACCATGATGGGGGGAATGATAAGCTTCTAGTCAACTTTGAACTTGTATGGGATTTGCTGCTGCAACTGAATGCATGTTAGTCTATGGAGCCTAATGGGTTTCATAACAAGGTACTGAAAAAGTTGGCTGATGTTATTGCAAGACCTCTCTGTTATTTATCAAAGGTCTTGGGAAACTGAAGAGTTCCCAGTCAACTGGAAGCTAGCAAGTGTTATTTCCATTTTCAAGAAGGGCAAGAAAGAATACCCTGGTAATTATAAGCCTGTCAGTCTCACTTCAGTGCCTGGCAAAATTATGGAGAAGGTTATTCTGGGAGTTACTGAAAAACACTTGAAAGATAATGCAGTCATCGGTCATAGCCAACATGGATTCATGAAGGGATAGTCTTGCTTAAGTACCTTAATATTCTTTTACAATAAGGTTACCCACCAAGTGGACAAGGGGAAGGCAGTGGTTGTAATTTTTTGGGAGACTTTAACAAAGCTTTTGATGCTGTCTCTCACAGTATCCTGCTGGAAAAAATGTCCAGCATACAGCTAGACGTGTACACAATACAACAGGTGGACAATTGGCTGAAGGGTTGGGCTCAGAGTTGTAGTAAATGGGGTAACATCTTGCTGGTGGCCAGTCACTAGTGGTGTTCCCCAGGGCTCAATTTTAGGGTCTGTTCTCGTCAATGCTTTTATCGGTGAACTGGACACAGGAATTGAGTGCACACTAAGCAAGTTTGCTGCTGATACTAAATTAGGAGAAGTTGTTGATTCACTCGAATGTATGGAGGCCTTACAGAGAGATCTTGATGATTAGAGCTCTGAGCAATCACCAAATGTATGAAATTTATAAAGGACAAATGTCAGATTCTGCACCTGAGATAGTGTAATCCTGGATGTACGTATAGACTGGGGGAACAAGAGGCTGGAGTGCAGCCCTGAAGAAAGGGATCTGGGGGTTTTGGTTGATGGTAAGCTCAATATGAGTCAACAATGTGCCCTGGCAGCTAAAAGGGCCAACCACATCCTGAGGTGCATTAAGCATAGTATAGCTAAACCATTTAAAAGAAGTGATTGTCCCGCTATACTCAGCATTGAGTGCAGCCTCACCTTGAGTACTGTGTGCAGTTCTGAGCTCCACAATGTAAGACGGATAGAAAAATATTAGAATGCACCCAAAAGGCAGGCAAGAAAGATGGTGAAAGGACTGGAGGCTGTGACTTATGAGGAGCAGCTGAGGATACTAGGTTTGTTCATCTTTGAGAGGAGACTGAGGGGTGACCTCATTGCTGTCTAAAACTTCCTCGAGGGGGGAGCAGAGAGGGAGCTGCTGATATCTCTGGTGACAAGGGAATGGTTTCAAGTTCAGGGAAAGTTCAGACTGGATATTAGGAAAACATTCTTCGCTGGGGGGCTGATCAAGCACTGGAACAAGCTCCCCAGGGAAGTAGTCATGGAGACAAGCCTGTTGGTGTTCAAGAAGTGTTTGGACAATGCTCTTGGAGATATGGTTTAACTTCTAAGCTGCCTTGTGTGGAGTCAGGACCTCACAGAATCAGAGAATGGTGTCCTGTCCCGCCAAGAAGGAGGGAGGAGTGACTGAGACTCGCTGATTCCCTTGATTGTAATAGGGTATACACAACATCAGAGGTCCACAGGTGAACAAAGACTTTTATTCCATAGCTAGGCTCGTTGGTAAATAATTAGGTAGCAGAAATGCTTATCACTTGCCATATGTACAAAGTTTTATGCCTTGCATTACTTACTAGGAAAAGGTAAAAGAAGAAGAAGAGAGAGAGATCACCAGTCCAGGTTCTAGTGTTGGCCCAGCCAATGGGGGTCTATGGTCCATAGGAGTGCTCATCCAGAAGTTTTTCTTCTCTTATTCTCCTCAATGGCACTTGCCTTCCTCTTTCATTCTTATCCTTCAATGTGGACCACCTCTTATTTAAATTAGCCATGCTTGCTATGCAAATTAGCACACATGCCCCTTACAAGTGTGTGGGGGCAAGTCTTTTTGGTCTTGAATTGAGTTGATATCTGCTGACTCTACTGCTTCTTGGGCAATCATCCAGCCTTCAGCAGGATGTTCTCTCTTATCAGTCTGTCAAGTTTGAGACATCTCTCAGACAGGCACAGGGGGTTTCCATCCCCTGTTCCCTTATCAAGTTTTGTCTCCTGCCATTGTCCATACCCTTCTGGGAAACAGCCCTTTGTTCTAGGGGATTACCAGCCCTTGGCTTCCAGTTGGCCTCCTACAAATGGGTTGGGTTGGAAGGGACCTTTGAAGATCATTTAGTCTTTCACTATATGCTCAAAGCCCAAGCTGACCTTGAACACTTCCCAAGGAGGGGGTATCCACAACTTCTCTGGGCAACCTGGTCCAGTATCTCACCAACCTCACAGTAAAGAATTTCTTCATAATATTTAGTCTAAAACTACCTTCTATTAGTTTCAAGTCATTACCCTTCTATCACTACAGGCCCTACTAAAATGTACCATTTGTAATTGATATTGTCACAGTCCAATGTAGACGGGAAGTAAAAGCCGTAAGGTGCAACGAACATATGGGTAAAGGCCAAAGCTTGGCCTGCTTATGCTCACCGTTTAACCAAGTGCGAAAGGCATATTCCCACCAGGGACTCCTGCTGCCGAGAAGATGGCAACCCCCGTGGCTGGCTGCAACCCAGTCGACGGGCGAGGCAGAGGAGAACCTACCAGAGGAAAGAGCCTACAACTTGGAATGCGTAAGCGACCCTGGCTGAACTCCCCCGGGACTGGTAAGAGCCAAAAATTTAATAAAAACCAAACCCCTCTCACAGTACCCTTTTTCTTGTGCACCTTTAACACATTAGTCTTACCCACAATGGCAGGAAATCCACATGAACCTATGGTATGGAAAATATATAACTTACAGGAAACACATGCAATTCAAAATATTACAACTCCAAAGACAGTAAAATTTATTGTATCATTAACTGCAATGATTATTGGAGGACATAAGGATAGGGCAGATCCATGTAGAGCATATTATGTATGTCCTGCATCAAACCCTGGTAAAAGCTATTGTAATCAACCAGGTCAATATTTTTGTGGCTATTGGGGTTGTGAAACCTGGGCTTCTGATTGGACAAGTCCTGGAGACAGATATCTGAAATTTGAATGGGAGCCTAAAGGGTGTAAGCGGCCAAACATTGGGAAAGATGGACGTGTTTATGGACATTGTAATTCACCAGACTACTGCAGAAACATTAGTATCGAAGTAAAGAATCCTACAGAAGATTCATGGTTAGGTGGAAAAATTTGGGGAATTAGGTTTTGGGACACAGGGCCAGATAGGGAGAGTATGTTTAAAATAATGAAAGAAAGACTTCCTCATGATCCTTTGCCAATAGGACCAAACCTGGTCCTGAATCCACCCACTTTCTCTGAAGAAAAGGTTGCCCCCGTAATTGTCGTAACCCCTTCTCCAGACTCCCTTTCGGAAACAACTAATGACACTGTGACTGAATTCTCCTTATCCAGGGATCTAGAGTTGTCAGAATCCAAAGACCCCTTATGGAATCTAATGCAAGCCTCTTATCGTGCCCTTAATGAAAGCAAACCAAATTTAACTGAAGAATGCTGGTTATGTTATAATGTTAGACCACCATATTTTGAGGCAATTGGAAAACCAGGTAGGATTCAATGGTCTAATGGTTCAAACCCACGAGAATGCCCATGGAATGACCAGAGGAACCATACGCAAGGAATTACTATTCAATTAGTAACAGGTCAAGGAAAATGTATAGGTACAGTGCCCGAAAAGTATCAGCCTTTGTGCAACCGAACAGTCACTAACACCAATATAGAGAAACACAAGAATCAAAATGACAAATGGGCTATCCCGACACCAGGAGCTAAATGGGTTTGTTCAGACATCGGAGTAACGCCTTGCCTATCCCTAAACGTGTTTAATCAATCTCAGTTTTGTGTACAGGTGATTATTGTTCCCCGTCTGATCTATCACACCTCTGAGGAGGTGTTACACCACTTTGAAGGAGACCTGAATAGACAAAAACGAGAGCCAGTTACAGTGGTAACCCTAGCTACACTGCTGATAGCGGGCGGAGTTGGAGCAGGTACAGGCATAGCCTCCCTAGTAAAAGGTCAGGAATTACAAAGTTTGCAGATGGCTGTAGATGAGGATTTAGCAAAAATAGAACAGTCTATCCAAAATTTAGCCACTTCAGTAAAGTCTTTATCAGAAGTAGTGCTGCAAAATAGAAGAGGATTAGATCTATTGTTTTTAAAGGAAGGAGGGTTATGTGTAGCTCTCAATGCGGAATGTTGTTCTTTTGCTGACCATACGGGAGTAGTCCAGGACACCATGTCTGAACTCCGGAAAAGGTTAGATCAACGTAAAAAGGATCGTGAGGCGGGCAGGTCATGGTATGAAAACTGGTTTAATGTTTCACCTTGGCTAACCACTTTGTTGTCTGCTTTAGCAGGACCGCTTATTATGTTGATTCTGGGACTTATATTTGGGCCTTGTATATTACGCTATATTTTACACTTTATTAAAGAACGGTTTGACATAGCTAAATTGCTTATTTTAACTACGAGGTCTGGGGCAAAATATAAGAGTGTATCTATTAATGAGGATGAAGATTGTTGTGAATGCGTTATGCCACGTGAGAACTATGCCTATTGTAATTGTGAGGTATTACCTTGTGAGTGTTATGATAAATGTTGGGATTGTGGAAAAAGGTTTGCTTGCAGTGCCGAGAATGAAAGTAGCGTCTAATAAACAATAATAGGATAAAAAGAAAAAGGGGGGATTGTGAGAAACTATGGACTAGGGTATTGTTTATTAAGATTTATGTTAAGCCCAATGTAAAGGTCAGACAGCAAAAGATATGAAATCGCTTATGCAAACTAAAACAGCCACCAGACACCGCTTGTGCAAGATAAGATAACCACCAGATGTCCAGGAACCGACAGAAACAGGACAAACAACCCCATATAAGGACATATGAGTGAGGGGTCAACTATGGGACAAAGGAGGAAGACTTCTTACTTCGGCCTCAACGACCACCAGGAGGCAGAAAACGACCTCCTAACAACAACTGAAGCATGCGCAGAGTACCTCCACTACTTCATGAACACGGAAGTAAAAATGTATAAAAAGGGACTGTTTGAACTGCTCAGCACGGCAGTTGGTGGAGCGCAGACTCCCCTGCCGTCCAGCGCTGTTTTTGCTCATATTCTACTTGCTATAATTAATAAAATTTTAATTGGATTATGATCCGTTGTGGTCTCAATTTATAACACAAGGGTGATTTTTCACAGGGCTTACTCCTTCCATTTCCCATTTTGCAATTTTAATTACTTTGTTTTTCTCCGGCCGCCTTAGCCACCCAAGGTCGGAAACACGGATAGAGCTCCTTGCTCATATTGCACTCAAACGCATGTCTCAAGCACTCTTGCACTCACACTCAGTCAAAATAATTAAGCTATACACGGAAAATCAAAATGCGCATCTCAATCACACCATTCACACTCTCCGGGCAGCCCGCAGTCACACAAGCAGTATGTTATACGGTACCGTGCACTTATGTACAACTTTTAGGAACACTGACAGTTCACAAAGTATGCATTTCAATGAACAATTGCCAAAAAACAAACAACAAACAAAAAACCAATTTTTGCTGGTCTTAAGCAGAGTGTTAAGTTTTCCGCTATTTGCCTAGAATTACCAGAATATTATTATTTTTCAACATACGTTTCATAACTCCAAGTTTTGAACATAGGACAACACATAGAACAAACAAGACACAGAGCACTATTTCAGTTGTTACATTCTAGGAATTCCCCAATTCTTAAGGCAACCTAAAGGAAGTTTTTAGCTTCCCCCTTTTTTTAATTTTTTTTCCTTTTTTTTTTTCCTACGCAAAAGTTTCCCTTTTACTTTTGCTGTGAGGTCCCTCTTGTTCCCGTGAGATTCCGCCTTATTCCGTCCCGCCCCCCGCTTTCCGTCACGAGGCCTCCGGGCTTTTAGGAATGGCAGTAACCTCGGGTTTGCTCGATCTGCCCTCAAGATCGCTAGCGGCCACCCCTCGGTCAGCAAACCCCCTCCCAAGGTACCTTTCCTCCTGGGGACTGCGCTGCGCGCCGGACGTCTCCGTGCGTCTCACCAGCCGCCCCGTTACTAAACATACCGTTTTATCCGCGGATCCAGGGGTTCTCTTCTGCTCCCGGGGGAACAGCTGAGAAGAGGAGGCTCCTCCGAGGAAATCTCCCGGGGCGCGCCTAGGAGCGTCCGCTCCGCAGCTGGTCCCTCGGCCGAGCAGAAATCCTCCTGCCTGGCTCGCCAAACTGACGTGCGGAATTGGACTCTCTAACTCGAAAGTTATAAAGTAGGTATGTTTATTGCGCGCAGATGCACGGGGGATCGCTCCTCCACAAGCGTGCATGCCCGAAGTGAGGAACCATCTCACATTTATACAATGAAACAAATGAATATTCAATTAACGCCTATACATATTCGTTACCTAAACCCCGCTTCCTATGTTAATTAGCTTATCAGTCCTTTGCCTGGAATGTGGTGGTCTTGCAGGTTTGTAGGTGATTCATGTTCTTGTGACCATCCGATCTTCTCCAGCAAGGAGACTTGGCACTCCCTCCCTCTAGATAGCATTGGAATGTCTCTCATCTTTTCTCGTTCTCTTTTAAATAGCCCCTTTGTTAGAGGAGGAGGGGCAGGCGTCTCCCCGTTTCCCCTTTGTTAGAGGAGGAGGGGCAGGCGTCTCCTCAAAACTGTAGCTGTCTCCTCAGAGCTGTGTGCCTATGTGACCAGACACCGCACCCATGACCAGTCACCATACCCACATTCCTTGAGCAGACATATACAATCGCAGTCGGTGTTAAGCGTCCCCATTTCACACTATTTCTCCATATCACTAGGAATGCCCCAAATGCCCCTGAAATATCTCTTTCTACTCTACCCACATTGCCCTTCCTCTGTACAGGGAGCAGAACCCTCCTTGCCTGGTGGAGGAATTGGATCTCACTGCTCAGTGTCTTCCTTCCTTCCCACCAGCCCTTCCTGACACCCCTTGCAGAGGACTCATCCTTTCAAATGTCCTACACCACCTTCTTGTTACAATGCCTCATATGTGAACCAAAAAACCCTAGGCACACACACTTCCAATGATGGGGAATCCACAACTTCTCTGGGCAACCTGTTCCAGTGTCTCACTTCCCCTAGCTGCTCTTTCTCTTGATCACATGTAGTTGACACGAGTTGGTTTTCTGTGCTGTACTTCCCAGGTCATCAAGTATGTGAGGTGGTGAAGTTTAGTCAGCGGAAGTGGCAACTTTTATCTCCAAATTGCATTTCCAGGTGGCATGGAAGACACAACAGGTGAGTCACCAGGGAGAGGGTGTGCGGTTGTTCACATCTCTCTCCACTGGCAGGGCTGCCCCACATGGCCCCTTTTTCTCTCTCTTTCCTGATGCCTGTCTCATAGGGACTTCTACTGGTGGGGAAGGTCACACAGGCCTGGACTGCTGCTGCTTCTGGAGCATGCACACCCTAGACTGTCAGAACAGTGTAGAAGGGTGTGGAGAGCACCTGGAATCAGAGCTGGCTGACAGGAGTTGGGCTGCATCAATTTGATCTGGGATGTGAATTGTCTCCATGACATTATCCCCATGACTGGGGATGAAGTCTTGGGACATACTCCTCAGGAGACCGCAGGAGAGGTGTTCCACCATGCTATGGAGTAGGCGATGGCTGGACAGGAGTAGGTAGAATGACAGCAGCACATGGCAGTGTGCTGTGAGCCACCTGGAATTCCAGCTGTTTCCTTTCTCTTACCCATGAAGGTGGCAAGCTTTGCAGCACCTGCTCCCAAGGAGCTGTTGACAGTCTACACAGCAGAACTTGAAAGCTTTGGGAACACAAGCACACTCAGGTAGCTTCTCTGCATTCCCACATTCTTCCTGCTGCTGTTGCCAGGAAAAGACTAAACAAGAGAATGCAACAGCTGCCTTCCAAACTCGACACTGTGCTTACGTGTCTTTTCTTTGGCAGTTCCACTTTACACAGAATCCATTCTCAGGCTGGAAATAAAAAACTTAAGACAACTATTCAGGTAGAAGGGGCTTCTACAGGCCTCTAGTCCAATCTCCTGTTTAAAGCAGTCAGCTATGGGATCAGACCAGGTTGGTCAGGGCTTTCTCCAGTCAGGGCTTGAAAACCTTCAAGGATGGAGATTCGAAAACCTCTCTGGGCCGTGGCTCCATTTCTTCATTGTCCTCATGGTGAAAAACTGCTTCTTTATATCCAGTCTGACCCTCTCTTGTTTCAATTCATACCAGTTATCTTTCATCCTCCCACCATTGCTGTGAAGATCCTGGCTCTGTCTTGCTGTCCTCCTCATAGGTACTGGGTGGCTGCTATCAACTTTCTTCCAGGCTGAACAAGAGAAGTTCCCTCAGCCTTTCCTCATAGTGCAAGTACTCCAGCCACCTGACCATCTTGGTGGCCCTCTGCTGAACTCACTCCAGTTTATCAATGTCTTTCTTTGGCATATGAAGGCACGGACTCAGGTTGTGGTGGAACCAGAGACACTTTATTGTGCAAAGAAGGTCATATTTATATCTCTGAGCCCAGATACAAATTCCAGCTCTATGTTCCACCAGGCTCAGGGCAGAAGCTGTTCATGCAGTTACATAGCTATATATGGTTATAAATATGCAAACACCTTTTGGCCAAATAAACATGTTTTTCTTTCTTACTTTCCTTCATAAGACCCAGATGTTTGCTTACTTCCCGTTAGTAACAATCACACAGTCTCCGTCCTCCTCTCCCACATCTCCCCCTTTTTTGCTTGTTAATTGTGACAAGGCAAAGGCTGTGTTTAGCTGGGTGACCATGAACTGATTTATGTTACAGTCAACTGCGGCGAATGAAGAGACGGGACGCAGCTTGATGCAAGCAAATGTCCAATTTATTGTACAGAAGCACGAGGTTTTATACACTTTCAGAAGCTGCGCGTTTGAAACAGATTGGTTCTTGAAGCTAAGCCTTGCATACTAGGCAATCCCTGATTGGTGGTTAACTACCAGCAATTAACAGCAAGGTGTTACCTTTCCTTGGCGCCATCCGTCTCCCACTCCCCTGTGCTCTGCAAACATGCCTCATCATGTTAATTGTTGTCTAGACAAGCTCGAGCACATTCCCCTCAGCTAACTGATTGCCGCGCATGGTCCTAGTTTGCAGCCCGCTCCTGCATCTCCCCCTTCCTGTTGCACAAAAAGAACCTTTGAAACCGAACGAGTAAAAACAAGGTATAAGTAATAGAACAAATAAAAAAGCAACTAAGACATATTATCAGTGTCAAAATAACCCACTGTCTCTGTTCCGTGCAATTTCACAATTTCCCCTTTTTGTTTTTGAACAGCTAGTACCAGGTTTGCCATGTTCTGCAGGGCCCTTGCAAACATGACAGCGACCAAGGTAATAGCAAACAAACAATACTGCCAATTGAGTGAATGGATGCCAAAAAAGACTGAAATTTTCTCAGATTTTGATAACATGTTGCTGCAATGGGGCGCCTAAAATCCACGCAGCGCATACCATCAAAATCCTCACAGCCATGTCCTTGAACCAACAACAAAAAGCAGTGGCAATTTTGACTCACATGCTTAACTGCCTACCAAACAAGGTGATTTAACTCTAATGCTTTCCCTGCTGTTACTCCGGATAAGAGAAGAACCGCTGCGACACGTTCCCATCACAGCCTTCTACTACATTAGCATCTACAGAAAGACAATTATCGACATTCAAAGTGTAAACAGTATCATCTTCTTTTGGATTAACATTATACATAGGTGGAAGGGCACACCAAACAAGAACTGGTTCAGTCAAAAAGTTCGAAACATAGCATGCCTTCTCTGAACATACCTCTGGGGTCATTCCCTTCATTCCCTCTCTTTTTTATGCAAAGAGAAACACTTTCACCAAAACAGAGAAGCCCCTATTTACATCTCTGAGCCCGGACACAAACCGCAGCTGTATGCTCCACCAGGCTCAGGGCAGAAATCATTCATGCAGTTACATAGCTATATATCTCTACAAGCATGCAGACACCTATTAAACACTAGATAACCATGTTTATCTTTCCTATTCTCCTTCACAATACCTGGTTGTTCTCTCATTATGAATCCTCCCTTCCCGCACTGCTTTTCTTAACTCTTTAACAGCCTCGTATTGCACAGGCTGCCACTCTCGAGGTTGATTTGACAAAATACTGAACATGCCATAGCGACTCCCAAAACCCATCACTTAAGTGTTTCCCACTTGCATTCCTGCCACCAATCCCTCAGACTCCCTTTCACCCTCCCCAAAAATACAGTCAATGCATCAGGAGAGACGAGAGGGTGGTGGAAAGGTCTAGCTCCTTTTCCAGATCTATAGGACCTGGATCAAAAGGTTTATCAGTGTCAATAAAATCATTGTCCGAGTTGCCCTGTTCCCGTGCTTGGTCCTGTGTTGTGAGGGTCGCTGCAATCAGTGACAGAAGCTTTGGGGGCAGAGGAGGTGTGGACGGAATCGCCATCACTGACGGTGTCTTGAGAAGAGTCGCGCTGTCGGTGGAATTTACAGCTTCCTCTGGTTTAGCACCGTTAGCAGAATTAGTCCACACTTGGCAAAGAGGAGTCAGAATTTGCCACCAAGATGCTAAATGCATTCCCGACACGGAGTTCCCCTCCGTGGCAGCATCATACAATTGGCTGCTGTATGTACACACTTTCATTCTTTCAAAGTCTCTAAAGTTTCTTGGCTGCTCACCTGTCTCGATGAATACAGGTGTTATCCTCGGGGTTTAGGTTGTCCGCCTGGTCCAGACAGCAAGTTCAGCCAAGCCGTCTCCTCCGGAACGCAGCCCTCTTCCACGAGCTGTCTTTTTTCCGTCCTTATTCTTCCAAGGCTTCGGAACACCACCATAGGGGTCACCATTTGAGGAGACTGAGGCACGGACTCCCTGATCTGACTAGAAGACCCTTCATGAGTCCATATACGTCTCTTTCTGGGGACGAAGCCTGGTTCCCCATTACGGATTTCCCACAGCTCACCTCTCAACTCCGGAGGGATTTCTGGCCGGCTCCTGCTTCCTTTCAGCAGATCATTCAAAGTTCTGTGGGATTCGCTGCATGTCGCTCAGACAGGCGATTCGAGAGCCCTTCACGTTAGATCCTTAAACGCATCACGTCGGGGTCACCAATTTGCGGCGAATGAAGAGACGGGACGCAGCTTGATGCAAGCAAATGTCAATTTATTGTACAGAAGCACGAGGTTTTATACACTTTCAGAAGCTGCGCGTTTTAAACAGATTGGTTCTTGAAGCTAAGCCTTGCATACTAGGCAATCCCTGATTGGTGGTTAACTGCCATCAATTAACAGCAAGGTGTTACCTTTCCTTGGCGCCATCCTTGGCGCCATCCGTCTCCCACTCCCCTGTGCTCTGTAAACATGCCTCATCATGTTAATTGTTGTCTAGACAAGCTCGAGCACATTCCCCTCAGCTAACTGATTGCCGCGCATGGTCCTAGTTTCCACCCTGCTCCTGCAGTCAACTAAACACTGAATACAGGAAAAAAGGTATGGGAGACATAAGGCAAACATCAATAAAGTGGTTAAGGCAATTAGAATACATCCTGCAATACTTTTGATCCGCAGCTCGAAGTTTCCCAGCCGTGAGAAGAGACCAAAGGCATCCCACCCCTGGCTCTGCTGCAAATCTTTGTTTAAGATTTTTAGGTTTTGTATGTTTTTGTGAATTGATTCAGAGTGGTCACTCAGATTCACATAACACATCCCTTCAAAGTCTTCCCACCCATGTCCCTGTGCCAACAATAAAAAATCAATAGCAGCTCGGATCTGTAGCGACGCATGATGGACAGAATCAACATCAGCTAATAAGCCGTAAAAAGTAGTGTTTGTAGTATTACTTGCTTTAGCAAGCCAGCAGCCTAATTTATTAAGCAAGTTAAGGGGGTGTGTTGTCCCTATAGAAGAGATTAGAGAAGTGAAAATGCGTTGTGCTGCATTCCAGAACTCAACTTGAGAGTTACAGTCTGCTGTGAGTTCTGCGTTACAATCATTTGACATATGGTGGGATTAACATGTCCTGTGGTCCCTATATTTTGACATGCTCTTGCCATGTCTGACAGCATAGGGTTGAAATTGTGAAAGGCCTGCAATGCCCGCTTGCAATCTTCATTGGCATTATCATACGCTAGTTGTTTTAAAAGCAGCCCTTGAGCTTCCTCATACTCGAGGAATTTTGTTTTTGCAAAATATTCTGAAGCCAATCAATAAAGGTAGTATATGACACTCTAGGACCCTACAAGACTGTAGAAAATGACTCACTAGAGGCACACCCAGACTCTGGTATTTTCCAGACTGTCTTAATAGTTATTTCTATAATTTGTAAATAGGCATCCCTGGGATACCCTGCCTTAGTCACGGAAGTGGCATAATTATTTTGTCCAGCCAACTGCTCACAGTTAATAGCAATCCCCCAATTAAGGTTTTCAAGCAAGACCACTACACATAGTTCATGAAAATCAGATAACCACATCATATACTGTATCAGAGTGAGTATCATGTGAAGTAATGACTTTCAATCATGTGGTGCGAGTGTATAAGACTCTGCTATTGCTTTAAAAAGGGTCATAGCAAACACACTATGAATCCCCCTTTCCTGCACTGCTTTTCTTAACTCTTTAATAGCCTCATATTGCATAGGCTTCCACTCTGGAGGCTGATTTGGCCGATAAAATACTGGACATGCCATCACGATTCCCAAATCCCCTCACTTAAGCGCTTCCTGCTTGCATTCCCGCCACCGATCCTCCAGACCCCCTTTCACCCTCCCCCAAAAACACAGTCAACTCATCAGGGAGGGAGGAAAAAGGTCTGGTTCCTTTTCTGGATCTATAGGACCTGGAACAAAAGGTTTATCAGTGTCAATGGAATCATTGTCTGAGTTGTCCTGTTCCTGTGCTTGGTCCTGTGTTGTGAGGGTCGCTGCAATCAGTGATGGGAGCTTTGGGGGCAGAGGAGGTGTGGACGGAATCACCATTGTTGACTGTGTGTTGAAAAGAGCCACGCTGTCGGTGGAATTTACAGCCTCCCCTGGTTATTCACTGTTAGTAGAATTAGTCCACACTTGGCAAGGAGTAGTCAGGATCTGTCACCAAGCTGATAAATGCTTTCCTGCAGTGGAAAAGGGGTGTGGAGGTGTGGGTGGGGTGGGGGGGGGGGTGAGTGAGCAAGCGATTGTGTGGTGCTTGGTTGCCGGCTGGGGTTAAACCATGGCACAAAGAAATATGCCTAATCAATAATGATGATTCAATATTAGAAGGTTCCTAGTTGCTCTAGACAATTAATACAAAATTTTAAGTAATGGAGGCTGATGTGTTGTGGGAAAATCACTTTGGAGGGGGAATTAGAGAAAACTGGAACCTAATAGAAGCGTAGTATTACAGAAAGCTTTTTAAAGGGTAAAATACAGTTATCGCTTTCAGGATGGTTGGCATGCATGGAATCTACATCACCACAGTTCCCTAAGCAACACACCCTGCCAGCTCAGCACATGCTGATAGGAGTGACAGAGGGTGGAGCAGAGTGGAGACACTTCGGCCATGCTCTGTTGTGCTCCCTGCAGGAATGGGAACTCATGGCACCACACAGCTGATAAACTGCATACCAGTTGTCACATGAAGAATCCATGAGATGTCTGTGGCTGAGCCAACCACTGTGGTGAAATGACTCTCCTCAGCTGAAATAATCTCATTGTAATACTAATGCACACCTCCATCTCAAAGTTACCCGCCTCCAGGGTACTACTACACCTCACTGGGCACACAACACCAGTTAGTAACAACAATATGTATGACTGGAGTCACTCAAGCTCCACCCAAATGTGATGGAAATGGACTGGTCCTGGACTGAAATAAGTCCAGGGCAGGGGGAATTGTTGTCTAAACTCCCAGATTACCCAACTCTGATTCAGTGTTCACAAAGCTAGGTAAATCTGACCCACTCTCTGAAGTAGTTATGAATGAAGGGACTTCTAATCAAGGGAGTCAGCCTTGGGGAGCATGAGAAACACAGAACAGACAGTGAAAAGAACACCGTTATCTAAGTTACGCAGAGAGAAGCCTTCAAGTGAGGAAAGTTCTGGCTATGAGAGGAAACAGGATGATAAGGTGTTGCAGTCCACTGACATCAATAGGTGTCTTGGTTTTGGCTGGGATGGAGTTAACTTGCTTCTTAGTAGTTAGTACAGTGCTGTGTTTTGGCTCTGATGTGAGAACAATGTTGATAGGACACTGATGGTTTTAGTTGTTGCTGAATAATATTTGTACAAAGTCAAAGACTTTTTGGTTTCTTGGGCCTTGCCCAAGGCTGGAGGGGCACAACAAATTGGGATGGGACACAGCCAGGTCAGCTGACCTGAACCAGACAAAGAGGTATTCCATACCATGGGATGTCATGCTTGGTATATAAACTTGGGGGGTTAGCTAGGGTGGGGGGGATTATTGCTCAGGGACTGGCTGGGCATCAGTCAGCGGGTGGTGAGCAGTTGTACTGTGCATCACTTGTTTTCCTTTCTCCCTTTTCCTTTGGGCTTTATCCTTTTCCCCACCTTTCCATTATAACTGTTATTATTGTTATCATTATTGTTATTCTTCTTTCCTTTTTATTCTGTTTAAATTATTAAATTGTTCTTATCTCAACCCTTGACTTTTACATTCCTTTCCAATTCTTCTCCCCACCCCTCCGGGTGGTGGGGTGTGATCAAATGGCTGTGTGGTGCTTGGTTGCCGGCTGGGGTTAAACCATGACAATAGGACAAACTAATTGTGGTAGTGGGAGACTCTGACCTCCAACTCAAATAGCCCCTCCAAAAGAGTGCAAAACCCCACTTGAGGAGCATGTGTAGTTAGTTGAGTACTTCAGTAGTGCTATCTGAGGATGCGTACTAATTTGCATTAGAAGCTAGTAACTTGTAACCAGTTTGGTGTATGATGAATGAATATGCAATGTACTATGAAGTATAAAAAGTGGACAGATGAGGGGAGAAGTTAGGGAAGAGTCCACCTTAACTTCTGGGCTCTGTCGACAGGCTGAGCCTGTCTTGTCCCTCATAGGGATGCCTATTGGGTAAGAATCTTTTTTCTATGACTAAAATATGTTAGCTGTTATTAGATATATTGTTTAAAACTTGCTTGCAGTCCGTGTGTTTATCACCAGCAATCTTCAAACCTTATTCTGTCATGATTTAATATTAATAGAGTGTCATTCTGTAAACTGTTAGTGTTAATCCTTCGTGGGTGCTAGCAGTCACCAGCAGTGGGTAACATATTCAAATAAAGTGAGAAGACCCACTGAAGGGTCTCCCTTATGCTTTTGACACGTTTCCCTGAACAAGTCAGTCAAATCGCCCCCCAATCCAGTGGGACTGTTCAATGAAGGGTCCCTATAATGGGATGCTGACAGACTGGTTGGGCACAAGGGTCTCAGCTTTCCTGGGGTGCTGATAGAGATCAAACACTAAGAGTCGAGAAAATCTCTGTTGCCCCCCCCCATGACAAGTATTATGATCATTCATTCTGATATGTTTTGATCATCAGTTTTAATGTGGACTCTGACTCATTTTTAAAAGGTTAAAAGTAACTTCAAATGTTTTTTTGTTGTACTCAGACTCCTTTTATTCTTTTAACACTTTCCTTTTAATTTATGAAAGACTCATGAAAATAGGAACAGACTGTCAAACACACGCGTTTGTCTTTCGATATATTGTTATGAGTTTTGAGGAAACTCATGTCTTTTTACTAGTAACTATTCAGTTTTGAGGGAGGGCACAAAATCAGGCAACTTTTGTAAAATTCTAAGGGTTTTAGACAAGGTTTCTGATGCATCAACTAGCAGGTATAAAAATAGCTAATGCTTCTGCAAACAAAGCTAACCTACTTGCAGTAATTTAAAAACTTTCAGACTTTGCTGTCAGTTTGACTATTACTTCTTCAGTGAAATAATTTTTTCATCTTTTTTTTATTAATATGTGGTATATGCTGTTTCTCCTTGCAGACACCTCCACATTAATAAAAATGCAACACTCAACCAACTGTATAGCAAGCCTTTTTGTGCTTTACTTCTAAAGCCATTAAAAGATGTGGATTCTAATTTGATCAACAATTTGGAAACCTTTAAGATGGATTATCCCACAGTATGTATATTATTTACAATCCCTTTTTTCTTCTTTCTCCCTCTCCTGAAACTGCATTGGTGGTCTGTGATAAAACTACTATATTTGGTTGTACTGTGAAATGTTCTTTCTTCCATGGCAAATGTGTAGTTATATGTTCCAATGTTGTTGCTTCTTTTTCAAAAAGCTATATATAAGGGGCTTAACCAGGGCTTATGGACAGAAGATACTCTAAACTTCATTGGGGGTTTTGTTTGGGTTTTATTCCAGTGTTGTCTGTAGCATATAGTACAATAAAATTTACATAAGAAACTAAAATTTTAAGTTTCTCTTATTTTGAAAGACCAGTCCATCTCCCCTGACTTAGTAAATCTTTGCATCATCTACGCTAGAAGACAACATTTACTGCTAAACTAATTACATTTATTGGTGTTTTTTGCTGAGTGCTCTTCTAATAAAGAACTCCTCAGTGGAGAGCTTCCACTGTACTTTGCCAACTAGTACCAAAAATAGATTCTGAACTACTTTTTTCCCAGCATTAATAAGGACTTAATGTAAGCTTATACTTGATCTTGAAAACTGTTTGGCTTTGTCTGCAGGAGCGGTCTGCAAACTAGGACCATGCGCGGCAATCAGTTAGCTGAGGGGAATGTGCTCGAGCTTGTCTGGACAACAATTAACATGATGAGGCATGTTTGCAGAGCACAGGGGGGTGGGAGACGATGGCGCCAAGGAAAGGTAACACCTTGCTGTTAATTGATGGTAGTTAACCACCAATCGGGGATTGCCTAGTATGCAAGGCTTAGCTTCAAGAACCAATCTGTTTAAAACACGCAGCTTCTGAAAGTGTATATAAACTGGTGCTTCTGTACAATAAATCGACATTTGCTTGCATCAAGCTGCGTCCCGTCTCTTCATTCGCCCCATTTGTCAGATGCTTTCTTTGCTCTAAGGAGCTTACAATTTAAAGGTGGAATCTCAAAATGCTTGCTGCATTGGCCAATGTTTGTAGTATGCTATTCTGGAAGTAAAAAAGGACTGTGGCTTCTCCTTCAAACCCTCAATGTTTTGCAACTTGATTAACTTTTAAATTATTTTTAAAACCTTTTCAGGTATTATTAATTCCATTCCAAAAAGAGCAAAAGGTGCATATAAGCTATATAGTGAGTTTTCTTCAAGTATTCTGAGTGCTTTAAGTTTATCACTAAATGCATAGAGGGGAAGAGGGGGAAAATAATAATTTGGAACTGGTTAAAGATGAGTAGTTTTTCTATAACAAAGTCAGTTTGTCACATTTTGAAGAGCTTGAGATATGCAGATGTGAATCCTTTTGACTCGCTTATACTAATATATTAGTATATGCTAATATACTATCTGGAGTGACTGAGGTATGTTTAATGAGTATTTGAGACATGCAGTCTGTGCTAATATTGTATGCAATTCAAAGAAGCCTCAAACATCTCTTGCAATCTTACAGTGGATGACTATTATGATATCAAAATATTATTCAACTTTTATGACTAAAGCATTTGCCAACACATTGAGGGAATTATGCCACCTGCAGGAATTATGCCACCATCAACAGGCCTCAGCCCTAGGTTTCTGCTTGTAGATGAGTAGCCAATACACTGAGCAAATAAGTGGTTTATTTATCTGACATGCAGAGCAGCTCAAGCTGGATGCCTCTGAAGAGGGACCCCAAACAAAGAAAACCCTGGGCAATTATACCCTTACAATCTAAATTCCCCACCCCTCATGCAAAAGTTCTGACCAGTACTAATATTAGGATCTGGAGTCTTCCTGTTCTTCATTGGGTCCCTTCATTGTCTCTAGGCGGGCCTTTTCTTCTCTTATGTCTAAGGTTGCTGCATCAACTGCTGACTGTATCTTCCTTATCTTCTGGCTTGAACCAGCCCTGGGGCCTTCTTTTACTTAGCTAGGTAAAAGTTCAGCATATCTGGGTGAAAGTTCACAGCTTGTGGCCTAAGGCTTCAACAAATTTAGGTACTAATGCTAAGCAAGTTATGCTAAGCAAGTTCTATATAAGTAGTATACTAAATTGCACAACACTACAAAAACAAGGTTTCTTGGTTTTTGAGACTTCAGAAAAACAGTTCTGCTGAATCTTTCTTTATGATTGTCATGGTTTTACCCTGGCTGGTAATTAAGTACCACACAGCCGCTTGCTCACTTCCCCATCACCCAAAGGGATGGGGAGGAGAGTTGGAAAGGAATGTCAAACTCAAGGGTTGAGAGAAGAACAATTTAAGAATTGAAATAGAATACAAATGAACAATAATAACAATTATCACAATAATAGTTATAATGAAAAGGGGAAGGGAAAGAATAACATCCAGAGGGAAAGGAAGAAAGGAACACAATGCACAACACAACTGCTCACCACTCGCCAACCAATGCCCAGACAGTCCCTGAGCAATGACCTGCACGCCCCTGCTAAGCCCCCAGTTTATATACCAAGCATGACTTCCCATGGTATGGAATACCTCTTTGGTTAGTTGGAGTCAGCTGTCCTGGCTGTCCCCCCTTCCCAGTTCCTTGTGCCCCTCCAGCCTTTTGGCTAGCAAGGCTTGAGGAACTGAAGTGTCACACATCAAAGCCCAAACACAGCACCATACTAGCTACTAAGAAGATAATTAACTTCATCCCAGCTGAAACCAGGACAATGATAAACAGTCCTGGCCCTTACTACTTATACTCAAACAAATTGGACATACATAAGTCCATGGGCCCTGAGGGGATGCACCCATGAGTGTGAGGGAGCTGGCTGATGTCATTGAGACCCCACTCTCAATTATCTTTGAAAGGTCATGGAGATTGGGAAAGATTCCTGGGGACTGGAAGAAAACAAACATTGCTCTTATCTTCAAGGGCAGGAAGGAGGACCCAGGGAGCTAAAGGCTGGTCAGCCTCACCATAATCCCTGGGAAGGCAATGGAGCAACTAATCCTGGAAACCACTTCCAGGCACGTGAAGGACAAGAAGGTGATTGGGAGTAGTCAGCATGGCTTCACCAAAGGGAAGTCATGCTTGACCAAGCTGATAACCTTCTACAATGAGATGACTAGCTTGGTGGATAAGGGGAGAGCAGTGATCCTTATCAAAAAGTTCTTGATCATTTTATCTCTGTAATCGCAGTGAAATAATAGCTCTGCAAGTGTGCATGGACTCCTAACACCTGTTTATTTCCCATGCTGTGTGCCTTTGTGTACAGGTGCATAAGATGGACACACACACACACACACACACACACCCATGCTGCTTTCACCAGGGGAAATACAAAAGCCTTCCCCATCATGCTATCCCCTGTACACTTCTGTCCTGACAAGTTGTAATGAAAAAGATTCAAGTCCATCATGGTTTTTGAAAATTGAATTTTTGAGAGTTGAAAGATGTGTATATAGCTTAAGTATATAGTAAATATAGCTTTAAAAGTAATTCTAATGTTAATTGCTTTTTATTATGCATTTAAGATTGCAAAGGAGCAATACAGAATATGGAATAGAATCACAGAATCATTCAGGTTGGAAAGGACCTCAGTAGGTCTCTAGTCCAACCTCCTGCTCAAAGCATGGTTGGCTACGAAGGCAGCTCAGGGCTTTCTCCAGTTGGGTCCTGAAAACCTCCAAGGACAGAGACCACACAACCTTTCTGAGCCCTTATTCCACTGCTTGACTGTTCTCATGGTGAAAAACTGTTTCCTTATATCCAGTATGAAACTCTTTTGTTTCAACTTATGGCTGTTGTCTCTCATCCACCCACCATGCAGCATTGTGAAGAGCTTGGCTCTGTCTTGTGAAAAATCGTGGGTTGAGATAAAGGGAGTTTAATAGGTAAAGCAAAAGTTGCACACATAAGCAAAGCATAATAAAGAATTTATTCACTACTTCCCATTGGCAGGAAGTGTTTAGCCATTTCCAGGAAAGCAGGGCTTCATCACGCGTAATAGTTGCTTGGGAAGACAAACACCATAACTCCGAATATCCACCCACATCCTCCTTCTTCCTTCAGCTTTTATTTCTCTGCATGACTTTATATGGTATGGAATACCCCCTTGCTCAGTTGGGGTCAGCTGTCCCATCTGTGTCCCCTCCCAACTTCTTGTTGAGAAGTTGAGATAAGGACAGAGAGATCACTCAGCAATTATCATCATGGGCAAAACAGATTTGGCTTGTGGAAATTAATTTATTACCAATCAAATCAGAGTAGGGTAACGAGAAATTAAACCAAATCTAAAAAAACCTTCCCCCCACCCCTCCCTTCTTCCCAGGCCCAGCTTCACTCCCAATTTTCTGTACCTCATCCCCCTGAGCAGTGCAGGGGGACAGGGAATAGGGATTGCAGTCAGTTCATTGTGCTTTGTCTCTGCTGCTCCTTCCTTCTCGTGCTCTTCCCATGCTCCAGCATGGGTCCTTCCCACAGGCTGAAATTCTTCACAAACTGCTCCAGCATGGGTCTTTTCCACAGGGTGCAGTCCTTCAGGAACAGACTGTTCCAGCGTGGGCTCTTCTCCATGGGCTGGAGTTCATGCCAGAAGCCTGCTCCTGCATGGGCTCTCCACAAACTGCAGCTTTCTTCAGGGCACATCCACCTGCTTCATTGTGGAGTCCTCCATGGGCTTCTAGGTGGATATCTGATCCACCGTGAACTCCATGGGCTGCAGGGAGACAACCTGCATTACCATGGTCTTCACCACAGGATGCATGGGAATCTCTGCTCCAGCACCCGGAGCACCTTCTCCCCTTCCTTCTTCACTGACCTTGGTGTCTGCAGGGTTGTTTCACATTTTGTCACTCCTCTCTCCCATCTGCTATTGTGCGGCAGGTTTTCCCCCTTCTTAAATATGTTATCACAGAGGCACTACCACCATCACTGATTGGCTCAGCTTTGGCCAGTGATGGGTCTGTCTTGGAGCCAGCTAGCATTGGCTCTGTTGGACATGGGGGCAGCTTTTGGCATCATCTCACAGAAGCAACCCCTATAGCCACCATGCTACCAAAACCTTGCCATGTAAACCCAACAGACACCTTCATTCTACTCAATGGTGAGACAGTGTGAGAAGCTGAAAAGGCATTGACCCTGTCTAAGTACTGTTCAGCAGTAACTAAAACATCTCTTTGTTATTGGCATGGTTTAACCCAGCCGAAAACTAAGCACCACACAGCCACTCACTTGTGTCAGGATGGGGGAGAGAATCAGTAGGGTAACAGTGAGAAAACTCATGGGTTGAGATAAAGACAGTTTAATAAGTAAAGCAAAAGCCGCACATGCAAGCAAAGCAAAGCAAGGAATTCATTCAGCACTTCCCATGGGCAGGCAGGTGCTCAGCCATCCCCAGGAAAGCAGGGCTCCGTCACGCGTAACGGTTACTTGGGAAGACAAACACCATAACTCCAAACAACCCCCCCTTCTTCCCCCAGTTTATATACTGAGCACGATGTCCCATGGTATGGAATACCTCTTTGGCTGGTTCAGGTCACCTGTCCTGGCTGTGTCCCCTCCCAATTCCCTGTGCCCCTCCAGCCCTCTCACTGGCAGGGTCTAAGAAACTGAAAAGTCCTTGACTTAATATAAGCATTACTTAGGAA
Organism: Falco naumanni; assembly: GCF_017639655.2. Taxonomy (NCBI): domain Eukaryota; kingdom Metazoa; phylum Chordata; class Aves; order Falconiformes; family Falconidae; genus Falco; species Falco naumanni. Next base: position 929,753 of record NC_054079.1, on the reverse strand, counting down.
CAACTAAAATTATTGGTATAATTTAAAAATTATTCTCACACCAAATCCAAACCACAGCACTGCACAAGCTACTAGGAAGAAAATTAACTCTGTCTCAGCCAAAACCATGACAGTTATCAATATTGTTTTCATCACAAATCCAAAACATAGCCCCATACAAACTCCTTTGAAATTTAACTCTATCCCAGCCAGAACCAGTACAGAAGGCTGCTAATAAATCCCCCCTAAACGTTTGTTATGAAAATTTCCTTTCCTAAATATTATGTCAATCATTCTTTATAGTATGAAAGTGCATTAATATTGTTAATAAATATTTGTTTACATTACATACTGCAATGTAATGAGGTAGTGGAATTTTACTGGAGACTTTGGTATTGTTCACGCTTAAGTAAAACAAACTAAAGGACGCTAGCTCATCGCAAGGACCAGAAGGGAAGCCTGGCCCAGGAAATAAAGGCTTTGCTTCTTGGAATCTTAAAGCTGTCCATTATGGATAAAGGATACTCCTGGACAATCTAGTTAATGCCATCATCCTAGCCCCTCTAAGACATTTTTGAAAATCTCTCTTTATCATCTTGTCCTATAAGCGGGTCTGTTAGTGTGCAGCACCAATTCACACTTCAAGTCGAGGTATCTCTATCTTTTTATTCTAGTTTGCACAAAGTGCTCATTGGTTCTTACAAGCCTTGTTGTGGTGACGCAAGTCGAGGTGGACTGAAAAGAAACACTATGTCTGCGTGGCTGGGTTCGGACAAAATGACCTTTATTGTTTATACAAACTATTTATATATCTTAGACAGTACATGTGTCAGACCCTGATAGGTTTTTGTGTCCTTCTTGCTCGCTATTTGCTGTTGCTGTAGGTGCCCGTATGCTGCGGTTCTAAGTTCCGGTTCTTCACATCCTGTTTACAGACCTGACAATTTGTGGCTGTCTTAAAGGTACACAGCTAAGTCTTTGAAGTCAGCTAACTTGTCTGCAGACCCGCTGAAGACCCCAACAATTCCCCCTTGTTGTTTTTGAACAGCTAGTACCAGGTTTGCCATGTTCTGCAGGGCCCTTGCAAACATGACGGCAACCAAGGTAATAGCAAACAGACAATACTGCCAACTGAGTGAATGGATGCCAAAAAGGCTGACATTTTCTCAGATTTTGGTAACATGTTGCTGCAATGGGGCGCCTAAAATCCATGCAGCACATACCATCAAAATCCTCACAGCCATGTTCTTGAGCCAACAACAAAAAGCCAATAGTTGCTCTGGTTTGTATGTAATGGTGGCAAATTTGATGCACATTCTTAACTGCCTAACAAACAAGGTATCGACATTCAAAGTGCAAACAATATTGACTTCTTTTGGGTTAACATTAGACAGAGGTAATCAATTATTGAAAATATCAAGACTTTCAGTAAGATTCTTCATTCCCTGCATACATTCACTTTTTTGCAACAATGTCTGCAAGTCAGTTTCAAGGAAGGGCACACCAAACAAGGACTGGTTCAGTAAGGAGGCCACACATTAGTTGTAGAGTTGACTGGCAGCAGCAGTGCTCCCACGATCCGGCACGCTAAGCTCGGGCTGCACACAGCGAGCAGGTATCCATCACGGACCTTCATCTGTAGAAACACAAGCATAACCTCTCCCCCAAGTTAACAATTCAAGCGGTCCCAACCAATGCCCGGTACGAGGGTCTTTCATGCGTACTAAGACACCCTCATGCTTTCTGTAATCGTGCCTCGGGGGTCATTCCCTTCATTACCCCTTTTTGGTTTTGTTTTTTTGTTGTTTTTTTTTAAGTTAGTGCCACTTTATTAATAGACTCACACCAATGTGTACCCCCAGCTAAAAATACACACGCTAGGCAGACTTTGTTATTTAAAAGGTGATAGGTTAAAACTACTCGTTCACACGCTTCCATCTCATCCTAGTTTCTACTCATACTCCCTTAAAGTTATTTAACTCTTTGCTGCAGGATCTCAGCTGCACATCATTCAAAGCAAGGCCACAACTGCACATTATCAATGTCAAAACAACCCACTGTCTCTGTTCCGTACAATTCTACAATTCCTTTTTTTTTAACAGCAAAATACATTTCAACCACTGTAATACAGTAGATTATAGACAGCTTTTCCGCGTGACAGAACACAGTCACCCTGTACCACTTTCCAAGCAAATGGTGTGTGAACATGAGGATTACCAGCAGCCGCATCTCCCAATACAATAGGATATGCGTGCGGTGCATCGGTGGAAGGAGTAGGAAGATCAAGGAGCGGTCCGCCTACCTGTTCTACTAAATCCCAGTTCCCGTCTTTTAATGTCCCATCTCTTACAGCCTGCCAAAATCGCCGAGGGTCGCGCGTCATTACTGTACCACTGGAAACTAGATTTTTACTACCTCCACCTTCTTCATTGCCTGTGACTGATAACGTTGGCGTAGCTGGACCCCAATCCGGGTTTTCGGCATTTCCATCCTGCGCAGGCAGGGGCGGAGCCGAGGGGGCGGGCGGGGGCCGGAGCAGCCGCGGGAGGCAGGAGTGTGGGCTGGGGGGAGTCAGGGGGGCTGGGATCGGTCCACCGAGGCTTCTGCTTGTCGTCCTCGTCCTCGGAATCGGTATTAAGTATAAGTCGATGCAGTTGGAGAGATTTAGGGGATTCGGGGCATTGGGGAGTGGCGTCTGGTAAGGGACACAGACTCTCCCCCTCCCCCACCCCCTCATCCTCTTGTCTGTATTCCGGAGGGGGATACAGGGGAGGTTTGAACGATGTACCCTCATTCGCATTTGGCTGACTTTTTAAGCTCCCACTCGCGTCTTGTGGACTCTGCAAGTCTCCATTCGCATTTTGCTGATTTGGCAAGCCTCCATTTGCATCTTGCGGATTCTTGAAGCCCCCTACAACATGTCTAAGCAGTCCCCATGTAGGCAAAAACCCGGACGCCTCTTTGTCTCCTTTTTCCACAGCTTCTGACAGTGTTGATCCTAAATTGTCCCAGGTCCACACACTAAGAGCAGTCGCGGGGGACACTTCCACTCCATGTTTTGGCCCACAATAACATATTTTTTAACCGAAGCCCATCTAAAGTAATTCCACGCTTCTCTAATACTAATTTCCACATTGATAGCACCATGGTATCTTCTTTAGATAACTTACTCCCCATGTTGTCCCTGGTGGCTCACCTTACCGGTGTCACATTCTCCCGGGATCTCGCAGCCGCTCGCTGCACCAGGCTCCGCCTCCCCAGCAACCCGCTGGTCACAGTCTCAGGATCGCTCCTGACACCCCTTACCGGGGTCTACATCGGCACAGTCTCAGGGTCTCTTTTTGATACCCTTTACTGGGGTCACCAACTATGGTGACGCAAGTTGAGGCAGACTGAAAAGAAACACTATGTCTGCGTGGCTGGGTTCGGACAAAATGGCCTTTATTGTTTATACAAACTATTTATATATCTTAGACAGTACATGTGTCAGACCCTGATAGGTTTTTGTGTCCTTCTTGCTCGCTATTTGCTGTTGCTGTAGGTGCCCGTATGCTGCGGTTCTAAGTTCCGGTTCTTCACACCCTGTTTACATACCTGACAATTTGTGGCTGTCTTAAAGGTACACAGCTAAGTCTTTGAAGTCAGCTAACTTGTCTGCAGACCTGCTGTAGACCCCAACACCTTGTCTCCATTTAAAGGTACAGTATTATTTTTTTCACCAGGCATGTTCTGTGGGGAGGGGGCTTTGTTAGTAGGGGGCTTTCTTTGCTCGAGGGTGGATCTTTTAGTATGCTGATTAGGATAGTTCACACACAGTTCCAGTAATTTTCTGTTTAGTTTCATTAACCATTTGGTTCTCCTTGAGCTTGTTATTTCTTAGCTTGAGGTATTCATGGTGTCTCTCCCATCTCTCTAGGTTATGTTTTGTTAACTGTAAGGATTTTTCTAACATCCTCTGTTTTTCAAATTTTCATTATAGATATTTACATATTTTGTCTCAATTTCAAGTTAAATAACAGACTGGCCTTCTATTAATCACATATCTGTGAGCTGGTCAACTACAATCTGGCATCACAGATAATTGACTGTAGCAAGACCGATTCCAGAAACATCTGGATCAATAGACAAGCAGCAAGAATGCTGCAGAAATATAGTTGCTTTGCAAAGTTTTACTATGATTAGCAACTGGTAGCATGGGTGTTAGTGATTAGTCAAATCGTGTTATACTTGAATGCTTGAAGGGTACAAGAACCCTGTGTAAAATGACATTCAGGGTGCCCCAATTTGGCTGGGACTCCTCATGTGCATGAATAAATAATTACCCTTGTAATTCTATACTTTGCATCTTAGTCTCTCTCCTTGGTCAGCACAGGCCAGTTGTGAATTTTTGTAACACCACCTCTTCTCCAAGATGAACAATCTCAATTCCCTCAATTCTTCCCCACAGAGAAAGTACTCCAGCCACCTTATCATAATGGTGGCCCTCCACTGAACTCACTCAAGTTGATCAATGTTTATCTTTTACTGGAGGACCCAACACTGGATGCAGTATTTTAGATGTGGTATAACAAGCACTGAGTAGAGAGGGATAATCCCTTCCCTCAGTCTGATGTTTGTATTCCTGTTAATCCAGCCCAGGATGCTGTTGGCCTTCTTTCTCCCATCCCGTGTTCCCCATCTCTATGTTTCCACATCTGTGTGTTTGTTCTCAATTGTTTCCCTCTGTATTGTCCCTCCTTGTTTTTTCCTCCCTGTTGTCACCCCGTGTATCCCCCCACAATGATCACTGTAATAAGTAACTAAGGGTAATTTGCTGATCAAATGGGCTTTTAACAAAAGGAATGATCTTGCTGCAACAGATTTGAGAACATTCTGTCTGTCGACAAAAGAGTTAACCATGAGGTTTCGAGATGTACTTTCTCAAGGCCAATGTTAAACTATAATCTCATGTTACTATGACAACCTTTGTCTTCGTCTAGACCTTAGTGTAAAAATAGATTAGTTTTGTAATATACAGCTTCTTGCTATGGGACTGAGAGCATAACTGTTTGCTTAAACTGGCCTTGAAGCTGAGGATAAAAGGGCTGTGTTACTTGTTGGAATTTGTGAGCATGGATGTAGCTACGACTCCCCGGCGGCCCAGCGCACTGTTTTTGCTTTCCTACCTTAATAAATATTTAGTGAATCCATTTCGGACTCTATTTGTTTAAATTCAACTATAACAAATTTGGTGCCGTGACTCGGATCCAGACAGCCGACTCTGAATTCAACTCTGGGAGGGCGCCCCATCTTCGGATGGTCCCAGAGGAGATTCCGACTTAGCTCACCTGGATTTTCCGAACTGAGATAGGAAAGCAAAAAAAAAGAGAAAGGAGATACTGGAGTTCCCTGTAACTTTTGTGCATGAAGAGCCAGATGAAGACTCGGGAGTGAGTGAATATATTGCGGTTCCGTTCAGTCGGGGATTGGGTACCCGGAGTGCGAGTGACTGAGACGTCTATCAGACTTAGTAGTCCACCAGGCGAAGTGAGTGTGGACCTCCTAATAGTGCAGTTCCCATTGTCTGCGAGGGTGTGGGCCATGAACGGAATGAACGGAGGGAAGCGAGTGAATTTTGAGTGAAAGAAGGCACTCTTGGAAGATGGGCCAGAAGAAGAGTAAGGCTTCTGGTTCCATGCAGGAGATACGGGGTGGGTGTGGGCTCCCCGATATACCCCAGGATAGCCTGTTAGGCCTAATGATCCAATATTGGGGTACTTCCCCTTCTCAAAAGGGGAAGTCCAAGGAGAAAATGGTCCATTATTGTATGGAAGTATGGGGAGGAAAACAAATAAGAAAGGATTTATATTGGCCTATTTTTGGATCCCTTGAGGATTGGATATGTCAACAACTGAATATATATGTTAACAATAAACAGCTATTTAATAAGGAGGAGAGTGAATATGCCTTTTTATGGATCCTGGGTACAGCCCAGACCACTAATTTGTTCCCATTAAAAGAAAAGAAAAATGATAGAAAGAAAAGGCGGGAGGAAGACGAACTTCCAGTATCTCCCCCACCCTATATTCCCCCTCCTCCATCACCACAGGGTCCTGATCTTCCTCCAACAGCACCCCCCCAATCTGAGGAAGAGGCCCCTCCTAATCGAATAATGTCTAGAAGTCAAACTAGAGAAAGGAGGGAGGAAAATCTATTATATCCATTAAGGGACACTGCTATGGGGGGACCACAACCCGGAGTCGGATTTGTATCTGTACCCCTCAGCTCTGGGGATGTGAGGGAATTTAAGAAAGAAATGGGACACTTGTTAGAAGACCCATTAGGGGTAGCAGAATATTTTGATCAATTCCTCGGGCCTAACATTTATACTTGGGATGAGATGGAGGCTATTTTAAAGATCTTGTTTACAAATGAAGAACGAGGGATGATCAGAATGGTAGGCGTGAGACATTGGGATCAGAGGCATCAGCATGGCCCAGCCAGAGATTTAAAATGGCCCTTACAACGGCCCAATTGGGACAATCAAGATCCCACACATAGAAATAATATGGTTGATCTCCGGGATATGATAATTCAGGGAATTAAGGATTCTGTACCCAGAGGACAAAATATTAACAAAGTCTTCAATGAACAACAGAAAAAGGATTAAACCCCCACCGAATGGCTAGAAAGGCTGAGAAAGAGTTTCCAGCTATATTCTGGACTAGACCCTGATAGTCAAGTGGGTCAAGCCCTGCTGAAAACTCAGTTTGTGGCTAAATCTTGGATCGATATAAGGAAAATGTTAGAGAGTCAGAAGAGACAGGCTAGAATCTTGGTGGCAGCTGTAAGAGAAGGACAAAGTCAGGACAGGAGAGGAGAAAGGCCTCGGAAGGGCCCAGAAGACCCTAAAGGAAAGGGATTTGGCTCACAAGATTTAGAGTGTTTTTATTGCTAAAAGAGGCGGGCATTTGCAAATAAATTGTTGAAAAAGGATAATGGATGAAAAAGTTTTAAAAGAAGATTAGGGGGGTCAGGGGCTCTATTTGCTGGGGACCCCTGCAGGAGCGGGCTGGAAACTAGGACCATGCGCGGCAATCAGTTAGCTGAGGGGAATGTGCTCGAGCTTGTAGGTCACGAACCCTGGGAGGACAAGGAGTGTGAATAGACACAACAATTAACATGATGAGGCATGTTTACAGAGCACGGGGGAGTGGGAGACGGATGGTGCCAAGGAAAGATAACACCTTGCTGTTAATTGATGGCAGTTAACCACCAATCAGGGATTGCCTAGTATGCAAGGCTTAGCTTCAAGAACCAATCTGTTTAAAACGCGCAGCTTCTGAAAGTGTATAAAACCTCATGCTTCTGTACAATAAATTGACATTTGCTTGCATCAAGCTGCGTCCCGTCTCTTCATTCGCCGCAAATTGGTGACCCCGACGTGATGCGTTTAAGGATCTAACGTGAAGGGCTCTCGAATCGCCTATCTGAGCGACATGCAGCGAATCCCACAGAACTTTGAATGATCTGCTGAAAGGAAGCAGGAGCCGGCCAGAAATCCCTCCGGAGTTGAGAGGTGAGCTGTGGGAAATCCGTAATGGGGAACCAGGCTTCGTCCCCAGAAAGAGACGTATATGGACTCATGAAGGGTCTTCTAGTCAGATCAGGGAGTCCGTGCCTCAGTCTCCTCAAATGGTGACCCCTATGGTGGTGTTCCGAAGCCTTGGAAGAATAAGGACGGAACTGGTCGATAAAAAAGACAGCTCGTGGAAGAGGGCTGCGTTCCGGAGGAGACGGCTTGGCTGAACTTGCTGTCTGGACCAGGCAGACAACCTAAACCCCGAGGATAACACCTGTATTCATCGAGACAGGTGAGCAGCCAAGAAACTTTAGAGACTTTGAAAGAATGAAAGTGTGTACATAGAGCAGCCAATTGTATGATGCTGCCGCGGAGGGGAACTCCGTGTCGGGAATGCATTTAGCATCTTGGTGGCAAATTCTGACTCCTCTTTGCCAAGTGTGGACTAATTCTACTAACGGTGCTAAACCAGAGGAAGCTGTAAATTCCACCGACAGCGCGACTCTTCTCAAGACACCGTCAGTGATGGCGATTCCGTCCACACCTCCTCTGCCCCCAAAGCTTCTGTCACTGATTGCAGCGACCCTCACAACACAGGACCAAGCACAGGAACAGGACAACTCGGACAATGATTCCGTTGACACTGATAAACCTTTTGATCCAGGTCCTATAGATCTGGAAAAGGAGCTAGACCTTTCCACCACCCCCTCGTCTCTCCCGATGCACTGATTATATTTTTGGGGAGGGTGAAAGGGAGTCTGAGGGACTGGTGGCAGGAATGCAAGTGGGAAACACTTAAGTGATGGGATTTGGGAGTCGCTATGGCATGTTCAGTATTTTATCAGACAGATCAACCTCGAGAGTGGCAGCCTGTGCAATACGAGGCTGTTAAAGAGTTAAGCAAAGCAGTGGGGGAAGGGAGGATTCATAATGAGAGAACAACCAGGTATTGTGAAGGAGAATAGGAAAGATAAACATGGTTATCTAGTGTTTAATAGGTGTCTGCATGCTTGTAGAGATATATAGCTATGTAGCTGCATGAATGATTTCTGCCCTGAGCCTGGTGGAGCATACAGCTGCGGTTTGTGTCCGGGCTCAGAGATGTAAATAGGGGCTTCTCTGTTTTGGTGAAAGTATTTCTCTTTGCATAAAAAAAGAGGGAACGAAGGGAATGACCCCAGAGGTATGTTCAGAGAAGGCATGCTATGTTTCGAACTTTTTGACTGAACCAGTTCTTGTTTGGTGTGCCCTTCCACCTATGTATAATGTTAATCCAAAAGAAGATGATACTGAATGTCGATAATTGTCTTTCTGTAGATGCTAATGTAGTAGGAGGCTGTGATGGGAACGTATTGCAGTGGTTCTTCTCTTACCCAGAGTAACAGCAGGGAAAGCATTAAAGAGTTAAATCACCTTGTTTGGTAGGCAATTAAGAATGTGAGTCAAAATTGCCACAGCTTTTTGTTGTTGGCTCAAGAACATGGCTGTGAGGATTTTGATGGTATGTGCTGCGTGGATTTTAGGCGCCCCATTGCAGCAACATGTTATCAAAATCTGAGAAAATGTCAGCCTTTTTGGCATCCATTCACTCAATTGGCAGTATTGTTTGTTTGCTATTGCCTTGGTTGCCGTCATGTTTGCAAGGGCCCTGCAGAACATGGCAAACCTGGTACTAGCTGTTCAAAAACAAAAAGGGGCAATTGTAAAATTGTACGGAACAAAGACATTGGGTTATTTTGACATTGATCAAATGTCTCAGTTGGTTTTTTATTTGTTCTATTACTTATACCTTGTTTTTACTCGTTCGGTTTCAAAGGTTCTTTTTGTGCAACAGGAAGGGGGAGATGCAGGAGCGGGCTGGAAACTAGGACCATGCGCGGCAATCAGTTAGCTGAGGGGAATGTGCTCGAGCTTGTAGGTCACGAACCCTGGGAGGACAAGGAGTGTGAATAGACACAACAATTAACATGATGAGGCATGTTTACAGAGCACGGGGGAGTGGGAGACGGATGGCGCCAAGGAAAGATAACACCTTGCTGTTAATTGATGGTAGTTAACCACCAATCAGAGATTGCCTAGTATGCAAGGCTTAGCTTCAAGAACCAATTAGTTTAAAACGCGCAGCTTCTGAAAGTGTATAAAAACTCGTGCTTCTCTACAATAAATTGACATTTGCTTGCATCAAGCTGCGTCCCGTCTCTTCATTCGCCGCAGACCCCTAAGGTTACCGAGCCCTTGATAAAATTAAAATTGGGTCCTCAGCATGAAGTGTTCGAGTTCCTTGTGGACTCGGGTGCCAAAAAATCAACCGTCTAAAAGTTACCCTCTGTGTGTGTGGAATCAAAGGATAAACTCCAAGTAATCGGTGCAAACGGGGAACCTTTCAAAGTACCCCTGATAAGGAATGTAACAATAGAAGCTCCAAATAAATATGGAGTAGGAACATTTTTATTGGTCCCAGAAGCTGAATATAATCTTTTGGGGCAAGATCTGATGGTGGAATTAGGAATCAATTTAGAAGTAGATCAAGAAAAATTAAAAATAAGCTTATGCTTATTAACCATGGAAGATGAAGCCAAGATTAATCCAGAGACCTGGTATAGCCCAGGGTCGGTGGGAAAATTAAATATCAAACCAATCACGGTCTCCCTAAAAGACCCAGATCAGCCAATTAGGATAAAACAGTATCCCATCTCTAGAGAGGGGAGAGAAGGGTTGCAGCCAGTAATTGAGAGACTTTTAACTGGTATCTCTCCCTTTGAAACGTTATATGGGATGCCTTATGACTTTGGATTATTAGTGGAACACCCGAAGGTCGAGGATAAAATTTTAACAGAATATATTTTAGAACTCACAGAAAGGAGACAGGAATTAAGAAAGAAGGGTTTGGTAGTACAAAGACCTCCCTTGGATATTTCCATACACCATATTCAACCTGGAGATCAGGTATTGATAAAAACTTGGAAAGAAACTTCTCTAACACCCCGTTGGGAAGGACCTTTTGTTTATACTTAGCACAGATACAGCTGTACGGACAGCGGAAAAAGGATGGACTCATGCCAGCAGAATTAAGGAACCTATCTTCCCAGAGACGTGGACTGTGATGTTGGAACCAGGGGACCTCCGAATGAAGATAAGGAAAAACGATGCTGGTAAATGAACCACTCCAGAAGGGAAGTAAGAAATAGTTTATATCAATGGTTCCAAATACCCCCTGGAATTACCCTACGAAAGGTATATTTTGCACCCTGGAGTGAAGAACAAATACCTGACCAAACGGGAGGGAGCTGGATTATACAAACTGACAGCAACTCCTCAGGTTTTTCCCTTTTGCTGTGAGACAGAGACAGATATACCTGAATCACCCGGTATAGGAGACATCTGTGGAATACCCTATTTAAAACACCCTACTGCCGGACACTTATGCTGGGTTGTTTGTCAATGTTTAAATTGTGATAAAAAGTGTCCTTGTGTTTCAATTAAGAGACAACCTTATTGTATGAAATGTCGCAATAATCTGACACCTACCAGGGAACAACGGGCTCAAACAGAAATTTGTAAATTATTTTGTGGATGGGAACTGTCAATACCTGAACTTTGGGAAGTATATGAAACAGACTGGTATAGAGTTTTAAGACAGTGTACTATAAGATCCTGGAAATGGGCACAACAACCAAACAGGTGGAAATATATTTAAGAGATAACTAACTCTTTAGACCTTGAAATTATTGACAGGATAACAGCAAAATTCCCCTGAAGACTACCTGCTGCTGCCGAGAAGATATTGATATCCCGTTGCTCTCTGCAAAAGAGTAGACGAGGAAAGGCAGAGAGGTACTAACAGTGGGGAAATGAAGGCTGTTATCCTGATAATAATATTAATTACCACAATTTTAGAAAATGAACATCAACCCTTCAATTGGACCTTAGGTCAATGGGAAGGTCCTGTTATATTGAAAACTAATGTTACGGCCGGTGCTCCAAGTTTCTTAGTATATCTCTGTGATTCAGTGCTCACACAACCATGTCTTAACCAGAGGGCTCATTACTTTTGTCCAAACTCAAACCCAGGAAAAAGTTATTGTAATTTTCCATATAATGTTGGACTCTGACTTTTGGACCCTGTATCATCAATAAATTTGTAACTTTTGTTAAAAGCAGGTTGGAAAAAGTGCAGCTAATGGTAATGAAACAATCAGAAATGGAAATTAAAATTATACCAAATGAAAGTCCTGAATTAGATGTGGCTTGTGAGGTATTATCTAGATTTAATCAGCAAATCACTTATAAATAAAAGAAGGGGGGAATTGTAATAAGTAACTAAGGGTAATTTGCTGATCAAATGGGCTTTTAACAAAAGGAATGATCTTGCTGCAACAGATTTGAGAACATTCTGTCTGTCGACAAAAGAGTTAACCATGAGGTTTCGAGATGTACTTTCTCAAGGCCAATGTTAAACCATAATCTCATGTTACTGTGACAACCTTTGTCTTTGTCCAGACCTTAGTGTAAAAATAGATTAGTTTTGTAATATACAGCTTCTTGCTATGGGACTGAGAGCATAACTGTTTGCTTAAACCGGCCTTGAAGCTGAGGATAAAAGGGCTGTGTTACTTGTTGGAATTTGTGAGCGTGGATGTAGCTACGACTCCCTGGCCGCCCAGCGCGCTGTTTTTGCTTTCCTGCCTTAATAAATACTTAGTGAATTTATTTTGGACTCTAATTATTTCAATTCAACTATAACAATCACCACCCTTGTTTTCCCATCTGCAGCCCCGCTGTTGCTCCTCCCTCTGTGTTTTCCCCCCCATATTCCCCCATTCTGCCCCCCATTTCCCCCATTTTCCCCCTCTATTGTTCCTCCCTCTATTGTTCCCCCCTATATTCCCCTCTCTATTGTTCCCCACTTTATGTTCCTCTCTCTATTGTTCCATCCATAATGTTCCTCCCATCTATTGTTCCCTCCTGTTTCTTCTCTATATTCTTCCTTGTTCCCTTGTGTAGTTTCATTCTCTGTTTCCTCCCTCTGCATTCCCTCTCTTTATGTTTCCCTGTCTATGGTTTTGTCCTCTACTTTTTTCTTTTGCATTGTTTCTCCCAGCTTTTTCTTCCCTCCCTCTTTGTTCCTCATTCTGGTGTTCCCCCCCTAAGTTGTGTCATATCCCATCCCCCCTCATATTGTTTACCCCTCTATTATTCCTCTGTGAAACAGTTCTTCTTTCAGGTCACTTGATAGACAGGGCTCACAAGCTCACTGTAACCCAGAATATGCATTCTCTAGTGTCATGGTTTAATCTCATCCAGCAACTGGAGTACCATGCAGCCTCTTGCTCACTCCCCCCCCCCCTTCCCCAGTAGGATGGGGAAGAGAATCAGAAAAAGGTAAAACCTGTGAGTTAAGAACAGTTTAATAATTGAAATAAAATAAAAATAATAATAACAATAGTAATTGTAATCAGAGAGAGGGGGAGGGAGGAATAAAACCCAATGGAAAAAAACCCAAATTATGCACAATACAATTACTCACCACCTGCTGACCAACGCCCAGCAGTGGTTGGCTGCTCCTGGCCAACTCCCCTCAGTTTATATACTGAGCATGACATCATATTGAAAAGGGGCTGCTAAATCTTGTAAATAATATGACCTCTTAACAATCGACTTTTTTTACACCTTAATTGTTTGCAATTAATCTTTGTATACTTGTAAGCAATAAATCCAGGTTCTAACAAAGAGGTAGCCCTGGAGGATGAAGGAAAACCAGCCCAAGGCCAGCAATTTCAGGCCAAGAAAGAGATCGAGATGACCTGGTTTAAGACCATATATGGGGACTACAAAGGAGAACTCTGGCCAACTGAATGGAGGAGTGGGCGGATTTGCAGACCCTCAAGACCACCAAAGACCCCCGCTCTGGACAACTGGGTATGTGTGAAGGGAAGGGCAAATATTATAATTAGTATTGGGGTATTCTCATGAATATGTATGTCTTTTCCAGGAAATTTGTTGAATATGTATACACATACTGCATAAAAGAGCTACCTGAGAGAAGGAAGCCATGAACGTTAGGTGGAGCTATCATACCCTGTGCATCCAGCGCTGTTAATAAAGAATACTGCTTAACAGTAATAAACTTGCTGTTGAGCGATTTTTCTTTGTTTCAATACGTTATAGAATATCCCTTTGACTAGTTCAGGTCATCTGTCCTGGCTATGGTCCCTCCCAGCTTCTTGTGCACTGGCAGAGCATAGGAATCTAAAAAGTCCTTGTGTCACCAAAATCAGGAATAAGAAAACTCCTTAACACCAATGTAGCATTAAGAAGCAGGCATTCTTTATTGCAGCGCTGGATGCATGGGGGATCGATCCACCTAACATGCATGCCATATGTTTCATTCAAACAAAATTATATAGTCCACAGATGCTTATGCATTACATTTCTCAGAAAAATCATACATATTCATTCAATAGGAGGTACTATGCTAATTAATCATCACATATGCTCCTTACGGGTATCTCTGAGTCTTTTAAGGGGTCTCAAACAATAGTTGACCCTATTGTTACCGAAATCTCGGAATGAAAAACTTATCGACACCAATGTGATGCAGATAAGCAGACACTTCTTTATTAACGGCCGGGTGCGTGAGCGGGTCCTCTCACGATCAACGCACACCAGGTCTCAAAATCAGATTCCATATATAGAACTTATTCATACATATTCATTAAATATTCATGCATAATCATAATATTTCCCGTAAATCATTAACATACTCTCCTCCTATATCCGATTCTGCGCAGTAGAGCTTAGAAAGGTCTAGAAATGGCTCTGGGGTACGATTTGGGTAGGTGGTATATGAGTCGGTGGTCGCGATCTCCCCCTGCCGGAATTACCTTTTACTAAAGTTCACAGTTTCTTGGCAGGCACCTACAAGCTGTTCCAGTCGACTCTCCCCGGTTTCCATTAATCTCATATTCTGACATTTCAATACACTTCTACATACAGAAGACTGGTCAAATACAAAGAAACCTTTCAAACCCTAAAGTTATTACCTAAGTTTTAACAATGGTTCTAGCCCCTTCTTCTAGCCTTGGTACAGGATGTACAGAAGATCTCATAACAGCTTTTACTGTGCAGCTATAAGTTTCATTTAAAATATTTCTTATCCTTCTATATTTTAATTTTATAAAATGATTTTATAAAATCATTTAATCAATCAAATGAAGTCAATCAATCTTAACTTATTAACAAATCGATAACACTATAGTTACAGCTGATGGATCACTGAACCTTAATTTAGTTCCCTTATATGGAGACCCCCTCTCTCTGTGTTCCCTGCCCTCTCTGGGTCCCCCTATACTTCCCCACCCCATACTTACCTCCCAGTATATCCCACTCCCATAAGTATATCCCCACCCTCCAGGATTCTTCTTTCCCCAGATGCTTCCCTGCACTGATGTGCTCTCCCCTGTCCTGATGATGCTTCTCTCATCTCTGATGTTCCCATTGCTGCTCAGGGAGTGGCCAGACATGGGTCAACAGGCAATGAGCAATTGTATTGTGCATCACTTGGGATTTTGGGGTTTTATTTCTCTCTCTCTTTTTGTTATCTCCATTTCCGTTACAATTATTATATTATTTTTATAATATTTTATTGTATTTAAATTATGAAACTGTTCTTATCTCAACCCACAGAGTTTACCTTTTTCCAATTCTCCTCCCAATCCCACTGGGGGAGGTGTAAGGGTGAGCGAGCATCTGCATGGTATGTAATTGCTGGCTGGGTTTAAACCACGACAGTCCTTTTCAGCACCCAACATGGGGCATGATGGGTTGATATAGAGACAAATCTTACTAGAACACATTAGAATAAATTTTTTATAAACATTCATTATACTAGTTTAATAGTCGCTGGTCACAATATTGATTTATTTGCTCTCAAATTTGGTGTGCTTGTTCTTAAATTTGCATCGTGTAATACATTATTGTAAATATATGCTCCTTGTTGTGCTGTTTATCACCCATGGGAACTGGGCTAAAGTTACTATGTCATACTTTGTAACACTGGCTTATTATACGATAGAATTGCCGGTCATGAAAGTAAACTGGTATTTGTACTCAGCATTGCTGTCACCTCTGTACTTCGTGAGACATCTAATGGGAACTATTAATAATTACACCTTTTGCCTATTCTCCTCAAAGAGCCAACCTATGGAGGAGACATCTTCCTACATCTTCTCCTTCCCTGTCAGGTTAATTATAGAAGTGTTTGAGAATTTTGAAAATTGTGAATAACCTTGGGATGTTGAAAACAGCATGGTCCTATTGCTAGGAACCAGCATGTTGCTGAATGTTCTCCAGATCTTGTTTAGGGTTAAGCAACTATTTAAGAATACCACCCAGAGATCTGCCCCAAGGCTGGACATTTATGAACAACTGGGATACATCTGTGCAAATGCAGTAATAGGGAATGAAGATCTATGTCTAGATATTGAAAAGGGTACGTGTACTTTTGAAATGTTTCCACGTATTGAAACCCAGTCGCAAGTGTTTTACGTAGGAAATGGATGTGCATGTGTTAGAACTTCTTGTGTTAGCATTACTATTGATAATTGTCATGAAAAAGCCAATGGTAATAATTTTTGTGTATGTAATTTTACTAGAATTGTAGGCTGTAACTTTGATTATGTTGTTCCTGTAACTACTAGACAGTTAATTGAAGCTGATTATACCCTGTATCACAATGTACCTAAATTACAGATAGGCATGTCAGTCTCTTTAAAGCAATGCTCAGACACCCCGACATAGAAAAACTGGTCCAAGAAGTAAACAGTACAGCCCAACGCATGCTTTGGCAGGTAAAACACAGCTCTGAAAATATAAAATCTATCTTAGCTAATGCAGAACAAGTAGGAGAACATTATTGGTGGGACATCTTTGCAGGACATTCCCCTAAAGCAACACAAGCATTCCACTATTTAATACATCCCATACTAATCACGTTGGGAGGAATGATCCTATTATCCCTCTTGAATGTCTGTCTGTGGTATAATCTAGATGCCATACTTAAAAAAACGCAAATAATATGGACAGTGATACTTGTCTACCAAAGCCCTTTGCCTTTGAAACTTCACGAAAGAATTCTTAAGTCTTAAGAAAAGGGGGGATGAAACAGAACAAGGTCTTAAAAAAAAAGATTAGTCAGGATGAGTTTGGCACAATGCTCTGGGTGATGCTCTGTTTGTATTGAGAAAGGAATGTACTCTGAATAATTAGAAAAGATAAGGTGGGCACCTGAAGGAGAAAAGGAGACCATCAAGTCAGGAAATCCTTGAACAAAGAAAATTGAAAGGTCTACTCCACCTAGATCCCACCTATTGTGAATGGAATGATTAGGTGTCAAAATCAAATTAATATGTATGTATAGATATTATGTAACCTCTCAAGGGGAAAACTGTTTAAAATATCTAAATTTTCACTGAAAACTGGAGCTAGTTTGTCCAGTGCAAATCGGCTAGCTCCCCAACGTTGCATGAAATAAATACCTTTGCTGCTTAAAGACAAAATTTGTTTCTGAGCAGTTACTCTGTGCTGTTTTGGCATCAAGGAGAGGGACAACTGGGTTTACTGGACTGTGTGGATCTGATACCCTGGCAAGTCAGACACACAGGAATATAAAGCTCTAGTAGATACAGGTGCACAGTGTACCCTAATGCCATCAAGCTATGAAGGGGCAGAACCCAATCGTATTTCTGGAACAACAGGGGGATCTCAATAGCTGTGTTGGAGCCTGAAATAAGCCTGACTGGGAATGAGTAGCAAAAACATCCCATTGTGACTGGCCCATAAGCTTTGTGCATCCTTGGCATAGACTATCTCAGGAAAGGGTATTTCAAAGACCAAAAAAGGTACTACTGGGCTTTTGGCATAGGTGCCTTGGAGACGGAGGAAATTAAGCAGCTGTATACTGTTGGGAGAGGGGTCTGCCGGAGTCAAGAAATTACTCAATATGAGTTATGCATCTTGCTCATCTTTATTAGCTTCTAACACTTCTTATATAGCCTCGATACACAAGCATGCTTCCAAAGCAAACATATAATTGCTTATTAGCCCCTAAGCACGTGCTGCTCTCACACCACTAATTATCATGATTAGAGCAAGCATTCTGTCCATGCAGCTATTTGCGTTAGCTATGTTTTAGCCTTGCGGTTTGTTACTCCCTTTATCCCCATTCTGCTCCCTATCTCCCTTGGCCTTACACATGTCTTCCCTAACAGCTGCAGCTTGTTACAGCCACGGCCTGTTAGTACAACAAAGTTACTTGGTCTCAGGATTCAAGAATAGATCAAGGCCACTTTCTTGTTAACTTCAAAACAACAACTTCAGCACAATTCTAATTCCAGGCCTGGATTGTGCAGATCTTTAGGGATTCTGTGGCCACGCTTCTGCAGCCATTCTTCTACAGTATACCTTGCCCGGTTTCTCAGAGGACCCTTCTGTTGTGGAGTTGCTGAAGGCTGAAAAACAACAGGTGCCAATTGCTACTGCAACAGTGCACTGGTGGCAACATCGCACCAACCAAGACTCCCTAATTCCCATCCATAAGTTGATTTGCCATCTGGAGAGCTAAGGAGTGATCAGCAAGACCCGCTTATCCTTTAATAGCTCTGTATGGCCAGTGTGAAAGTCTAATGGAGAATGGAGGTTACCAGTAGACTATCATGGCCTGAATGAAGTCACACCACAGTGCTGCTGTATTGGACATGCTAGGACTTCAATATGAACTGGAGTCACAGTCATCCAAGCGGCATGCTACAAATGATATTGCAAATCTGTTTTTCTCAATCCCTTTGGCTGCAGAGTGCAGGCCACAGTTCACCTTCACTTGGAGGATGTCATGGTCCACTAAGTGGACTCGTTATGGTTCATTTACTATGATCTCGAAGTGCAAAAAATCAAGGCAACCACACCAAGGGGTTATGCTTTGATCAAACAGCACAACTTTATTGTTTGCCCGTAAAGCAGTATGCGATAGATAGAGTGACAGGAAAGGAAGAAAAAGTAAAGTAAAAAAGGAAAGAGGATTATAGCTGGCACCATGGGTCCAAGGTGTCCCTATGGTCCCAGGTCCAGGCAGCGTCCCGCCGGTCCCGCCAATCGTCGTGATCCTTGGTGGGGAAGATTGTTGGGGCTCTTGCTGTATTGAATGATTATACTGAACTTTGAAGCAAGTGGAAAAATACTGAAGAAATAAGACGAGGTCACGACCAGAGCAGTGGAATGAAGAGGGAGGAACAAATTGCAGATGCTTCACAAAACCAGGGCCAGCAGGACGCGATAAGAGGAGCTGGGAAATGGCAGAAAAGAGCCTACGTGCCAGAACAAGCAGAAACAGAACTCTTGCCAATAAGCAATTGTTAACCAATCATATTATTATACGCTTGTAAGATAGCCAATCATATTATCACACGCTTACCGAATGCCTTATAAAAGTTACTTGGTTTGTATAATAAACGGATCAGATCTTGAACTCCATGAGTATTTGAATCTGACTCCCGCTCGCCCGAAATGCCCGCAGCATCTGGTGACCCCGACGTGATCCGGTGAGGGTCGACAGGATCGGTCAAAAAGTCAGGAGGATTCATTAAGGATCGTGTTACAAGCTGCGGAGCCGGCGAGGATCCTGCTGCCAGCGGAGAGAGAGCTGGGCGCCCGAAGAAAGGCGGAACGTGCACGGCTGACCGGTGAGTCAGGAAATTTAAGCAGGATGGGGATCACTGCATCAGCGGTGGAAAAAGCAATCGTAGACAGTTTGATGAAACTGGCAGAGAAAACTGAAACGCCAGTCTCACGGCAGGCAGTAATTGATCTGCTATGTTGGAGTCGCCGCCGTGGTTACCTTGCTTCTACGCAAGATGTATATAATAATGAAACATGGAAGAAAGTGGGAGAGGACTTGTGGGAATCTGTGCAAGTCGGGACTAAGGGGGTAAAGACTTTGGCTCGCACGTATCGGGCTGTACGGGGTATGGCCGCGCAGTTACACGGCGAGGCGCAAGTCGCTGCAGCTGTTAAAGCTGCAGTGCGGCCTCCCAGCGATCCTACTGCTCAGTCGGAGGAAGAGCCAGAGGGGCAACCTCCGTGTGAAAATCCCCCCGATTATACATCTAAAGCTTATCCAGTAATGACTACTGCTGAACGAATAGCGTGGGGATTAGATGATGAATTACCACCCTGGTGTCCTGATAAGGAACAAACAGCAAGCGGCAGACAGACATTAATACCGGCAATTGCGAGTACTGGATGTAAAACTGCTGGGGGGGGGAACGGCGCAGCTCCACCAGCTCCTAAATAACAGACTGCATTTTTTGAAGCATGTTTGTCTTTGCAAAGGTGAAAGTTGAGATCTGACTTCCTGACCAGTGTTAAAATGCACCATGGCCTCTGGCTACTTTAAGATGATTGTGTGACTTTGGACAAACCTGGTAGGAGCAATGCTGAAATCAAGTTGTAAGTTATATTTCATCCTGAGACTGATGTTTCTGGCATTACATAAAGTAATTTTGATATGGAGAAATAGTGTGAAATGGGGACAATGGACATCGATTGTGATTGTATATGTCTGCTCAAGGAATGTGGGTATGGTGACTGGTCATGGGTGCGGTGTCTGGTCACATAGGCACACAGCTTTGAGGAGACAACTACAGTTTTGGGGAGATGCCTGCCCTTCTTCCTCTAACAAAAGGGGCTATTAAAAAAAAAAAAAAAAAAAAAAAAGAATGAGAAAAGGATGAGAGATATTCCAATGCTATCTAGAGGGAGGGAGTGCTAAGTTTCCTTGCTGGAGAAGATCGGATGGTCACAAGGACATGAATCACCTACAAACCTGCAAGACCACCACATTCCAGGCAAAGGACTGATAAGCTAATTAACATACGAAGCGGGGTTTAGGTAACGAATATGTATAGGCGTTAATTGAATATTCATTTGTTTCATTGTATAAATGTGGGATGGTTCGTCACTTCGGGCATGCACGCTTGTGGAGGAGCGATCCCCCGTGCATCTGCGCGCAATAAACATACCTACTTTATAACTTTCGAGTTAGAGAGTCTAATTCCGCACGTCAGTTTGGCGAGCCAGGCAGGAGGATTTCTGCTCGGCTGAGGGACCAGCTGCGGAGCGGACGCTCCTAGGCGCGCCCCGGGAGATTTCCTCGGAGGAGCCTCCTCTTCTCAGCTGTTCCCCCGGGAGCAGAAGAGAACCCCTGGATCCGCGGATAAAACGGTATGTTTAGTAACGGGGCGGCTGGTGAGACGCACGGAGACGTCCGGCGCACAGAGCAGTCCCCAGGAGGAAAAAAAAAAAAAAAAAAAAAAAAAAAAAAAAAAAAAAAAAGGGGGGGAAGCTTAAAACTTCCTTTAGGTTGTCTTAACAATTGGGGAATTCCTAGAATGTAACAACTGAAATAGCGCTCTGTGTTTTGTTTGTTCTATGTGTTGTCTTGTTACATGTTCAAAACTTGGAGTTCTGAAATGTATGTTGAAAAATAATAATATTCTTGTAATTCGTGGCAAATAGCGGAAAACTTAACACTCTGCTTAAGACCAGGAAAAATGTGGGTGTTTTTTTTTTTTGTTTGTTGTTTGTTTTTTGGCAATTGTTCATTGAAATGCATACTTTGTGAACTGTCAGTGTTCCTAAAAGTTGTACATAAGTGCACGGTACCGTATAACATACTGCTTGTGTGACTGCGGGCTGCCCGGAGAGTGTGAATGGTGTGATTGAGATGCGCATTTTGATTTTCCGTGTATAGTTTAATTATTTTGACTGAGTGTGAGTGCAAGAGTGCTTGAGACATGCGTTTGAGTGCAATATGAGCAAGGAGCTCTATCCGTGTTTCCGACCTTGGGTGGATAAGGCGACCGGAGAAAAAGTAATTAAAATTGTAAAATGGGAAATGGAAGGAGTAAGCCCTGTGAAAAATCGCCCTTGGGTTGTATATTAAAACATTGGAGGGATATCGTAGGACATGGTGGTACCGAAAATAGAAGGAAATGGATTAAATATTGTAATCAGTGGTGGCCTTTGTATAAATTGGGGAGTGATGCGAAATGGCCTCAGGAGGGAGGAACGTTAGATTATAACACTCTCCTGCAATTAATGTTGTTTCTGAGGAGAGAGGGAAAATGGGACGAAGTATCCACCGACAGCTGGAGGAGTTAAGAGATCGTATACATCAAGTTAAAGAAGGTTCTTCAGGTATAGATGCGTGGTTTGCTTCTTTGGGCATTGGAGGGTGGTTGAGGGATTTACTGAAACAAGGTCTGTCTATATTGTTGTTTGTTATTCTTTTGTTACTTTTAGTGCCTTGCCTTTTACAATGTTTTCAGAGCTGTGTGGAACGCAGTATTAATGCTGTATTTAAAAAGAAAGGGGGAGGTGTTGGGGCTCTTGCTGTATTGAATGATTATACTGAACTTTGAAGCAAGTGGAAAAATACTGAAGAAATAAGACGAGGTCACGACCAGAACAGTGGAATGAAGAGGGAGGAACAAATTGCAGATGCTTCACAAAACCAGGGCCAGCAGGACGCGATAAGAGGAGCTGGGAAACGGCAGAAAAGAGCCTACGTGCCAGAACAAGCAGAAACAGAACTCTTGCCAATAAGCAATTGTTAACCAATCATATTATTATACGCTTGTAAGATAGCCAATCATATTATCACACGCTTATAGAGTGCCTTATAAAAGTGTACCTGGTTTGTATAATAAACGGATCAGATCTTGAACTCCATGAGTATTTGAATCTGACTCCCGCTCGCCCGAAATGCCCGCAGCAGAAGATCTTCAAAGTTCGTTTGCTAAGGAGCCATCTTTTATACCAAGCAACACACCTTGCTCCTCTTCTGGTCCATAGATTGTTGCCAGTCTCCGCCTTCTCGAGCAAGGTTACCATGCATGTACAAATAGGAGTGCCCAAGGCATGGTTTGCCTTAGAGGCGGGTAGCTTCAGACCAGGAGGTGTGGTTTTGTATTATAATGATATTATAATGAAGAAAGTTCACCTGAAGTTCAAGTTTTCTGGTTCATTGCTATGACAGTGGTTGTGATCCATATTCTGGACAGTTGTTCCTTTCAATCCCAGGTAGCAGGGAGCAGCATAGTACTCCTCGTACCGTGCAGGTTCTCCTTCCCAGGGTCTTTGCGTCTTGGTGTCCATGGGGACCACATTCCATCCCCAGGTCTCTGTTGGCAATGTTGAGACAATATAATTCTCTTTGGACCGACTCTTACAGAGGGGCATCCAATACACCTGGAACCGATTGCCCTAGGGGTGGAAACACAGCCCTACCAACTGCCATGGACTGGTCCAGGCTGCACTGGAACATGGTGGAGCTCCAGAACACCTGCAATACATTGATAATATCATCATGTGGGGCAATACAATAGAAGTTTTTTGAGAAAGGGAAGAAAATAATTCAAATCCTTGTGAAAACCAGTTTTGCCATAAAATAAAGGCCAAGGGACCCACACAGGACATCCAGTTTTTGGGAATAAAATGGTAAGATGGACCTCGTGAGATCCCAATGGATGTGATCAAAAAGATATCTACATCTCCACCAACTAGTAAGAGAGAAACACAATCTTTCTTAGGCCTTGTGTGGCTTTTGGAGAATGTACATTCCAAACTACAGTCTGATTGTAAGCCCTCTCTATCAAGTGACCCGAAAGAATGATTTCAAATGTGGCCCTGAGCAACAACAAGCCTTTGAACAAATTAAACAGGAGATAGTTCATGCAGTAGCCCTTGGGCCAGTCCAGACAGGGGAAGATATAAATACTGCTCTACACCGCAGCTGGGAGGAATGGCCCTACTTGGAGTCTATGGCAGAAAACACCAGGGGAGACTCAAGGTTGACCCTGGGAAGTGATCATGGACTGGCCAGAAGGCAAAGAATTTGGAATGTCACCAGAGGAGGAGGTGACGTGCTGAAGAGGCCCCATAATATAAATTTCCAGAACACCAGAAGCAATATGCCTAGTTTACTGATGGGTCCTGCCATATTGTAGGACAGCATCAGAGATGGAAGGCAGCTGTATGGAGTTGCCTAAGGCAAGCCACAGAAATTCCTGAAGGAGAAGGTGAATCGAGTCAGTTTGCAGAGGTGAAAGCTATGCAGGTTGATTTAGACATTGTTGAATGAGAAAAATAGTCAATAGTTTACTTCTATACTGACTAATGGATGGTGGCTAATGCCCTGTGGCAGTGGCTGCAGCAGTGGAAGCAGAGAAATTGGCAGCACAGAGGTAAACCCAACTGGGCTGTTGCATTGTGGAAAGACATTGCTGCCTGGGTGGAGAACAAGGTTGTGAAGGTATGTCATGTAGATGCTCATGGACCCAAGAGTTGGGCCACTAAAGAACATTTAAACAACTAGCAGGTAGATCAAGCTGCTAAGACTGAAGTGGCTCAGGTAGGTCTGGATTGGCTACATAAGGGTGAATTATTCATAGCTGGATGGGACCATGACACCTCAGGTAATCAAGGAAGAGATGCAACATATAGATGGGCTCATGATCAAGGAGGGGTAGACTTAAGCATGGACAGTATTGCACAGGTTATCCATGAATGTGAAACGTGCTGCAATTAAGCAAGCCAAGCGTTTAAAGCATCTCTGGTATGGAGGATGATCGCTAAAATATAAATATGGGGCGGCTTGGCAGATTGACTATATCACACTCCCATAGACCCGCCAAGACAAGCACCATGTGCTTACAATGGTGGAAGCAACTACCAGATGGTTGGAAATATATCCTGTGCCCCACGCAACTGCCTGGAACACTATCCTAGACCTTGAAAAGCAAGTCTGTGGTGAATTGATGTCATGACCCTAAAGGAGTCATTTAGGATGACCTCCCTGTCCTCAAGACCAATGACCAAGTTCGTAATACTCTTGGACTTAATTAAGGTGAAACAACACCAACCAACCAGTCTTATGATTTATTAATACAAAATACAAGATGTGGTTAGATACGATAGCTCAATGGCAATTACTTTAACTGGATAAGCAAGTCCCGTGACACACATTGTTACATAGATTGGTCACTATTCAATAAAAAGAAAGAGAGGGGAGGAGAAGGGGGGGGGGGGGAGAGGAAAAAAAAGAGATATCACCACCTGTGGATCCAGCAGCATCCTGTTGGTCCTCTTCACCCTGGGTGTCTTGGTGGTGAGGGTCCCACCTGAGCTTTCATCGATTCAGGTTTTATGCTCTCGAGAGGATGCTTCCTCATTTACATACAAAGCAAGGGTGGATGTAGTCTGTGTCTGCACAAGCTCGATGTGTGAGCATTGGTCACAGGGGGTCCTCATCGGTAGTTTTGAGGGGTTTAGGCAACCCCTGCTGTGCACATGAGCAGTTGCCTTATGTTACCACAGCAGTTTCTTCTAGGAAGTGCTAGCTAGATCTAGCCTTCGCAAGACCTAAAGCCATTCCACCCTGTACCACCTTGTGGTTAACAAGTTAGGCAACAATGCCTCACTTGCAGCAACAGCCCATTTCAGTTCTGCTCCAATTTGAGCAGAACAGCTTTGCACCAGTTCCACCTGAATTTGTGTACTAAGCAATGTTTAAGGCAATTATCAATATATCAGTTCCTTACAACTAACCTTGGTTGGATGCCAGGTGCCCACCCAAGACAACCAAGAACAACAAGTCGGGGGGAAATAAGATGGGAAAAAAAATTGTGGGTCAAGATAAAGGTAGTTTAATGAAGCAATAGCAAAAGTCACATGCGCAGAAGCAAAGGAAAACAAAAGATGTTTTTCTCTACTTCCCATCAGCAGGGATGTTTGGCCACTTCCCGTGAAGCAGGGCTTCAGTACTAGTAGTGGATACTCTGGAAGGCAAATGTCATAAAAAAATGCCCACCCTTTCTCCTCCTTTCTCTTAGCTTTTATACCTGAAGCAGATGTCATATGGTATGGAATATCCCATTGGTCATTGTCCTGGTTTCATCTGGGATAGAGTTAATTTTCTTCTTAGTAGCTGGTGCAGTGCTGTGTTTTGGTTCTGATGTGAGAACAATGTTGATAGCATACTGATTTTTTTAGTTGTTGCTGGGTAATATTTATACTAAGTCAAGGACTTTTCAGTTTCTCAGGCCTGGCCAGTGAGAAGGCTGGAGGGGCATGGGAAATTGGGAGGGGACACAGCCAGGTCAACTGACCCAAACTAGTCAAAGAGGTATTCCATACCATGGGACATCATGCTCGGTATATAAACTGGGGGGGTTGGCTGGGTCCTGACGATCGTTGCTCTGGGACTGGCTGAGCATCGGTCAGTGGGTGGTGATCAATTATATTGTGCATCACTAGTTTTCTTTTCTCCCTTCTCTTTGGATTTCATTCCTCTACCCCTCTCCTTCCTTTTCATTATAACTGTTATTGTTATTATTATTGTTCTTTCATTTTTATTTTATGTCAATTATTAAATTGTTCTTATCTCAACTCTCGCATTTTACATTTCTTTCCAATTCTCCTCCCCATCCCTCTGGGTGAGGGGGGAGTGAGCGAGTGGCTGCGTGGTACTTAAGTATTTACCGGGGTTAAACCATGACATCGAGAAAAAGGGAAAGAACTACTGATCAACTGTCAGCATTTTCAAGGTTTACCCTGTGTACATTGTTATTTGTTTAGCTAATCAAGCATAGAAATGGGATGGGTGCTCTGTCAACCTTGCTGACATTCCCTCACTTTACTCTAGTTTGATTTTTTTCATCCTGCTCTCTCCAGGGATTCTAAAAGTCCATCTCTACATTGTCTTCAGGTGTTCCTCTCTGTTTCTGTAGTATGATCCCATCCTGGGTTGGCCATCAGCCATGGTGTTCTCCCAGTGTATACACTCATCTGAGGTAAAGACTAACTCAAATAATTGTTGGATGTCTACCCAAGTTGGATCATATGCTCTGAGGATACCCTGAATGGTCTGGACTACATTTTCTGGGTCATCTCTTAGCCTGAGCATCTGCTGTTGCCATAAGACTAAATCATTAATGGTAAAAGGAACATGGACAATTCTTAAAATCAAATGTCCGGGAACCTGCCTGGGTCCTATTTTGACTTGTTTTTACAGGAGCCTGAATCTCCAGTGCACTAGGAGATTCAGGGTCCTTAGGGTTGGGGGAAAATCAAGGGGACTTTGCAAAAACTCGCCATTCACCTGACATTTATGGTTGAGTGGAGGGGGGGGGGACGACGACTTCTTTCACCAGGTGTAATTATTCAAATTATATCAATAATCCATTTGTCCTGGGAATTGATTCTCTAATTGTAGATGCAAAGACTGCTGTCTATCCTCATCCATATAATGCTTTTTTTTTTCTCAAGAGGCCATGAGTTCCACCAATTTTCAGCCAAACCTTTAGATTTTCTTCTAAGAGCAACCCTTTCACTATACTAAGTCCTCCTCCCATCATTAACACATGTCTTTTAATGCCCCCAAAAAATTCTTCCACTTGCTAGACCGTGTATTCAAGTTCCCACATGAACTCACCTACTTGTTGGCAGTGGGATGTTGAATCAGAGGTGAGTGTAGCAACATAGCGAACCAGGAGTCAGCGGTGTCCCATCTGGGATGCCAACTGTAAAAGTCAGTTCTTCATTGGCTGAGGAGTGTGGCAAGGACGCTTAGCACAGAAGTACGAAGGGAATTTATTCTCTTATTTTATCTATGCACATAGTGGTGCCCCAGCCTAATGCATGGAGCACCCCAATAAAGAGGAAAGCAGGGTTTATATATGTCACAATACTGTTCTGTAGACCAATCAAATTACTCATGTTAAGGGGCAGGCTAATCAGTCACTAATGCTCCTGTGATCAGTATGTGATTGTCCCATGCAGGATCAGTAAATGCCTGTCCCATGCAGGTGGTGTGGACGTATGGACAGTGGCGTGTTCATTTTCATTGTTCTAAACCAATGTTCCATGCAGGTATGTCCATAGCTGGTGCAGTGCTGTGTTTTGGATTTGGTGTGAGAACAATGTTGATAACACACTGATGCTTTTATTTGTTGCTAGGTAATGTTTATGCTAAGTCAAGGACTTTTCAGTTTCTCAGGCCTTGATAGCCAAAAGGCTGGAGGGGCACAAGAAATTGGGAGGGGACACGGGCAGGACAGGTGACCCAAACTAGCCAAAGAGATATTCCATACCATGGGGTTATATAAACTGTGGGGGGAGGTGGGTGGCTGGGGCCTGCTGATCATTGCTCTGGGACTGGCTGGGCATCGGTCAGTGGGTGGTGATCAATTGTATTGTGCATCACTAGTTTTCTTTTCTCTCTTCTCTTTGGATTTCATTCCTCTACCCCTCTCCTTCCTTTTCATTTTAACTGTTATTGTTATTATTATTATTGCTTTTTCATTTTTATTTTATGTCAACTATTAAATTGTTCTTATCTCAAGCCCTGAGTTTTACATTCCTTTCCAATTCTCCTCCCCATCCCTCTGGGTGAGGGGGGAGTGAGTGAGCAGCTGCGTGGCACTTAATTACCAGCTGGGGTTAAACCATGACAGTCATTTTGGGTCAGCTGTCCTGGCTATGTCCCCTCCCAAGATCTTGCCCACCCCAGCCTACTAGTGAGAGGGAGGGATGGTTGGAGACAGCTTTGATGATGTGTGAGCACTGCTCAGCAGTAGCAAAACACTGGTGTGTTATCACCACCTTTCTAGCTACCAATGCAAGCACAGCACTGTGAGGGCTGCTATGGGGCTCAGCCAGACCCAATACAAAATCTTATGGGGACATGTTACTCCAGAAAGAATTGAGTCAGACAACGGAACTAATTTCTGAAACAGCCTCATAGACACCTGGGCCAAACAGAATGGCATTGAGTGGGTATATCACATCCCCTATCATGCACCTGGGAAAATCAAACGATGTAACAGACTGTTAAAAACTACACTGGATGCAATGGGGTTTTGGACTTTCAAACACTGGGATACACATTTAGCGAAAGCCACCTGGTTAGTCAACATTAGAGGATCTGCCAACTGAGTTGGCCCTGCTCAATCAAAGCCTTTATGTACTGTAGAAGGGGATAAAGTTCCTGTAGTACACCTTAGAAATATGCTGGGGAAAAGTCTGTGTCATTCCTGCCTCAGGCAAAGGCAAGCCCATCTGTGGGATTACTTTTGCTCAAGGACCTGGGAGTACTTGGTGGGTAATGTGGAAAGATGGGGAAGTTCAGTGTGTGCCTCAAGGACATTTGATTTTGGGTGAAAATAGCTATTGAATCAAACTGTGATGCTAATTGCTATATAACACTGTATATTGTCATTTCTATATGCCCATCATTGCACTGGGTGCCTTGTGCCCATCTCTACTGCTCTGGGTTTGGAGATCTGAACCTGATTCCCTTCTGATAGCCATAGTAACAAAGAATGAACATTGATGAAACTAGACCAGTGCAACGGTGACAGAATCAGAACTGGCTTCAACATGCAACAATCCAGCACCTCGCATCACCTTTCCTGCCTTGAAAGACTGTTATGACAGATGCAGCCCAACGTCATGGACTAAATGAACTCAATGGACTTTCAGAGGGGTGGCCCATAGACTAAGGGAATGATATCTGTGTGTTTATATCAAAAGACGAAAGGTGATTCGAAGAGGGTCCCCCGTGGAGAGTCGGCCAAGTCACGACAATCACACCAATACGGCTACATGCCGTGCTCACTTTATTAAACAAACAGGTCATATTTATAACTTAAACCGACCCCTCACACAACTTTACACACAGGTGATTGGATAAATGTTTCTGATCACGTGGGCATCCATGTCGCTGATCGGTGGGCATGCTGCAGGCGCCTGATCAGAGTGTGCCGATGAGAGTGTGCTGATTCCGTTGTTCCCAGGACTTGCTCTGCACCTGGCTTCTTGTTTGTGCACAGCTTGTTTTCTTTCTCACCCTGCTTGTTCCCAGGACAATTTAAAGTTGCTCTGCAGCTTCAACTAACAGGCCTGGGTTGTCCAACCCGGACAATGGTAACATATGTCCTCGGTCCTTTAAAAATCCTTCTACAGTGATTATGTATTTGAAAGTGTAGCATGATATAAATATGTAATAAGGGGTGGATACTGCCCTAGTTTTGGCCAGAAGAGAGTTAATTTTCTTCTCAGTAGCTGGTACAATGATGTTGTCACCGAAATTGGGAATAAGAAAACTCCTTAACACCAATGTAGCATTAAGAAGTAGGCATTCCTTTATTGCAGCGCTGGATGCATGGGGGATCATTCCACCTAACGTTCATGGCTTCCTTCTATGAGGTAGCTCTTTTATGCAGTATGTGTATACATATTCAACAAATTTCCTGGAAAAGACATACATATTCATGAGAATGCCCCAATACTAATTATAATATTTGCCCTTCCCTTCACACATACCCAGTTGTCCAGAGTGGGGGTCTTTGGTGGTCTCGAGGGTCTGCAAATCCGCCCACTCCTCCATTCAGTTGGCCAGAGTTCTCCTTTGTAGTCCCCATATATGGTCTTAAACCAGGTCATCTCGATCTCTTTCTTGGCCTGAAATTGCTGGCCTTGGGCTGGTTTTCCTTCATCCTCCAGGGCTACCTCTTTGTTAGAACCTGGATTTATTGCTTACAAGTATACAAAGATTAGTTTCAAGCAATCAAGGTACCTTAACACTAACTGTTCAAACCTGGGATGCATGACTACTTCTAAATTCTTAAGATTAAACCTTAACCCTTCTGTAACATTACCCCTCTTTGAGACATTAATTTTCTTATGTGTCATTTACGTAACTCAAAATTTTCAAAATTACTGTCTTAATACAGCTGATATCCCTAAAAATGGTATGACAATTATTATTACAATAATTGTCTGTGACTTGCTTGCCAACCATCCAGACAATGAAAATCCCATGCCTTGTAATACTTTATTCAACCATGTACTCTAATCCTTCTCTTAAGGCATGACTACTCTGTGCTACACCTTTGATTCTATGAATTTGGCTGTTCAGTTCCTCAGTGATGTTTGGGATGTGCAAACAACAAGTATTATTCTTTAACCCCAAATACATGCTAACTCCATGTTCTTTTAAGAGTAGCAGATCTAATTCCATTTGGTTCTATAAGGCCATTTTAGTGGTAGCTTGTAATTGATAATTTAAATGTTTAAGCCTTTCTTCTGTAGCATTTGCAAGGTTTTCCACCTGTAAGGTCAGATTGTGTATTATAAACTTGTTTTCTAAAGTTAATGCCCGTGGTGCAGATTGATTCTATGAGCCATCCTACTTTGGTCCCTGTGCTAGGGCCATTCCATGCTTCCTCTCTTTTGACTCTGCTCCATAATTGTGCTTTGAGAGGACTCTTTTTCCATAATGGACATAATGTTAACATTCCTAGAGTCCATTGCTTTACCCGACTAGTGAATGAGGGAAAGACTGTGGACGATGTCTACCTGGATCTTAGTAAAGCCTTTGACACCATCTCCCACAGCATTCTCCTGGAGAAACTGGATGCTCATGGCTTGGACGGGTGTATTCTACCCTGGGTTAAAAGCTGGCTGGACAGCCAAGCCCAAAGAGTGCTAGTAAATAGAGTTACATCCAGCTGGCAGCCAGTCACAAGTGGTGTTCCCCAGAGCTCAGTATTGGGGCCAGTTCTGTTTAATATCTTTATCTATGATCTGGATGAGGGGATTGAGTGCACCATCAGGAAGTTTTCAGATGACACCAAATTGGGGGTGGGGTGGGGGGTGTGCACGACTGGTGATCTGCTTGAGGGTAGGAAGGCTCTGCAGAGGGATCTGAGGCCAATTGTATGAAGTTCAACAAGGAGAAGTGCTGGGTCCTGCACTTGGGTCACAACAACCCCACGCAATGCTACAGGCTTGGGAAAGAGTGGCTGGAAAGCTGCCTATTGGAAAAGGACCTGAGGGTGTTGGTCAACAACTGACTGAACATGAGCCAGCAGTGTGCCCAGGTGGCCAAGAAGGCCAATAGTATCTTGGCTTGTATCAGAAATAGCGTGGCCAGCAGGGCAAGGGAAGTGATTCTCCCCCTATACTTGGCACTGGTGAGGCTGCACCTCAAATGCTGCATTTGGTTTTGGGTCCCTGACTTCAAGAGGGATGTAGAGGTGTTGGAGTGTGTTCAGAGAACGGCAACGAAGCTGGTGAAGGGTCTTATGAGGAGTGGCTGAGGGAACTGGGGTTTAGTCTAGAGAAAAGGAGGCTGAGGGGAAAATTTATCACTCTCAAAAACTACCTGAAAGGAGGTTGTAGTGACGTGAGCGGCAGTTGGTCTCTTCTCCCAGGATAACTAGTGATAGGGCAAGAGGAAATGGCCTCAAGTTGCACCAGGGGAGGTTTAGATTGGATATTAGGAAAAATTTCTTCACTGAAAGGGTAGTCAAGCATTGGAACAGGCTGCCCAGGGAAGTGGTTGAATAACATGAATAAGATGGACATCGTGAGGTCCCAATGGATGTGATCAACAAAATAAGCCCTCTCTATCAAGTGACTCGGAAGAAGAATGATATCAAATGGGGCCCTGAGCAACAACAAACCTTTGAACAAATTAAACAGGAGATAGTTCATATAGTAGCCCTTGGGCCAGGTAAAGAAATTGGGAATTAAGTTGATCCTGAGAAGAAGGGAGGGGTGGGAAGAAGGTGTTTTTAAGTTTTGAATTTATTTCTCATTATCCTGCTCAGATTTGAATGGTAATAAATTAAACTAATTTCCCTAAGTTGAGTTGGTTTGCCCATGATGGTAATTGCTGAGTGATCTCCCTTTCATTATCTTGACCCATGAGACTTTTCTTATATTTTCTCTCCCCTGTCTGGTTGAAGAGGGGAGTGATACAGCAGCTTTGGTGGGTACCTGGCTTCCAGCCAAGATCAAACCACCACAGTCCTGCCATATTGTAGGAAAGCATTGGAGATGGAAGGTGGCTATATGGAGCCTCCTACAACAAATTGCAGAAACTGCTAAGAGAGAATGCAGGAGCGGGCTGGAAACTAGGACCATGCATGGCAATCAGTTAGCTGAGGGGAATTTGCTCGAGCTTGTCTAGACAACAATTAACATGATGAGGCATGTTTGCAGAGCACAGGGGAGTGGGAGATGGATGGTGCCAAGGATGGCGCCAAGGAAAGATAACACCTTGTTGTTAATTGATGGCAGTTAACCACCAATCAGGGATTGCCTAGTATGCAAGGCTTAGCTTCAAGAACCAATCTGTTTAAAACGCGCAGCTTCTGAAAGTCTATAAAACTCGTGCTTCTGTACAATAAATTGACATTTGCTTGCATCAAGCTGCGTCCCGTCTCTTCATTGGCCGCAAGAGAAGGTGAATGAAGTCAGTTTGCAGAGGTGACAGCTATCCAGCTGGCTTTAGACATTGCTGAACGAGAAGAATGGCCAATACTTTACCTCTGTACTGACTCACAGATGATGGCAAATGCCCTGTGACAGTGGCTGCAGCAATGGAAGCAGAGCAATTGGCAGCACAGAGGTAAATCCATCTGGGCTGCCTCATTGTGGCAAGACATTGCTGCTGGGTGCAAAACCTGGTTGTGAAGGTATGTCATGTAGATGCTCGCGTACCCAAGAGTCAGGCCACTGAAGAATATCAAAAGAACCAGCAGGTGGATCAGGCTGCTAAGATTGAAGTGGCTCAGGTAGATTTGGATTGGCAACATAAAGGGGAATTATTTATAGCTTGGTGGGCCCATGACACCTCAGGCCATCAAGGAAGAGATGCAACATATAGATGTGCTCCTGGTCAAGGGCTGGATTTCACCATGGACACTATAACACAGGTTATCCATGAATGTGAAATATGCACTGCAAATAAGCAAGCAAGCAGTTAAACCATCTCTGGTATGGAGGATAACGGCTACAATACAAATATGGGGAGGTCTGGCAGATTGACTATAATCACACTCCCACAGACCCGCCAAGACAAGTGCCATGTGCTTACAATGGTGGAAGCAACCACCGGATGGCTGGAAACATACCCTGTGCCCCACGCAACTGCCCGGATCACTATCCTGGGCAAGCAGCAAGTCTTATGGTGACATGGCACTGCAGAAAGAATTGAGTCAGACAATGGGTCTCATTTCCAAAACAACCTCATAGACACCTGGGCCAAAGAGTGTGACATTGAGTGGGTATATCACATCCCCTATCATGTACCAACCTCTGGAAAAATCAAATGATACAATAGACTGTTAAAGACTACACTGAGAACAATGGGTGGTGGGATTTAGCAAAAAAAAAAGTATTACGATACAGTTCAATAACAATACCTATTTGATCCCCATTTACCAATCTCTATAGTACATTCACCATCATGATTCTCGGCATCCGCAGTCACTAGGAAGGAATATGTCAATTGAAGCTAGCTCAAGCCCATTGCTCTCTTTGAAATTCTTTTGTTAGGTTTTCAGTTTGTATAATCTATGTTGAGCTGGTTAACTCAGGGGGACATTCATGCTCTTTTAATAAGAATTTATAGTCATAATGTTGTTAAATTCTGCATTCTATAAGTATTCCAAATACTTTAGTAACTGAATTGCAAAAGGTATAAATGCAGCCCTGATATAAGCAGGGGGTCACAATGACTTCTGTTATGATAGGGGTAAGCATAGCCTAAAGCTATTTATCTACTATTTATAAATACAGTGCAATAATTCCTGTGTTTAGCAATTATGCTTGCTTCTTCTATTAATCATTATAGTATGACCACATTTGTGTTTCTTCATTAGGTACCTAATTACACTGCAAGGGAAAACCAAGATTGGGAAGAAAAATCTTTCTGTACTATTAACTCATCTAAATTCTAAATTATGTTCTAATTATGATTCTGTTAACCATCATGAATGCATTTAGCTTAAAACAGGAACAACAAAGCACAAGGGGTGACAAATAGTGTGGTGGGTTGACCATGGCTGGATGCAAGGTGCCCACCAAGCTGCTCTATCACTCCATCTCCTCAGCTGGATGACAGGAGAAAAAATATGACAAAAGGTTCATGGGTTGAGATAAGGACAGGGAGATCACTCAGCAATTACCGTTTCAGCCCAAACAGACTTGACTTGGGAAAATTAATTTACTTTATTATCAACCAAATCAGAGTAGGGTAATGAGAAATAAAACCAAATCTTAAAACACCTTCCCCCCACCCCTCCCTTCTCCCCAGGCCCAGCTTCACTCCTGTTTTCTCTACCTCCTCCCCTCGAGCAGTACAGGGGGACAGAGAATAGAGATTGCAGTCAGTTCATCACACGTTGTCTCTGCTGCTCCTTCCTCCTCACACTCTTCCCCTGTTCCAACATGGGTCCTTTCCACAGGCTGCAGTTCTTCATGAACTGCTCCAGCATGGGTCCTTTCTACAGGGTGCAGTACTTCAGGAACAGGCTAATCCAGCATGGGTCCCCAAGAGGTCCACTGGTCCTGCTAGGAGCCTGCTCCAGTGCAGACTTCCCACAGGGTCACAGCCTCCTTTGGGACCATCCACCTGTTCTGGCATAGGGTCCTCCATGGGCTGCAGATGGATATCTGCTCCACTGTGGACC
Organism: Falco naumanni; assembly: GCF_017639655.2. Lineage (NCBI taxonomy): Eukaryota > Metazoa > Chordata > Aves > Falconiformes > Falconidae > Falco > Falco naumanni. The sequence goes on along the minus strand of NC_054079.1, from coordinate 894,617 downwards.
TCCATGTGTTGCAAGGGGACAGCCTGCCTCACCATTGTCTTTACCATGGACTGCAGGGGGATCTCTGCTCCGGTGCCTGGAGCACCTCCTCCCCCTTCTTCTTCACTGACCTTGGTGTCTACAGAGTTGTTGCTCTCATATAGTCTCAGTCCTCACTTCTGGCTGCTGCTCATCACAGTTTTTTCCCCCCTTCTTAAATATGTTATCACAGAGACACTACCCCTGTTGCTGATTGGCTCAGCCTTGGCCAGCAGCAGGTTCATTTTGGAGCTGGCTGGCATTGGCTCTTTTGGACATAGGAGAAGTTTCTAGCAGCTTCTCACAGAAGCCGCCTCTGTAGCCCCCCCGCTACCAAAACCTTGCCATGCAAATCCAATATATGTGGTTATGAAATTAATTTCATAAGTAAACTCCCTTGATTCTGGAAGCAAAGATGCAAAGAGAAGAATCAATAGTGCAAATCATCCCAATTCACATTACATAATGTGGTTTAACTCATATTAGAAACCCCCTAATTTATAAATATGTTCAACAAAGATGTTTTCCTGGAGCACCAAAGTTGTTTGCTTTTCCACCCTAAAGGAATCTCAGTGAACTCTAGTTTTCAAGGAGTCTAAGGCTTCATATTAAGCAGAAAACATCTCTTATCATCATATTTCATATCAATATTTTTCCAGGACAACTCTTGTCATACTTTCTTGCATGAGACAGAGAGAAGAGGTACTTCTGTTTACCTAAACATTCATTTGTCATCACCACTGCTAGGATGACCTTTAGATGAAATTAAACTATTAAATGTGATGAAAAAACACTCATAGCAATCTGATCGAACTAGTAGCATTTATCTTTAGCCAAGAAAAGACTCCAGTGGTAGTTGCCTATAATGTTTTCCAAGACTAGCTAAACATATACAATATTTAAAATTGCCTAGATAGCTTAGTTTAATTTTCACTTTAAGAGGAATTACCTTTCTATGAAATACTGTAGGATATAGTAATGATATACAAAAGTCAAGCTAATTATTAATAATTAATTGGTTTTGTAGTTTCTTTTTTTTCTCTAAAGAGGCAGGAATAGGATATCTATGAGTTTGCTGAGTTTAGCCTTCATTACATAAGCAGTATCCTACTGAATCTGATTTGGATGCAGAAGGATTTTAGGGTTAAGCTTTTTATGAAACACTCAAGTCCTATATGGTTTTGAAACGATTGCCTTTCCTTGATGGATACCATGCAGGAACAAATTTAGACTGATGACCAATCATCAAACCCCAACCATGGAAGAAAGCTTGGGAAAGAATGTAGGGACTGATCATAGAATCATAGAATCATTTAGGTTGGAAAACACCTTTAAGATGATCGAGTCTAAACGTAAAGCTAAAACTGCCAATTACACCACTAAACTATGTCCATAAGGACCACATCTACACGTCTTTTAAAATACCTCCAGGGATGGTGGGTGACTCAATCACTTCGCTGGGCAGCCTGTTCCAATGCTTGATAGCGCTGTCAGTGAATAATTTTTTCCTAAAATTCAATTTAAATCTCCCCTGGCACAACTTGAGGCAGTTTCCTCTCATCCTATCACTTGCTACTTGGGTGAAGAGACCGACACTCATGTCACTACAACCTCCTTTCAGGTAGTTTTTGAGAGCGATATATTTTCCCCTCAGCCTCCTTTTCTCCAGACTAAACCCCAGTTCCCTCAGCCACTCCTCATAAGACATATTCTCCAGACCCTCCACCAGCTTCTTTGCCATTCTCTGGACACACTCCAACACCTCTACATCCCTCTTGAAGTCAGGGACCCAAAACCAAATGCAGCATTTGAGGTGCAGCCTCACCAGTGCCAAGTATAGGGGGAGAATCACTTCCCTTGTCCTGCTGGCCACGCTATTTCTGATACAAGCCAAGATACTATTGGCCTTCTTGGCCACCTGGGCACACTGCTGGCTCATGTTCAGTCAGTTGTTGACCAACACCCTCAGGTCCTTTTCCAATAGGCAGCTTTCCAGCCACTGTTCCCCAAGCCTGTAGCATTGCGTGGGGTTGTTGTGACCCAAGTGCAAGACCTGGCACTTAGCCTTGTTGAATATCCTACAGTTGGCCTAGTGTCATGGTTCAACCCCAGCCAGAAACTAAGTACCATGCAGCCACTCACTCACTCTGCCCCACCCCCAGAGGGATGGGGAAGAGAATCAGGAAGGAATGTAAAATTCAAGGTTTGAGATAAGAACAATTTAATACTTGAAATAAAATAGGAAGAAGAATCACAAAACACTGATAATAATAATAATAATAATAATAATAATAATAATAATAATAACAATTATAATTAAAAGAAGGGAGAAAGGGAGAGGAACAAAGTCCAAAGGGAAGGGAGAAAAAAGAAGTGATGCACAATACAATTGCTCATCACCTGCTGACTGATGCCCAACCAGTCCCCAAGCAGCAATCAACAGGCCTGAGCCAACTCCTGCCAGTTTATGTACTCAGCATGATGTCCTAAGTTACAGAATGGCCCTTTGGCTAGTTCAGGTCAGCTGTCCTGGCTGTGACCCCTCCCAATTTCTTGTGGCCCTCCAGCATTCTCCCTAGAATGGTCTGAAAAAATGAAAAGTCCTTGGCTTAGTATAAACATTACTTAGGAACTAAAACCATCAGTGTGTTATCAGTATTATTCTTACACCAAATCCAAAACACAGCATTGCACCAGCTACTAAGAAGAAAATTAACTCTATCCCAGCTGAAACCAGGACAGTATTCACACCTTATTCCATATCATTTACGTCAGGCTACATTTTCCAATACACCTTTTGATGGTGCAGAAGGTTTGGACACAACTTATACAACCAATGTGATCAAGTTAGTGCCACTTTATTAAGGGATACACAGCAATTTACACACTAGCACAAAGCACACACATTGCTTCTAGTTTGCTAATAGGCTAAAGCTGCTTGTCTAGTCACTCTCCTGCAGTCTATGATTGGTCACGGCGTGGTATCCATGCTCCTCACCTACATTCTGTTTTGACATTCTATTTTCTTATTTTTTCAGTCCAACTCCTTTATCTCTTTCCCACGTACAGTTCCTTAATAGTCCAACTTTCTTATCTCTCTGCCAGTACACAGTTTCTTTGTCTCTCTTGGCCTTGCATATGCCCTTCACAACAGCTGCAACTTGCTACAACTTCGGCCTGCTCGGCCTGCTATTACAACAAAGTTACTCGGTCTGGATTGCTCATAATATGTCCATTGTCTTCCAGCCACTCCACAACCTTTCCTATCTGTCACGGATGGAGTGATGCAGTTCACTCATAAGAGAGATGTAGCACTATGCTTATTGCTATAAAACAGCGATTTAACAAATTTAGTAGTAAATGTGACAGTGTATTAACAAGATTCAATGGCAAGGTATACTTGATTATTTATTGCACAGAGTACAGAGTGGAGGGTATGTATACATGGGTCATCCAGCATCCTGTAGAGTGAGCATATTATAGACACTGGCAATGGGAATCACATTGGTATCACAATTGAACTGTATATTGTGATTACCATATTATACTAAATATAACTTACACTTGTATTGTGATTTCAGTATATTGCTGGATCAGTCTGCTAAATCCAAATACTGTGTAACATCAACTCTCTCTAAATAAGAAATTTGATATTAAGCATTACACCCTCCATGCATAGAATATCTAAAGGAAGCTAGTCAGAGAGCATTGGACTCTGGGAGCTTTACAGCAAAAATAACAAGGCCTGCTTTACAAATGGATTGTCTAGAGAATGCATTTTGACCTTGGCTCCATATTTACATTTCCATGACAAAGTATTATTCGTTACAAATAAAGCATGGGGGCTGGCATAGCTGGTAAGTAGACTTAAATCCTCTCACCTGAACAAAGCCTGATTAAATAGCCTCTGAAGAAAGGAGTTCTGCAGGGTTGCAATGAACAGTATCCTACTCTGAAGGTCCTGGTGTGCAGCAGTTTTTCCTTGACTGTTGCTGATGTAGTCCAATCAAGCATATGTGACAGCTGAACATACATAGTTACTTACTTCTACACTAGAAAGGACAATCAGCTACCCTGTTATAAGTCAGATACCACCAGATACCAGGGAGAAGCGATCAGCACCTCCCTCTCTATTTCCCTTCCCACACACACCCAACAAGACATGTCTATAGTCATCAAAATACAACTTAAAAAATTTCTTGGTACCTCTTCTCTGGATCTATCAAAAATCACAGGAGCTGTTACACTTTTCGATTCCATTCTGGGAGATGCTTGAGATGAGTCCTGCTGTAACATCTACTAGCTCCTTCAGAACTCTGGGATGAATCTCATCAGGCCCCATGGACTTGTGAACATTCAGCTGAAACAGCTCATCCCTTACAAATTCTGTGTCCACAAATGAAAAATCACTGTTCCCACAGTCACGGTGCTCTAACTCTGGACTGAGCAGCCCAAGGTCTATCAGTATTATTAAAGATTGAGGCAAAAAAAAGCACTGAACGCTTCCACCTTTTCTTCATCCCTATTTGTCAAATTATCATCTTCAAGTATTGGTCCAATATTTTCCTTAGACCTCCTCTTGCTATTAACATACTTTAAAAAGCCTTTTTTTGTCATCTAACACAGCACTGGACAGTTTCAAGTCCAATTGAGCTTTGTCCTTTTGTTTCTTCTCCCTGCATATGCAAACCACAGCTCTGTACTCTTCTTGCAAAGACTGACCTTGCTTCCAGAGACCATATAATTTCTTATTCTGCCTGAGTTCCAAGAGGAGTTCCCTGTTCAGCCAAGCTGTTCTTCTTCCCCGCTTGCTTGAATTAGGACACAATGGCATTGCCTGCTCCTGTGCTTTTCAAAGGTGGTTCTTAAAAACTGACCAGCACTCATTGACCCCTAAGCCCTCAAAAGCAGATTCCCAGGAGACAGTGCTAACTAGTTCTCGGAGTAGCTTAAAGTTTTCTCTCTTGAAGTCTAGGATAACAACTTTGCTGACCTTTTTTCTCATTACACCAAAAATTTTAACTCAACCATTTCACGATCACTGTGGCCAAGACAGCCACCTACCATCAAATCCCCCAACAAGTCCATCTCTGTTCACAAATAGCAAGACTAGGAGAGCATTTTTCCTAGTTGTCTCCCTGAGTACTTGTGACAAGAAATTTTCTTCCACAAACTTCAGGAATTTCCCAGACGTGCTTGTCACAGCAGTATGATATTCCCAGGTGATGTCTGGGAAGTTGAAATCTCCCATAAGGACAAGAACTACTGATCCAGAAATTTCTCCTAATTGCCTATAGAATAACTCATCAGTGCTTACATCCTGGCTTGGTGATCGGTAGTAGACACCCACAACACATGCTTTGTTTTCCATTCCCCTAATCTTCACCCAGAGGCTCTCAATCACATAGTCCCTAACTGCAAGGGCTGTACAGTGAAACCTGTCCCTTACATACAATGCAAATTTGAGGAAAATTTGAGGAATAAGCATTGTCTCTTTGTTCTGTGTTTATGCAGTACCTAGAACAATAGGGTCTTGGTCAATAAAGAAAGATCTTAGGTGATACTCTGCAATGCACATAAATAACCATTCTAATAGTACTGTAATAGGCTGTTCCAATTTAATTATTAAGGAAAAAAACCACATGCTAACTAATATATATTTGTTCTAAACCCACACATTATGGACCAGACCTTAAGGGGATCTAATAATCCCATTAAGCCATTTTTTTTCTCTTCCTGCTTTTTCTGGTGTTTTTCTTTCCATATTCAGGATACTTTTTTCTCAGTCTAGTAATTAGTATACAATGAGAAGTTAACTTTCTCTACAGTAGCTGAGGTTAAGAATTGCATCTTATCTGAACAGTGGCATTCAATTGGGTCACTGAATCTATGAGTAGTTTAGATTGGAAGGGTTTTCTGAAGATCATTTGGTCCACCATGACCCATGCCTTCAAAGCATGGAAAGCTTGAATTAGGCTGATCAAGCCCTTGTCCATCTGTTTTCAATATCTCCAAAGACTATATCACAGTCATTTGACATTCATTTCTAGGTTTCATTTGTTAGGAACTATTGTTTGCTTTAAATTTGTATTGTTGATGACTTAAAGCTTAACAAGGTAATATTGCCATCTTTCTTGATAGTGACCTGCAAACAGAGGGAACCTGGATTAGATATTTTGTTGTATCTTATGCTGTATAAAATACTGAAAAAAATGGAAAATAATCTTAACATTTAATGCCAATGTATTTTCAAATAATACTTTCTGATTTTTTTCTTTGCAATGACACTTTGAAATAAGCTTATCTTTACTTTTTAGAGAATAAAATTCTCAGCATGAAATAAAATAATTTACAGTATTTATCTGACAAGAAATGCATTTAAAATATTTCTGAGGGTATGTTTTAGGGAATTAGCATGTTAAATAAATGGATAGCTTGTTCCCTTCTGTTAAGATGTTAAAAGTCATAATAAACATGTCTTATATCTCTTAAACTTGATCATGTGAACTTTAACACTTTAGAAAAGCTATATGTTTTGTCAACATAAAGACACTGTCCTCCAAGGGCAATTTATATGGACATTTCCACTTATATTCTCTGATATATTTTAAAACATACATTTTAAACTTTCTCTTTAATGATTTAATTTGATGTTTTATAAATTAAGACTTGGTATTGCTGTGTAGCAGTTATTCCATTTCTTCTATGTACTAATGTCTGTTTTTCATTATTATCTTTTAATTTGAAAAATGTTTTTAATTCTTTTGAAACAGATTATTTTATAATCTTTTATACAAATTTCTTTACAGTCTTCTTAAATCTACTTTATCTGGACTGGGATATAGTGGTCCCAAATTGGTAGCAGTCTACTGGTAATCCAGATCTTATGAAAATATCATGCTCTGACACAATATTTCTTGTTTCAAGTCTTGACAAAGACTTTCCACCATCAAAGTATGCAAAGTGTACCCATTTTGTATATTTGGAGATATAGCCCAAGATGCTGAAAAGTGGATGAGAGAAACTCAATGGTAAGAATTATTTCTTCAGTGATATTGGAACAAACAAAGTATAGAATTAAGACTTACCACCTCTTCAGAAAAGGAAAAGAAACTTCTACTGATAGCATTATAAACATGATATAATTTCTGCAATATTTTTCTCATCTTCATCTAATGCTAGACTTATTTTTCTTCATTTAATAATTGTGTTAGTTTAATTAATTCTAGAAACTGTTGGAATCAGAAGTTACTTCATTCTTTTCAGGTTGGGCCATGCTTTTACTGCAGTTCAACAAATGATATACATGTTTGGAGACTTAACTGATGAAAATACATACTGTAGTGATATGTATGCATTGAATTTAGGTACCTTTCCATATCACAAATTATTTCCTCCTTAACATATTTAATGTACTTATAAACCATTGGATAAAAAAGTTTTTTGAAGACTGCTACCAGCCTCCCAGGAGATGCAAAAGGTATTTTGCAGCCAACATTGATATCATACAGTATCCTATGCTCTTCTGAACTATTTATCTTTTGAAATTGATTAATAAAACATTCTTCTCTTCACCACCTTTCCTGCCCCCACCCCCTCTAACTCAGGTTTGTGTTTCAATTGGTTCACTTGGAAATTAGTAATTTTTTATGAGACCTTGGCATTTTTATAGTAAACCAGATATGCTCTAAAATAAGTGTCTTTTGCCCCTTTGAGTGGCTATGGAAGGGTCACACCAGAGATTCCATGTGTTCCTTGCACTGTGGGATGTGCAGACAGCCTGTCTTAATCTTTCCTAGAAAGCAGGACACCGTGAAAAAAAGTAGAGGGAGATCATTCTGTTTCTGCATCATCCCTCTAGACTAGAGCCTGTACTAATTCTTATTTATGGTGATATGTAAGGGTTACAAGAATAAAAGACTGGTCAACTTTGGTGAGTTGGCAGGGGTTCACTAACCTTTGTACAATGTGCTAACATCTGTAGAATGTAGGGAAATACTTAGTTGCTACATATTTGTGGTCTGGGGTTTAAACTAAGGGATGTAGAACCATAAGGGTATGTCATAAATAACCTTGGACAATGGTAAATAAGCACTGCAAAATAAGACATAAGTTTTCTGTAACTAGAGAACAGGATGGTGTATTCCAGAACAATAGGATAAGAACTTTTTAATCATTAGAAATGAGCTGCTCATGCACAAGAGACCTTGGGTCAAAAGTTTATGCAGACAAATACTTCAAGCCTTCATCAGAAGACTCTGAGAAGACCCTCAAGGTGGCAGCACACATGTAATAGGAGGCAGAAAAATATGTAAAACATTTTGGGAAATAGTTTGAATATATATTAGTTTTCTGGGAAATGCTATGCATATGTATTAGATCATAGCATAAAAATAGTGAGAACTGGAGCTGGGGTGTGCATACCAGGAGGAGCAATCTCCTATGCACCCAGCACTGCAAAGAATACCTGCTTAATAACAACTCTGTCGTTATTGAGTTTTATCTCAGAATCCTGGCCCAGCTGCACCTAGCCTCCCGCCTTAGCAAGGAGTGCTAGAAAGCAAGGGGGCTCGAAAACTCCAATTCTTGATATCAATGATTATTTTTCTCTTGATAGCTTCATTTCAAAGACTGGTAATATGCTGGGGAAGAAGGAGAATTTTTAATACAATTTTCAGACAGCAAAAGAAACAATGCAAAATGCATACTTATTCTAAGATATTTTTCCTCAGTTAGACCAGTGTGGCAGCAATGCAAAGTCAAAGGAGAAATACCTAGTGGAAGGACACATCATATATTTATGACACACCATGACAAGGTAAAGATCAATTCCATTTCTCTGTCCAAAATTATTTTCTTGTTGTGTGTAAAAAAATATTAAAATGTTTCCTTTTTAGAATTTTATTAAAGACACTGTTAATGTCTTCCATACTGTTTTGCTGAACAGCAGTATGCTCAAACAGTCAGAACAGAAGACCAAAAAGACAGCATCTCCTGTACTCTAATCCTGCCTCTGACATCCCTGAGCAATGTTGAAATCTTGATGTCGTGGCTTAACCCCAGCTAGTAATTAAATACCACGTAGCCGCTTGCTCACTTCACCCCACAGTGGGATGGGGGAGAGGATGAGAAGAGAAAAAAAGTGAGAAAAATCATGGGTCTGGATAAAGACAGTTTAATAGGTAAAGCAAAAGCCGCGCATGCAAGCAAAGCAAAGCAAGGAATTCATTCAGCACTTCCCATGGGCAGGCAGGTGCTCAGCCATCCCCAGGAAAGCAGGGCTCCATCAGGCGTAACGGTTACTTGGGAAGACAAACACCATAACACTGAATGTCATCCCCCTTCCTTCTTCTTCCCCCAGTTTATATACTCAGCATGACATTATGTGCTATGGAATATCCCTTTGGCTAGTTTGGGTCACCTGTCCTGGCTGTGTCCCCTCCCAATTTCCAGTGCCCCTCCAGCCTTCTCCCTGGCAGGGCCCAAGAAACTGAAAGGTCCTTGACTTAGTATAAACATTACCCAGCAACAACCAAAAACATCAGTGTGTTATCAACATTATTTTCATACTAAATCCAAACCATAGTATTGCACCAGCTACTAAGAAGAAAATTAACTCTATCCCAGCCAAAATCAGAACACTGAATAACCTCTTTACAATTTTACTCACCTAGAATTAACTTCATTGTGTCATTCTCTGGTGTTTTATTGCCATCTTTGGACCCATACATTTCTCCAGATATCCTGTCATAAAGTATACATGTCACCATACTCAAAGTACTATCTTATGCAAAGTCTTTCCTACATATATAGGTAGATAGATAAGTAATTATGCTACTGTAAAAACATCCCTCTTGCATACAGAGGGGGAAAAAAGTAGAGGAAAGAATGAAGGAGCTCAGCAATTACTATATTTAATTACTAAGGATATTAAATAAGTGCGAGATTTGATGAAATTTACTATGAATTCACCATGTAGATCTCATTTACTATGGAACTGCTTGGTTACTACACTGAGTGTGTCAACTTAGACATGTAGTTATTTACCAATTAAATCAGCGAGCTCTTAGTGAGATCCACAGTAAAAAAAGCTGAAAATAAACACAGTTCCAGTAAAATCTATCTTAAAATTTTAAACCATAATGAAAATAAAGTGGATTAGGCATGGACTTGTCCCCTGAAGTGCAGAGGGGTAGTGGGGATTACTTTACTTTTTTCTTTTTTTTTTTTTTCATTTGCTGGGGTTAAGCATAATCTATATGCACTATAAGCATAATCCTTTTCTGCTGAATGTACTGATTAGCTGCATAGCAATGGAGCAATGGTATATTACATGTTTTGCCCTTTTCCTGTGGCCAGCTCTATTGTCTGTCATACCTTTTTACTTCCTCACAGTAAATACCATGGCTCCATGCAATTCTTAGTTTTGTACTTTACCTTACTGTGTAAAATTTCTGGTCTTGCATGAATAAGGAGATATTTCCTTCAGGTGATTCCAGGGTCCAAGGCTTTTGATGGTGGAAAGCCTGTGTGGAAGTAGAGCTGTAATACATCTCTGATTCACCTTTTTTCAGGAGATCTCAAGACAGGTAACAAGTATCGAACTATGGAGATTAGTACCAACAATTTCTTTGCTCTTTCCTTTGCTCTGCTCCATCCCCGTAACTCCATCTGGTTCTCTGGAGCAAACCTGCCTTCTCTCAGGGACAAATTGATCCAAGTCAGTGTACTGCTAGAAGGGGCCAGCTTATGTTCCCTCAGTGATTGACTTTTACTAGTGGGGAAAACAATTCCTGAATACAGCTTATAAAACTTGGGATTAAAAGTTACTCTGTCTATATAAAAGATTTGTTCATAATATTATTACCCCTTCTAACATTACAAATAGACTTTCATATCATCCATCACCTTTCAAATGTTTTCTTAGCAGTTTGTTTGAAATAGTTATTTCATTATAATAGCCCCCATACATTTTTTAATGGGTCTGTGGCTTTAGTTTTAGGCATTTTGAGCTTCCTAAATTCAACCTTTCACTGCCTGGAAGAATGAAAGATATCTGCCTGGCAGAACCTTCTTTTCTATAATAAGAGGATTACCCAGAATCCTATATTTTCCTTTTTCTGTAGCTTTCATTATCACATTTCTTGCCTTGGCAAGTTCTATAATTATACAAATGTCCTGCACTTGCAAATGTTTCATTATTCAATTGAAATATGAACAACTAGGATGTAATCTGCTGCAGAGCTGTGTCTCCTGATGCACTAGCAGTGTATTTCTTTTATTTTGTATTTGCCTTTTTTTATTGTATATTACAGAAAAGATTAAATGGAAATGGCACTTTATGTAGGAATCTCCCCTGCTTGTAGATGCATCCATGTGTCATTTATTCTTCATAGCCACGTAAGTGAAAGTGATATTGCAATAAACTTTCTGTCAAACCTGGGTCACAACAAACAGTTGGCCTTGCTGATTTAAGTGTTCTGCATGCAATCTGTGTTTATTCAAGCAATATACAACCCAGCAGTCATATATAGTCACTTCCTACTAGCTATCTGCTGTTTGTCATTATCTGCACTTCAATTTCTTATTTCCTGTCAAACCTCATTAACTTGCATTACTGAAAAAAAAAAAAGGAACCGATGGCAGTTAAACAGTATTTAACAATGAAAACCACAGTATTTCAGTAAGTTACAGAAATTGAAATTAAATTCAGTTTTTTCTACTAGCAAAACATTATTAGTAGGAAGAGGGGTCAGTAAGGTTTCTAACTTACCAACATTATTTCCACTTCTGAAAATTGCAATCAAATTCTAAATATTTCAGTCCTTCTCACCAGCTGGCAGAGAATGAACACTTGGAAAAGTCTGCACTACAAAGGCTTTGCTTGGCCTTCTCTCCAGATCCCAGCAATATCTTTTTTTACTATCTTGTAAAAAAGACTTTTCTAACAGTCTCTGAGCTTGTATTATGTCTTCCACTTGTATCTGGTCCAGTTTTTACATTATGGAAGTATTTTCCTGGAGTATTTCTGCAGTATTTTTAATGGTGATGGGGGGGGTTGGTTGGTTGGTTGCTTGGTTTGGTATTTTTAATGCTGCTTAAGTTTTAGTACCTTTACTTGCTTGCTGTTTTGCACTGTCCAGAGAATGTAAAACCCATTTGGTATATATGTATTCTTCACAGTGCTACCTATAATTTCTGACCAGTTTTTCATAGATGTTTGTCACTATGTCTCTGCATTTTGAACTAGCATCCATTTTGTTACTTAGCATTTCCTTCACTGTTTCACCTAGCAAGTTTGCAGATCATAGAATCATTTAGGTTGGAAAAGACCCTTAAGATCATTGAGTCTAACTGTAAACTTAACACTGCCAAGTCCACCACTAAACTATGTCCATAAGCACCACATCTACATATCTTTTAAAATACCTCCAGGGATGATGGTGGCTGAACCACTTCCCTGGGCAGCCTGTTCCAATGCTTGATAGCACTGTCAGTGAATAATTTTTTCCTAAAATTCAATTTAAATCTCCCCTGGCACAACTTGAGGCAGTTTCCTCTCATCCTATCACTTGCTACTTGGGTGAAGAGACCGACACTCATGTCACTACAACCTCCTTTCAGGTAGTTTTCGAGAGCAATAAATTTTCCCCTCAGCCTCCTTTTCTCCAGACTAAATAAACCCAGTTCTCTCAGCCACTCCTCATAAGTCTTGTTCTGTAGACCCTTCACCAGCTTCACTGTTCTTTGGACACACTCCAGCACCTCAATGAGTGTCTTGAAGTGAGGGGCCCAAAACTGAACACAGTATTCAAGGTGCAGTCTCACCAGTGCTGAGTACAAAGGGGCGATCACTTCCCTAGTCCTGCTGGCCACACTTTCTGATTCAAGATGACACCAATATGAGTGGTGTGGTTGATTTTCTAGAGGGAAGGGGTGCCATCCAGAGTGACCTTGAAAGACTTGAGGAGCGGGCCCACGCAACCCCCATGAAGTTCAACAAGGCCAAGTGCAAGGTCCTGCACCTGGGTCAGGGAAATCCCCAGTATCAATACAGGCTGGGGGATGAATGGATTGAAAGCAGCCTTGCCAAGGAGGACTTGAGGGTACTGGTGGATGAAAACCTGGACATGAACTGGCAACATGCGCTTGCAGCCCAGAAAGCCAATCATATCCTGGGCTACATAAAGCCAAGCTTGGCCATGAGGTAGAGGGAGGTGATTCTGCCCCTCTACTCAACTCTCATGAGACCCCACCTGGAGTACTACATCCAGCTCTGGGGTCCCCAGTACAAGACAGACACGAACCTGTTAGAGCAGGTCCAGAGGAGAGCCATAAAAACAGTCAGAGGGCTGGAACATCTCTCCTATGAAGAAAAGCTGAGTGTTGGGTTTGTCCAGCCTGGAGAAGAGAAGGTTCCAGGAAGTTGCAGCTTTTCAATATATAAAGGGGACTTATAAGAAAGACAGAGAGACACTTTTTACCAGGGCCTGTAGTGACAGCACAAGGGGCAATGGATATTTAACTGAGAGATTATTTAGATTGGACACTAGAAGAAATACTTTACAATGAGGTTGGTGAGACACTGGAACAGGTTGCCCAGAGAAGTTGTGGATGCCCCATCATTGGCAATGTTCAAGGTCAGGTTGGATGGGGGCTTTGAGCAACCTGATCTAGTTAAAGATCCCCCTGCCTATGGCAGGGGGGTTAGACTAGATTATCTTTAAAGGTCCCTTCCAACCCAAACCATTCTCTGTTTCTATGATTCTATGATTCATTGTTTTGAGCCCTACCAAATAGAGAAGGTCCTCTGTTAGGTATAACGCTTTTCTTACCCTACAAGCTCTATGCAGAAGTGTTGTATGATCAAAAGTTACATAAGGTGGAGAGATCAGAGATTTCTTCCACAGCTCCATTTCCATGGTATAGATTGAGGTTCCTTTACACTGTCTGCCTTGTCCTGAAAGTGTATCAGCCTTAAGCATTTCTGTCTGTGTTCTGAAGCTATCATATAATTAGGCATTGATTAATTTTCATATGATGCATCAAAGCAATATTACATAGAAATATAGTATGTAATACAGAAGGGTATCAGCAAACTTTAACTTGTGTTTTTATAATTAGGTACTCTTAACACATTGTGCTGATTTTCATTAGTGTCTTTTGCTTTTAGTCAAATTCCTAGCTTTATATCTTCAGTGAAGTGAATGAAGAAGTGTTCAATGTCATAATGGCAATGAAACTTATAAAGCCTTCTGACTGATAGACAATTTAGCAAGTTAACGCTTCATTTGGTAAATTCTTAACTTACTGTTAACATTGGTTGTTATCCTTTTTCTCTCTACACCCATCTTATGCTAAACTCCATGATAATATTACTTATAATTTCAGAAAGAGAACATTGTATGGCTAGGCAGCAAAATACTGATGCAGCCTCTGAGCTCAGGGCATAGTTCATATTAGAAGTGGATGCCCTTATACAGAGTGTGATTATGGATGTTATGGATGTCTGCAGCATCTCAAAACACACTCAGAAGCACACATCAACCACAAGTGTGTGTGTACGTGAGTATGAAGTGAATAGAGTTCAGTTATGAAAAGATTTGGTGAGAGGGAATGGTAGCCCCCAAAGAAGTGGCTTCTGTAAAGTATGGGTAAATAGAATAAATATTCTTAATCTGTTTCACAGAAGGGCTGTTCTTAATTCATCTGGAAAGCAGCTGGGAGTTGTTTGGCTCACTGCTCCTGTTGAGATCTAACCCTAGTGATCTTGACAGAATATAGATATAGATAAACAGGATAGCTTCCCTTCTGAAGCCCCAATTTGTTCATAGCTAAAAGAAAATGCAAAGAGAAAAGTGCATCATTAGCCAGAAACATATCCCCCCAAAAGATCCTCTGACTAGAAGGGGAAAATAAAGGCTCCAATCATGGTAGTAATGAGAAAGGCTTTTTAAGAATTGCAGAGCACAACTTGAGAGTGGTCTTGAATCCCATTATAATAAATATGATAGTCAAAAAAGGAAGAAAAACCCCAGACAAATCAGAAAATAAAACTCAACTTTTCCAGATTTCCAGCTGAAACAGCAGAATACTCATACATTGAGCTGAATCCTAGAACAAGTCATGATTATGGACAGATGAAAGTTAGGTCCATGAGGATAATAAAATTGCCTTTATTTCTTGATTGAAAAAATAAAATGCTCTAAAGGTCTTCTAAGACCTTCACTCTCAATAACTTCCAAAAAAAATAGTGAACCAATTGCAAGTTTCACTTTATTAAGGTAGAAACCTTAATAATGTTCCAGCAACCTGGCACAGTAAAAAGATCAACATATAGCCTTGTATTTTTTTTTCTGGCTGCAAATAGATAAAGATGCCTATCATGCCACAACAGCTAATGTAGAAGACAACTCAAAACCTCTAGTTCTGCTCTCCATACTTGGGACTCAGTTTGAAAGTGCTGGAAGAGATGGAGTAGCAGTATTAAACACCAGCCAGGCAGGCTGGCAGCAAAGTCTTGTGGCTTTTTTTTTTTTTAAAGTGGTTGAAAACAGAAGTGCTGAGGTACTAACAGACTGACTCCTGTTCTTACCTCTGCCATCAAGAGTGGTTCCAAATAATGTTTATCAATATGGTGATAGGCGTTTTATACATATAAATATATATAAAACATTTACTGATTTTCTCAGTAAAAGCTTGGCAGATCCCGTTAATGAAATCTGTGAAGGTAACATTGGAAGTGCAGCTTTGGCTTGAAATACTCTACCATAAGTCAAGAGAAACTTCAGAGGGTCCCCACTTAGTCTGCAGAACATTAAAATATGTTATATAACAATATTTAAGCCTTGTAAAAAGCAACTGTTTGCATTGGTCTTCAGCCTTCTGGTGAGGGCCTGGAGATGATGTAGAAAGAGTAGATGCAGTGGACTACTTAGAAACCAACTGATCAGTATAAGAGACGCTAGGTCTAATGTGCCAGGGGCTTAATCATTTTATCCTTTTTATAACATTTTGTTCAGAAAAATAAGAAATAGGACCCCAGTTTGGTACCCTAATGAGCAAATCAATGATAAACCATTTTGAAGTGAATATTAATTCAAACTAGTGTAGGTATTAACTCCATATTAAAGCAGTGAGGCAATAGAAACTCAGAAACAGGGAAGATTTATCTGCTTATGTGAAAAGTTCTAAGTTAATCAGAGATAAAACTAAAAGCCTTCTCTACCCACTGCAGCCTATTCAGAAGTATAGAGAGTTGTGAAGCTGACTCTGGCTATTGTTTGCTCTTGCTTTCAGTGACAATGTTCTCTCAGTGACAATCTTCTCTTCAGGCAGCCTAAAGCTTAATGAGAACTCTCCTTTAATATAATCCCCAATTCTGTAAAGTTATTAAGCACATACTTTAACCCTATGGAATTAAATAAGACTTAAGAACATAGGTAAGTTTAGGTGTATTTTTTACATTCATAACTGTTCTGCTGCTACAAAGCCACTGCACATGAACTTATTGGATGCAGTGTGCATTCAGAGGGAGAAAATACTTCCTGCAATTGTGATATTCAGTGTACTAAAGCTTGATTAATTTCAGTGTAAAAGCCTTTAAAAATAGTACCATAGCAATTTAACAAGATTATCCTCAAATACTCAAGCAGTTCTAGTAAAGCAAAACCAGCAACAATTTCCTATTACTTCTGTAGCAATTTAACTGAGAACAAGTCTGCTTAGCTCCAGATATATAAAAGATCAAAAAAAGGTCTTCCCATATAATAACCTTTTAAAATCAGTAGAACTAAAAAGAGACCAAGAGTGATTATTGGAATATTTTTTCTTCCAGCTCTTCTTAGATTGCCAAGTTTTGAGTCTGTTCAAGTAGAATATGACTTTAATAAAATGTAAAGCTTTAATGAAGCAGTTTCTCCTGTCACTCCTCTAGCCATTGACTGTAATTGATCTATATAATAGAACAGGAAACAATATAATGCAAATGTAAAGTATCTTTAAAAACTACTCTCTCTTCACAATGTAGTAATGCCTGGAGTCAACACAGCAATATTAGTACTTTGGCTGTAAACACACACATATATAATCAATAGCTCTGGATCATCAAACAATACAGTGCTCACTTTATGAATTACAGAACTTAGTCACCAACATCCCAGTAATATCTATCTACTGTATTTCTAGCCTAAAATTGCATATTAAGGAGCGAGCAATTTTCACAACTGCAATGAAATATCACCACCTTATACTGCTTTCGCAGGTAGATGGAGTAACACACTTCACTCATAAGAGAGAAGTAGCAATATGTTTATCGGTATAAAACAGCAATTTAACAAAATTTGATAGTAAATGCAACAGTGGTTTAACAAGATTTGATGGCAAGGTACACTTGATTATTTACTGCACAGAGGACAGGGTCAGACAAAACTGTCAGGGAGACCCTCCTGTTGAGTCATGAGGTTCAGAAAGGACCCCCTTGCATTCTAGACTCCTTCTCAGAGGGGAGATTAGGTGCAGGTAGATCCAGACAGTCTCAGACTTGGTCAATGGTTTATATCTAAAGGATTATATGTGCAGAATCAATCCTTTATACCACTTAGCTAAAATTCACAAAGTTTAGCATGCTATTAATCACTTAGAAGCTGTTGTGGCAAGGAATCTCTCAACCTCAAAGAGTAATCTTGAGAGGCATCCCTACGCAAGGGGCAATCCTGGTGTGCAGCCCACTGCTGTGCAGGAGAGCTCAACAGGACCTGGACTGCCCACTATTTCTGGAGTAATATAATTGTCTCATAGGTGTATTGGCATACCGACCACATAAGTTAGTTTCTTTCACACTTAGCCTGAGTCAGGACCTTGACCAGCACTGTTAAGTGGACACATTGTTCAAATTAGACCTTGGCTATGGTGTCATCTGTCTCCCCTGAATTCACTTTGAGTCAGATACAGCCATCACTACCCAGATATATCCATCCATCAGGACCACCACAGATGGTTATCACTTGAGCATTGGCACAGAAACAAAGGTCAGGATGGGGGGGGGAGCACATGGCCACAACCATCTCTTGGATATCAGCACAGAAACATGCTCCGGGCTTTCTTTGCTCTCTATATTTACAAACCATTTCACTGGCATGAACTCTACAGTCCTGCTTTACAATTTTTTAAGAATATCTTGACAGGTACAACAGCACTGTATAAGCAGATACTCTGAGTTCTAGACCATTTAGAACATAAAACTCCATACCTCTGAACAGGCCATGATTCTCCTTTTCCCTGTAGTGTAGCTCTGTCTTCCATCAGGCTCAAGCTCTTCTATCAAGATCTAACAGTTTTTTCCAGTGATGTAACCAACTCCTCTTTTTTTTGTTGAGAATGATATCTGGCCATCTGTGCCTGCACTAATGGGTGTTTCCTTTTAGGGCCTTGTTATTTTCAGAGGTGTAAACTCCTAATTTAAGGATCTTACACCCCACAGGAGGAAATAGCTAGATGGAAGGGACTTAAGCTCAACATGATCCATTTCCTAGTAGCATTTCTTTACTATTATGTGATTTCTCTTGCTTTTTTTCATCCTAGAATCTATTTCCACAAGTCTTTCTGAGGTCAGAGATCAATTGCCATCTCACTAATGTATTCTGGGACTCAAATTAGAGTACATCATGTCAATATTATGAAGATTTAATACAGCTGCTGTTAAGAAGACTGCAAGTCCATGGTCAAGCTGTCAAGCTGGAAGTGTACAAAGAAGGCCACAACAAACTGTTTGGACCAAGAGTGATTTTCTTCCTGGCTGTCTTTGTTTTCAAACTACAGTTCAAAGCAAGAACTTGAACCAGAGAGATAGAAGCATTTAAACTTGTTTACTTATTATTAGTTCTTCATACACAAAAGAAGCTTATGTAAAAACACCAAGAATATAGTAAGCCTTAAAAGAGATGGACTAGTTCTATCATGCTAAGTACCTATGACATATTCAAAACAGATGGAAAATAACGGAAAACAAACACTTACCCAAACCAGAAGCATCAAGATTTTTCTTTGTCACAGATATCAATGCATGCACAAAAATGAGTCTTCTTGGAGGTAGAGTAGTATTGAAATAAATAAAAGTATTTGGTGCACTTTTTAATGCAGAGGGAACTATAAACTGCAGACAGAATGATATACTGCCTGATATAAAGACATCTTGATTAAGCTTAATTTACACATTGCTCAACTTTCAAATGGAATTGAGCTTTGACCATATTTGTAAGCACCATATTTCCAAATTGAACATGCATGCATATAAAATCTGGGGGAAAACTAAGTGCAGAAGCAATGTCAAACAAGAACATGAAAAAAAAGGAATATTCTTCAACTTGTGAATATAAGCAGTATCATGTGGACACTAAGTAGGTGCCCAAATAATGGGAAAATGGACTAATAAATACAAAATAATAATGACTTCCTACCTTGTAATAGTAGTTCTTGCGGCGATGGAGAGACGGGATGGGACGCTGCTTGATGCAAGCAAATGTCGATTTATTGTACACAATCATGAGTTTATATATGTTATCAGAGGCCACGCACTTTAAAGAGATTGGTTCTTTAAACTAAACATTACATACTAGGCAATCCCTAGATGGTTAACTACAAACAAAGGACACTTCAAGTAAGTTTTTACAGTCATCAATTAACAGCAACATGTTATTTCTCCTTGGTGCCATCTGTTCCTTATCTTTTCTCTGCCTGACTCATCCTGTCGGTTGTTATCTGTTCACCCTCCTTATCCTCTCAAGGTTTGTGGCCTACAAGCTTGAGCACATTCCTTTCAGCTAACTGATTGTTACTTATGGTCCTGATTTCCAGGCCCCCTCCTGCATCTCCCCCTTCTTGTTTTTGAGCAATCCAAATCCTGTTTGTTTTAAACATGCGTTCTCATAGTAAGCATTGAAACAAACAAGGAACACATACTACTAAAACCAAAAATACTGTCAATACCATCAATGCTCCTTTACTATAGGCTACTCTCTACTGTTCATGCTGTTTCCTTATCTTCTAGAGGTGAGATCACATTCCTCCTTTGTTTCTGTCTCACCTGGGTTTCTTCTCATACTCCCTCAAAGTTATTTAACTCTTTGCTGTAGGATCGCAACTGCACATCGTCAAAGCAAGGCCAAAACTGCACCTTATCAATGTCAAAACAACCCACTGTCTGTTCTGTACTGATGAATGATGTGCTACTTATCTATAGGATGATGTACTTATGTTTATCTAAAAGTTGGGAAATGTCCAAGGACCCTTATTGCTAACATGACGGATGTACTAATTGCTAAGTCCTTGGATTTGTCATCTTTAAAAAGCCATCTGGTCCTGAGTTCCTGTTGTTTATACAACATGGCAAAGACAAGGACTTAAATCATGGTCACTAGTTTATTGAGATATGTAAATGAGTTCCCAAAAATGTAATGAATATGTAAACAATTTCCTAGAAAGTTAATGAATAGGTATGAGTTGCTCGTATAAAGAGGGGGCTGAAAGGTTCTCTCGGTGTGCATGACTTTGGTGGAGCGATCCCCCATGCACCCAGCGCTGCCGAATAAAGATAACCTCCGCTCACTATAATATTGGTGACTGATTCTTTAAATCAGTACAATTTTAAAACTTCCCCTTTCTGTTTTTGAACAGCTAGTACCAGGTTTGCCATGTTCTGCAGGGCCCTTGCAAACATGACAGCAACCAAGGCAATAGCAAACAGACAATACTGCCAACTGAGTGAATGGATGCCAAAAAGGCTGACATTTTCTCAGATTTTGGTAACATGTTGCTGCAATGGGGCGCCTAAAATCCATGCAGCACATACCATCAAAATCCTCACAGCCATGTTCTTGAGCCAACAACAAAAGCCAATAGTTGCTCTGTTTTGTATGTAATAGTGGCAAATTTTATTCACATTAACTGCCTAACAAACAAGGCAATTTAAATCTTTAACATTATACAGAGGTAATCAATTTTCCCAAATATCAAGACTTTCAGTAAGATTCTTCATTCCCTGCATACATTCACTTTTTTGCAACAATGTCTGCAAGTCAGTTTCAAGGAAGGGCACACCAAACAAGGACTGGTTCAGTAAGGAGGCCACACATTAGTTGTAGAGTTGACTGGCAGCAGCAGTGCTCCCACGATCCAGCACACTAAGCTCAGGCCGCACACAGCGAGCAGGTATCCATCACGGACCTTCATCTGTAGAAACACAAGCATAACCTCTCCCCCAAGTTAACAATTCATGTGGTCCTGACCAATGCCCAGTACGAGGGTCTTTCATGCGTACCAAGACGCCTTCGTGCTTTTGCTGCTTGTCACCAATTGACACAATACGTTGCACAATGGGAGGCACCGCATGGTCAACAGAGATTTTCAAAAAGTTCAAAACATAGCATACTTTCTCTGAATGTGCCTCTGGGGTCATTCCCTCCTTTTATATATATATATATGCAACCAGGACACTTTACTATAACAGAGAAGCCCATATCTACATCTCTGAGCCAGGACACAAACCGCAGCTGTATGCTCCACCAGGCTCAGGGCAGGAATCATTCATGCAGTTACAATGCTATATATCTCTACAAGCATGCAGACACCTATTAAACACTAGATAACCATGTTTATCTTTCCTAGTCTCCTTCACAATACCTAGCTGTTCTCTCATCTCTTGTTAGGTCAGATATTCTCCATCTTCCTCTCCTGTATCTCTCTTCAGACATTCTCTATCCTCTTTTTTGCTTGTTAATTGCGACGAAGCAAAGGTTGTGTGTAGCTGGGTGACCATGACCTGATTTATGTTACGATCAACTAAACGCTGAATACAGGAAAAAAGGCATGGGAGACATAAGGCAAACATCAATAAGGTGGTTAAAGATAATTATAATAAATCCTGTAATACTTTTGATCCACGGCCCAAAGTTTCCCAGCTGTGAAAAGAGACCAAAGGCATCCCGCCCCTGGCTCTGCTGCAGATCTTTGTTTAAGGCTTTTAAGTTTTGTATGCTTTTGTGAATTGATTCAGAATGGTCACTCAGATTCACGTAACACATCCTATCAAAGTCTTCACACTTGTGTCCCTGTGCTAATAGTAAAAATCAATAGCAACTCGGTTCTGTAGCAACATATGATGGACAGAATCAACATCTGTTAATAAGCCAGAAAAAAAAAAGGATAGTATTTGTAGTATTACATCCTTTAGCAAGCTAGCAGCCTAATTTACTAAGCAAGTTAAAAGCGTGTACTATTCTTACAGAAGAGATTAGAGAAGCAAAAATGTGTTATGCTGCATTCCAGAACTCAGCCTGAGAGTTACAGTCTGCTGTGAGTTCTGCGTTACAATCATTTGACACATGTTGGGGTTGCGATTGTGAAAGTTGCCCGTTTACAATTTTCATTGGCATTATCACAGCTAGTTGTTTTAAAAGCAACCCTTGAGCTTCCTGATGTTCGACTTGTTGCAAAATATTCTGAAGCCAATCAATCAAGTTAGTATTAAAGTTAGTGACTCTCTAGGACCCTGCAAGACTGTGGCAAGACTCTCGCATCCTGACTGCCTTAATAGCCATCTCCTTCATTTGCAAACAGTTGTCCCTGGGATACCCTGCCTGAGTCACAGAATCGGCACAATTATTTTCTCCAGCCAACTGCTCATAGTTAACAGCAATTCCCCGATTAAGGTTTTCAGTCAAGGCCACTACACATGGCTCACAAAAATCAGATAACCACATCATATACTGTATCAGTTAGTACCATACAAAGCAATGACTTCCAATCATGCAGTGTGAGTGTATAAGGCTCTGCCATCACTTCAAGAAGGGACACAGCAAATGTATTATGAATCCTCCCTTCCCGCACTGCTTTGCTTAACCCTTTAACAGCCTCGTATTGCACAGGCTGCCACTCTGCAGGTTGATTTGTCTGACAAAATACTGAACATGCCATAGCGACTCCCAAATCCCCTCGCTTAAGCGTTTCTCACTTGCATTCCTGCCACTGATCCCTCAGACCCCCTTTCACCCTCCCCGAAAATACAGTCAATGCATCGAGGGGGGGAGGAAAAAGGTCTAATTCCTTTTCCAGATCTATAGGACCTGGATCAAAATGTTTATCAGTGTCAATGGAATTAACAAACAAATTAGGGGCAACCACCCCTATTGGCCAGTCTTCGGGGCATCTGAAGACTGGATATGCCAGGCTTTGAATATCTATGTGAATTCAAAAGACCCTTTTTGCCTGGAGGAAAGTGAGTATGCTTCCTTATGGATAGGGTCTGAAACTAGGGCCCTCGTGTTCCCGTTAAAAGAAAACAAAGGGGGGAAAAAGAAGAAGAATAGTAGAAGTGAGGATGGGATCCCTACCTCTCCCCCTCCGTATATACCTCCACCGCCCCGCCCCCCCCCAGCCCTTACCACCTCCCTCACCACCTCCCTCACTCCCTCCCGCTGCTATCAAGACCCTGTGAAAGTGTTAAGTATTGGGGTGAGTTTGTACAAACCCCCGTACCCCCTCGAAGGTGCGACTGAATCATGCTGGGATGCACGGCAGGGTGTTTGCTGTTTGCCTGCGAAGGCTGATATGTAATAACACAGACTTAAAGCAACAAGGAGCAGATGTGCATTCAGGGTAAGAAAGAGTTAAAACAGAAGTGCTGTAGCAGAGGCAGGCTTGTGTAACCTGCAGAGCAGGAAGAGCATCTCCTGCCCCGAACCCTTCTGCTGGTGGGGAGGAGGGGGTTGCTGTTGCTGACAATTGAGCAGAAGGACCTGACAATGTCACCCCGATTGCTGCAGCATTTGCAGCACAACAGGACCGGTAACGGCCCCTCTAGGGCAGGCAGTGGGTCTGAGGAGAGTAAAGGTGAATCTTTGATGGGAAATTTAGATGTTTGAAAGTTGGTTGTGAATAGGACTGGATAAAGGTTTGAGTTGATTTTTACTAAGGTAATCGTGATGTAGAAAAGTTGATAGAAGGAAGAGGGAACGTGTACAGAAGGTAAGAGAAGAAGAGCTGGGTCGTGCTAAACTGGTAGAGGAGATGAGGCAGAGAAAGAGGAGGAATGTCAGGCAGAAGTGAAAAGTGAATCCCTCTCCTATGGGATCGGATCACTGTGTATATTGTAGGGAAAGTGGGCACTGGAAGCGAGATTGCCCTAAGCTAAAGAACCAGCAAGGGGTTCTGGTGAACTAGGGACTAGGAAAAATGAGGTGGAATTTTTAGTAAATACAAAACCAACTTATTTGGTCTTAAACTTCAGTGAAAAGGATTTGTTACAGTTGTGGGAGCTGCTGGCCACCAGGAAAACATCCTGAAACCTTTAAAGTACAAACTAAGAAAACAAATATAGAAAGCCAAATTCACCAAAATTTTTAAGTGGAAAAGAGGACCTCCCTGAAGTAAAAGAAATCTTTAACCAGGTATATCTGGAATGCTTTACCTGTTGCAGTAAAAAAGATAGAAAATTAGCCAGGGCAACAGTGGCAAGTTGATTTTTCAAAACTCCCAAGAAAAGGTGGGTACCGATATTTATTAAATGGTTGGACACCCCAACGTATCATACAGTATTATGGACCTGCAACTTGGAATCCTAATGAACTCATTAGCGGTGCTCAAGAACCTATCTACAATCTGAATCATATAATTTGTCTACAGGCTGTCGTGGAAATCATTACTAATCAAACAGCTAAAGCTCTTGACTTACTGGCAGACCCAGCAACTCAAATGTGAAATGCAATTTATCAACACAGGATGGTTCTCGATTACCTGCTAGCCAAAGAAGGAGGTGTTTGTGGTAAATTAAATGTTTCCAATTGTTGTTTGAAAATTGATGGCAATGGTGAGGTAGTTAAACAAATCACATCAGAGATAGGGAAGTTAGCCCATGTTCAACACGTTATAACTAACATGCAATTTGCTACTATGATTTCACCCAATGGCATTAAACAAATTCAAGTAGTACGCCGAAATGTACATCAACAATACAGATTATATAGTTAACACAATAACAATTTAATAGCAAACAAGAATCTGGGAATAATTAACTATTAACTGTTGGGGCTCTTGCTGTATTGAATGATTATACTGAACTTTGAAGCAAGTGGAAAAATACTGAAGAAATAAGACGAGGTCACGACCAGAGCAGTGGAATGAAGAGGGAGGAACAAATTGCAGATGCTTCACAAAACCAGGGCCAGCAGGACGCGATAAGAGGAGCTGGGAAACGGCAGAAAAGAGCCTACGTGCCAGAACAAGCAGAAACAGAACTCTTGCCAATAAGCAATTGTTAACCAATCATATTATTATACGCTTGTAAGATAGCCAATCATATTATCACACGCTTACCGAATGCCTTATAAAAGTTACTTGGTTTGTATAATAAACGGATCAGATCTTGAACTCCATGAGTATTTGAATCTGACTCCCGCTCGCCCGAAATGCCCGCAGCATCTGGTGACCCCGACGTGATCCGGTGAGGGTCGACAGGATCGGTCAAAAAGTCAGGAGGATTCATTAAGGATCGTGTTACAAGCTGCGGAGCCGGCGAGGATCCTGCTGCCAGCGGAGAGAGAGCTGGGCGCCCGAAGAAAGGCGGAACGTGCACGGCTGACCGGTGAGTCAGGAAATTTAAGCAGGATGGGGATCACTGCATCAGTGGTGGAGAAAGCAATCGTAGACAGTTTGATGAAACTGGCAGAGAAAACTGAAACGCCAGTCTCACGGCAGGCAGTAATTGATCTGCTATGTTGGAGTCGCCGCCGTGGTTTCCTTGCTTCTACGCAAGATGTATATAATAATGAAACATGGAAGAAAGTGGGAGAGGACTTGTGGGAATCTGTGCAAGTCGGGACTAAGGGGGTAAAGACTTTGGCTCGCACGTATCGGGCTGTACGGGGTATGGCCGCGCAGTTACACGGCGAGGCGCAAGTCGCTGCAGCTGTTAAAGCTGCAGTGCGGCCTCCCAGCGATCCTACTGCTCAGTCGGAGGAAGAGCCAGAGGGGCAACCTCCGTGTGAAAATCCCCCCGATTATACATCTAAAGCTTATCCAGTAATGACTACTGCTGAACGAATAGCGTGGGGATTAGATGATGAATTACCACCCTGGTGTCCTGATAAGGAACAAACGGCAAGCGGCAGACAGACATTAATACCGGCAATTGCGAGTACTGGATGTAAAACTGCTGGGGGGGGAACGGCGCAGCTCCACCAGCTCCTAAATAACAGACTGCATTTTTTGAAGCATGTTTGTCTTTGCAAAGGTGAAAGTTGAGATCTGACTTCCTGACCAGTGTTAAAATGCACCATGGCCTCTGGCTACTTTAAGATGATTGTGTGACTTTGGACAAACCTGGTAGGAGCAATGCTGAAATCAAGTTGTAAGTTATATTTCATCCTGAGACTGATGTTTCTGGCATTACATAAAGTAATTTTGATATGGAGAAATAGTGTGAAATGGGGACAATGGACATCGATTGTGATTGTATATGTCTGCTCAAGGAATGTGGGTATGGTGACTGGTCATGGGTGCGGTGTCTGGTCACATAGGCACACAGCTCTGAGGAGACAACTACAGTTTTGGGGAGACGCCTGTCCTTCTTCCTCTAACAAAGGGGCTATTTAAAAAAAAAAAAAAAAAAAAAAAAAAAAGAGAAAAGGATGAGAGATATTCCAATGCTATCTAGAGGGAGGGAGTGCTAAGTTTCCTTGCTGGAGAAGATCGGATGGTCACAAGGACATGAATCACCTACAAACCTGCAAGACCACCACATTCCAGGCAAAGGACCGATAAGCTAATTAACATACGAAGCGGGGTTTAGGTAACGAATATGTATAGGCGTTAATTGAATATTCATTTGTTTCATTGTATAAATGTGGGATGGTTCCTCACTTCGGGCATGCACGCTTGTGGAGGAGCGATCCCCCGTGCATCTGCGCGCAATAAACATACCTACTTTATAACTTTCGAGTTAGAGAGTCTAATTCCGCACGTCAGTTTGGCGAGCCAGGCAGGAGGATTTCTGCTCGGCCGAGGGACCAGCTGCGGAGCGGACGCTCCTAGGCGCGCCCCGGGAGATTTCCTCGGAGGAGCCTCCTCTTCTCAGCTGTTCCCCCGGGAGCAGAAGAGAACCCCTGGATCCGCGGATAAAACGGTATGTTTAGTAACGGGGCGGCTGGTGAGACGCACGGAGACGTCCGGCGCGCAGCGCAGTCCCCAGGAGGAAAGGTACCTTGGGAGGGGGTTTGCTGACCGAGGGGTGGCCGCTAGCGATCTTGAGGGCAGATCGAGCAAACCCGAGGTTACTGCCATTCCTAAAAGCCCGGAGGCCTCGTGACGGAAAGCGGGGGGCGGGACGGAATAAGGCGGAATCTCACGGGAACAAGAGGGACCTCACAGCAAAAGTAAAAGGGAAACTTCTGCGTAGGAAAAAAAAAAAAGAAAAAAAAATTAAAAAAAGGGGGAAGCTAAAAACTTCCTTTAGGTTGTCTTAACAATTGGGGAATTCCTAGAATGTAACAACTGAAATAGCGCTCTGTGTCTTGTTTGTTCTATGTGTTGTCTTGTTACATGTTCAAAACTTGGAGTTATGAAATGTATGTTGAAAAATAATAATATTCTGGTAATTCTAGGCAAATAGCGGAAAACTTAACACTCTGCTTAAGACCAGGAAAAATGTGGTGTTTTTTTGTTTGTTGTTTGTTTTTTGGCAATTGTTCATTGAAATGCATACTTTGTGAACTGTCAGTGTTCCTAAAAGTTGTACATAAGTGCACGGTACCGTATAACATACTGCTTGTGTGACTGCGGGCTGCCCGGAGAGTGTGAATGGTGTGATTGAGATGCGCATTTTGATTTTCCGTGTATAGCTTAATTATTTTGACTGAGTGTGAGTGCAAGAGTGCTTGAGACATGCATTTGAGTGCAATATGAGCAAGGAGCTCTATCCGTGTTTCCGACCTTGGGTGGCTAAGGCGGCCGGAGAAAAAGTAATTAAAATTGTAAAATGGGAAATGGAAGGAGTAAGCCCTGTGAAAAATCGCCCTTGGGTTGTATATTAAAACATTGGAGTGATATCGCAGGACATGGTGGTACCGAAAATAGAAGGAAATGGATTAAATATTGTAATCAGTGGTGGCCTTTGTATAAATTGGGGAGTGATGCGAAATGGCCTCAGGAGGGAGGAACGTTAGATTATAACACTCTCCTGCAATTAATGTTGTTTCTGAGGAGAGAGGGAAAATGGGACGAAGTATCCACCGACAGCTGGAGGAGTTAAGAGATCGTATACATCAAGTTAAAGAAGGTTCTTCACGAGGTATCAGAGATGAACAGAAACCAATAACAAGTCACATGGTAACTTTGCTGGAGATCAACAGGTTTCTTTTGTTTATATAACAGTCTCTCGCACTCTGCTTTGGTATCCCATGGGTTCCACTACTTGGGGCGGATTGCGAGGAAGAGATCGCACTCTTCTGTACCGACGTGACCAAAAACACTCACAAAAGCACATACTGATGGTTACTGTAGTCACGATGAGACAAAGGCTGAACAGCAAAACCATACAAAGTGTGTCGTCTCCTGCTCCCATCTTTTCCAAAATGATAAGGATTGTTTGTGGTGAGACAAACAAATTGGTCCGTGACCCTCCTGGTCCAGATTCAGGCTAACGCCCTGACCAAAACTGCACAATGAAAACGCATGCGCAGCCACAATTTGGACCCAGCCTTAAAGAGGCATGAAAATTTACCCTTTTAAATGCCCACCTCTTGGCTCTTGATTCTTAACCCCCACAAACAAACCTTATATATGCTAAGAAATGTTTTATTTTGTTTTGTTATGTAATCCTGTTATGATAATGTTTTGAAATTAGCTTATGACATGTTTGAGTTTTGGATTGTTAGCTAACGTTTGTTAGGGATTTATAGTTCTTGTTAGTCATTTTTAGTTATTGCCTGTTATTGTTTATTGATAATGGTAAATGGGTTTAATGCTTAGATAAAGATTGTTAACCTCGTTTGTATAGTTGGCAGAATCTTTTCTCTATCTCTATCTATGCCACCCACGGAGCAGCAATGTTGAGCCACGGGGTGGTGTGAAGGACGTTATTGGGACTGTGCTACCTGTCTCAACATTGTTGGCTGACCACAAAACACAGAGTCGGAGATACCCGAATCACCCAGAATAGGAGATCTCCGGGGAATACCCTGCTTAAAACACCCCACTTCCGGACATTTATGTTAGGTTGTTTGCCGATGTCTAAATTGTAATAGAGATTGGTCCTGTGTTTCATTTAAGAGACAACCTTACTGTATGAAATGTCACAATGATTTGATACGTACCAGGGGACCAGAGGATCAAGTGGAAATTCATAAATTATTTTGTGGATGGGAACTGTCAGTACCTGAACTTTGGGAAGTATACGAAACAGACTGGTATAGAGTTTTAAGACAGTGTACTATAAGATTCTCCTGGAAACGGGCACAACAACCAAACAGGTGGAAATATATTTGAGAGATAACTAACTCTTTAGACCTTGGAAATTATTGACAGGATAACAGCAAAATTCCCCTGAAGACTACCTGCTGCTGCCGAGAAGATATCGATATCCCGTTGCTCTCTGCAAAAGAGTAGACGAGGAAGGCAGAGAGGTACTGAACAGTGGGGAAATGAAAGCTCGTATCCTATTAATGGTATTGATTACCACGACTTTAGAAAATGAACATCAACCCTTCAATTGGACCTTAGGTTGATGGGAATATTCAATAGAAGTTCGGTATAACGTGACAGCCGGATCCCCAAAATTCCAAGTTAAATTGGAAGATTTAGTCTTTTATGAACTAGACCCACCCGGTCGACGAGAAAGAACAATAAAACCTTTTTATCTCTGCCCCAGTTCGAATCCAGGGAAAAGCTATTGCAATTTCCTTAATCACTATTACTGTGCATATTGGGGATGTGAAACCATAGCTTCAAACTGGGACGTAGCCATTAAAAATAGATTTTTAAATATAACATGGGGACCCGGAGGATGCAATCCGCCAGCTCCTAGCTGGGATAGACACATAGAGGGCCCCCATCTTGGCAACTGTAAGCATGTTATACTAGAAATCCTACAGCCTAATGACCACGGATGGCTATTAGGACGAACCTGGGGAATAAGATATTGGGTACCTGGAACTGATAGAAGGGTCTTAATATTTATTCAGAAACATGAACTAAAAACGCCACAAGCAGTGGGACCCAACAGAGTTATTAAAGAACAAAAAGGTGAAAAGAAAAAGCTAAAGGTAAAGAATTTTACAACCACAGTCACCCTGGCTGACTACTTTAATTTCCACTTTGGCGGGACCCCTCATAATGTTGTTATTGGTTCTGCCTTTCGGACCCTGTATCATTAATAAATTTGTAACTTTTGTGAAAAGCAGGTTGGAAGAAGTGCAGCTTATGGTGATGAAGCAATTGGAACTAGAGATGAAAATCATACCAAATGAAAATCCTGAATTAGATGCAGCTTGTGAGGTATTGTCTAGGTTTGATCAGCAAATTATTTATAAATAAAAGAAGGGGGGAATTGTAATAAGTAACTCAAGGTAATTTGCTGATCAACCAAGTTAAGCAAGAGGAACGAACCCATTGTGGTGGTCTTAAGAACTTCCTGTTTAACAAGAAGAGACATGTCCACAATGTGATCTTGCTACACCAAACATGGGAACGTCCTGTCCGACAAGAAACCACGATAACAGAAGCAGCAGAGGGGCGTACTGAAGGTGTCAGAAGCGACCTCGGGGAAGATAAAAAGAGCTGCTCAGCTTGCTTGAATTTGCGCGCCGTTGGTGGAGCAGGAGACTCCCCGGCCGCCCAGCGCTGTTTTGCTTACTTGTCGCTTGCTTTAATAAATCAAATTTTCTAATTGGCCAGTCTCTGTCATTTAATTGGACAGGTAAACTAAAACACCTTCAGTCCCTTCTGGCCACCCTGTCCGGACTGCGTGGCCGGGCTGAGGAGGGGGGCGGCGGCATCAGCGAGGGGGGCGGCTCCCCCATCTCTCCCCCCCTCCCTCCAGCTCCCAGGCAGGACAAGCAAGCCAGCACCAGTGGGAAGCGCGAGCACCATCATGTCAAAAAAAAGAACAATTGACTCCGAGTGCGGGGTGTTCCAAGAAAAGTGGACTTCTGATTATTTTTTCACGGAGTACAAAGAGCGAGCTGTTTGTCTGATATGCCAGAATTCGGTGTCTGTGTCAAAGGAATACAATTTGCGTCGACACTACGAAACTCAACATAAAGGTAAATATGATTCTTTGGTCGGACAAGTGAGAAAAGATAAAATATTAAGACTGAAACATGGATTGAAAACTCAGCAAAATACATTTGTGAAGCAAAAGCAGCTCAATATATCATCACTTTGAGCAAGCTATCAAGTTGCCAAGCTCGTAGCGCACACTGGCAGAGCATTCACAGAGGGAGAATTTGTTAAAGAATGCCTTCTTTCTGTGGCCAAAGAGGTGTGTCCAGAGAGGGCGGATTTATTTAGTACAGTGAGTCTTTCAGGACCTACAATTACACGAAGGACTGAAGAAATGGGGGAAAATTTGAATCTGCAGTTGCAAAACTCCTCAAAAAAACTTTGCTATTTCTCACTGGCACTCGACGAAAGCAATGATGTTCGTGATTCTGCACAACTTCTAATTTTCATTAGTGGGACAAATGATTCTTTCGAAGTCACAGAGGAGCTTGCTGCACTGAAAAGCACCAAAGGAACAACTACAGGAGAGGATATCCATGAGAAAGTTTGCCAAACTATGAACGATTTGGAGCTGGACTGGGGTAAACTATTCAGCGTGACAACTGATGGTGCTCCTAGCGTGGTGGGGTCCGTGAAAGGAGTGGTTGCACGCATTAACAAAGAGATGGACAAACGCAGCCATTCACATCCAATAGCCATACGCCGCATCATCCACCAGCAAGCCCTGTGTTGTAAACCACTGAAGCTGGACTCTGTCATGAAAATTGTGCTTTCTTGTGTTAACTTCATTAGAGCTCACGCACTAAACCACAGACAGTGTCAGGAATTTCTGTCTGAGCTAGATGTTGCCTATGAAGATATTCTGTACCACACAGAAGTCCGTTGGCTGAGTCGAGGGAGAGTTTTGAAACGATTTTATGATTTGCTTCCACAGGTTTATGATTTTGTGCTTTCTAAAATCAAAGAAGTACCAGAGCTCAAAGATGCAGAATGGAAATGGCACCTTGCGTCTCTGACAGATGTAACAGAGCTACTCAACAATTTCAATGTCCAACTTCAAGGAAAGGGGAAGCTCATCTGTGATATGTATTCACATGTGAAAGCATTTCAAGTCAAATTAGACCTGCTCATTAACCAAGTAAAGGAGGAAAACTTCTGCCATCTCCCCACAACTCAAAACCTGTCTGCAGAAAAACCAGCAGTTGCATTCCCAAACAAAACATGTATGGATGTACTAGAAACGTTGCAAAAGGAGATTTAAAGAGCTTCGTCTCCACAAACAGGACATACGGCTTTTCTGGAACACATTTTCTGTTGACATTGAAACTGTTGATCCGATTTACCAAATGGAATTGGCTGAACTACAGACTTGTGACTCGCTGAAAGATGCATTCAGATCAAGCAGCCTTACTAATTTCTATGCATCTCTCCCCTCAGAGACATATCATAATCTCAGGAACCATGCATTCAAAATTGCAACCATCTTTAGGCAGCACCTATGTCTGTGAGCAGACTTTTTCCCGAATGAAACATCTGAAATCTCCAATCAGATCCAGACTAACTGATGAACACTTGCATCACTTGCTACGACTGGCAGTGACAAATATGGAACCTAACATTGACCATCTCATTACCCAAAAGCAGGCCCATAGTTCACATTGAAATATTATTTGTTTTTGTTGATTACAATTGTTCTTCATTTTAAATATTGCATTCTTTTCCCTGCTTTTTGTGCACTACTACAAATAAAATATGTGCAGTGTGCATAGGAATTTGTTCGTTTTTTTCCAAACTATAGTCCGGCCCCTGACAGTGTCTGAGGGACAGTGAACCGGCCCCCTGTTTAAAAAGTTTGAGGACCCCTGTCCTAGACTGTTTCTTCTCTACTGTATTGTATTTCCAGCAGACATTTGGTAAGCTGAAGTCTCCCATGAGAACAGTGGCTAGCAGTCGTGGGACATCTCCCAGCTGCTTATAGAATGTTTCATCTGCCTCTTCATCCTGGTTAGATGGTCTATAACAGACTTCCACCATATCTGCCTTGTTGGCCTTTCCCCTAATTCTTACCCATAGACATTCAACCCTATCATCAAGCTCCAGTCAAAATACTCCCTAACATACAGGGCTAACCCCCACCACCTCTACTTCCTTGCCTATACCTTCTGAAGAGCTTATAGTCATCTATTGCAGCACTCCAGTTGTGTGAGTCATCCCACCATGTTTCCATGATGGCAACTATATCATAGTTTTCCTTCTGCACAATGGCTTCCAACTCCTCCTGTTTCTTGCCCATGCTGAATACATTGGTGTAAATGCACTTCAATTGGGCCATTGATCCTATTACCTTTTTGGGGGGAGAAGCCCTAACTCTTATGTGACTTTTCTCAGGTGCTTTCATGGTTTCTAATACTTCAACAACCCTTGTGTCTTTGCTGATGCATGGATCTCCATCCCCTATCTCCAATGAGACAGCAGATCAAAAGACCTTGCTAACACACTGTCCCTCAAACATTGGTGTGCAACCCCAAGCTTATCTCTAGCAAGCCTGGTTTTATCCCTTCCACCCTTCAGAACTAGTTTAAAGCTCTTTCAATGAGCCCTGCTAACTCATATAGTATGGTTTAGTCACTTTGGGTCGGCTGTCCTGGCTGTGTCCCCTACCAAGATCTTGCCCATCCCCAGCCTACTGGTGTGGGGGGGGAGGTTGGAGAGACAGTGTTGATATTGTGTGAGCACTGCTCAGCAGTAGCCAAAACACTGGTGTGTTATCCACCACTTTTCTAGATATTGATACAAAGTGCAGCACTATGAGGGCTGCTATGGGGCTCAGCCAGTCCCAATACAATCTCCGCTCCTTATTCCATACCATTTGCATCATGCTCAGATCCCACATAATTTAATACATATATATATCTTCTAACCATCCCATTGTATTTAATTCTCATTACTGAAATCTTTTCTTACCAACACTTGCAACTTATGCTACTGTCCTGGTTTCAGCTGGGATAGAGGTTTTTTTCATCTCAGTAGCTAGTACAGTGCTGTGTTTTGGATTTAGTATGAGAACAATGCTGATAACACACTGATGTTTTTAGTTGTTGCTGGGTGATGTTTATACTAAGTCAAGGACTTTTCAGTTTTTCAGGCCCTGCCAGCCAGAGGGCTGGAGGGGCACAAGATATTGGGAGGGGACACAGCCAGGACAGCTGACCCAAACTAGCCAAAGAGGTATTCCATACCATGGGATGTCATGTTTGGTATATAAACTGGAAGGGTTGGCCAGGGTCTGCTGATCACTGCTCAGGAACTGGCTGGGCATCAGTCAGCAGGTGGTGAGCAATTGTATTATGCATCATTTGGGTTTTGTACCTTTCTCTTTGGATTTTATTCTGTCTCCTTTTCATTACAATTGTTGTTATTATTGTGAAGAGGGTCCCCCGTGGAGAGTCGGCCAAGTCACGACAATCACACCAATACGGCTACATGCCGTGCTCACTTTATTAAACAAACAGGTCATATTTATAACTTAAACCGGCCGCTCACACAACTTTACACACAGGTGATTGGATAAATGTTTCTGATCACGTGGGCATCCATGTCGCTGATCGGTGGGCATGCTGCAGGCGCCTGATCAGAGTGTGCCGATGAGAGTGTGCTGATTCCGTTGTTCCCAGGACTTGCTCTGCACCTGGCTTCTTGTTTGTGCACAGCTTGTTTTCTTTCTCACCCTGCTTGTTCCCAGGACAATTTAAAGTTGCTCTGCAGCTTCAACTAACAGGCCTGGGTTGTCCAACCCGGACAATGGTAACATATGTCCTCGGTCCTTTCAAAATCCCTCTACGTTATTGTTATTTAATTTTATTTCATTTTGTTTTATTTTATTTCAGTTATTAAATTGTTCTTATCTCACCACTTGAGTTTTACCTTTTCCCAATTCTCCTGCACATCCCTCTGGGGGGCAGGGAATGAGTGAGAGGCTGCATACTTAGTTGCCGGCATTTGTTAAACCATGACAACTACATACTTAAGCCACCTTTATACCAAACATACAGATTTATACATTCTCATTAAATGCTATCCCCTGTTCCTTAACAGATAGCTATTATTCCATGGGCTTCCTCCACTCCTCCAAATGTCTATAAGAACAGGCTATGACTTGGGCCCCATCTGTCAAGATGGGTACTCAGGACAGAAGCAGTATGTTCAGTTGTTGGGCACCAGTAACAGCTTGGCTTGGGTCATCGCTGCACTCATCTGGTTCCTTGCAAAACTCACTCTTTGTTGGTTCAGGTCACTCCTGCTATATTACCTCCTACAATGTACAACTCACACAACAGATTATTTTTCCCCCAAGGTTAAATCTCCTTGAGGCACACACCAGGTCTCCCCATCCTTCCCCATTACCCACCAAGTGCACCCAGGTCCTTGAGCAAAGACAATCCCGTGAACAGGTTTGCCTTTTCCCAGGGGAGGAGCAATCCACACTGCCTTCCCCAGCCACTTCCCTATGTGCACTATGGGGACCTTATCTCCTCCCACAGTATGTATGGGTTTTGTTTGGGCAGGACCAGGACAGTTAGCAGATCCTCTGGTGTTAACCAGCCAAGTGCCTTCTGCCAAATTTGTATCCCAATCCTTCTATGCCCCATTGCCCAACACTCTCAACAGAGTCTTTAACAGTCCATTATATCTCTCAGTCTTTCCAGAGTCTTGTGGGTGATAAGGGATGTGATACACCCATTCAATGCCATATTTCCTTTTCCCAGGAGTTTATAAGGTTATTTCGGAAATGAGTCCCATTGTCTGATTCAATTCTTTCTGGAGTACCATGCCACCACAAAATTTGCCTTTCAAGGCCTAAGATGATGTTTGGGGCATGGTTTACAGGGTATGTTTCTAGCCACCCAGTAGTTGCTTCCACCATGGTGAGTATATAGCACTTGCCTTCGCATGTTCGTGGCAGCGGTCCAATATAGTCAATCTGCCAGGCCTTGCCATATTGAAAACCCAGCCACCGCCCTCTATTCCAGGGAGATTTTACTCGCGTGGCTCGCTTGATTGCAGCACATGTTTCGCATTCATGAGTGACCTGTGTGATGGCATCCATGGTCAGGTAAACCCCTCGATCACGAGCCCATGTGTATGTTGCATCTTTCCCTAGATGTCCTGATGTTTTGTGGGCCCACAGAGCTACAAATAGCTCACCCTTACATTCCCAGTCCAGGTCCACCTGAGCTACTTCAATTAGGGCAGCCTTGTCTGACGTGCGGAATTAGACTCTCTAACTCGAAAGTTATAAAGTAGGTATGTTTATTGCGCGCAGATGCACGGGGGATCGCTCCTCCACAAGCGTGCATGCCCGAAGTGAGGAACCATCCTACATTTATACAATGAAACAAATGAATATTCAATTAACGCCTATACATATTCGTTACCTAAACCCCGCTTCGTATGTTAATTAGCTTATCAGTCCTTTGCCTGGAATGTGGTGGTCTTGCAGGTTTGTAGGTGATTCATGTTCTTGTGACCATCTGAACTTCTCCAGCAAGGAGACTTAGCACTCCCTCCCTCTAGATAGCATTGGAATGTCTCTCATCCTTTTTATAAATAGTCCCTTTGCCAGAGGAAGAAGGGTAGGTGTCTCCTCAGAGCTGTGTGCCTATGTGACCAGACACCACACCCATGACCAGTCACCATACCCACATTCCTTGAGCAGACATATACAATCACAATCGATGTCCATTGTCCCCATTTCACACTATTTCTCTATATCATGTCTACCTGTTCATTGTGTTGATGTTCCTCAGTGGCATGACTTTTGGGCATGTGAGCACCTATCATGACATACCTTTAAAGCCATGTTTTCTATCTGAGAAGTGATGTCCTGCCACAATGCAGCAGCCCAGATGGGTTTACCCCTGCTCTGCCAATTGGTCTTCTTCCACTGCTGTAGCCACCCCCATAGGGCATTAGCCACCATCCAGGAGTCAGTATAGAGTACTGGCCACTTTTCTCGTTCAGCAATGTCTAGGGCTAGTTGGATGGCTTTCACTTCTGCAAACTGACTTGATGCATCTTCTCCTTCAGTGGCCTCAATAACTTGTCGTGTGGGACTCCACAAAGCAGATCTCCACTTCAGATTCTTTCCTACCACATGATGGGATCCATCAGTAAACAAAACATAACACTTTTCATCTTCTAACAACTCAATCTATGGTGGTGCCTCTTGGGCACGAGCTACCTCCTCAGGCTGAAATGGAGAAATAGTGTGAAATGGGGACGCTTAACACCGACTGTGACTGTATATGTCTGCTCAGGAATGTGGGTATGGTGACTGGTCATGGGTGCGGTGTCTGGTCACATAGGCACACAGCCTTGAGGAGACACCTACCCTTCTTCCTCTGACAAAGGGACTATTTATAAAAAGGATGAGAGACATTCCAATGCTATCTAGAGGGAGGGAGTGCTAAGTCTCCTTGCTGGAGAAGATGGGATGGTCACGGATGGTCACAAGGACATGAATCACCTACAAACCTGCAAGACCACCACATTCCAGGCAAAGGACTGATAAGCTAATTAACATACGAAGCGGGGTTTAGGTAACAAATATGTATAGGCGTTAATTGAATATTCATTTGTTTCATTGTATAAATGTGGGATGGTTCCTCACTTCGGGCATGCACGCTTGTGGAGGAGCGATCCCCCGTGCATCTGCGCGCAATAAACATACCTACTTTATAACTTTCGAGTTAGAGAGTCTAATTCCGCACGTCAGTTTTGGCGAGCCAGGCAGGAGGATTTCTGCTCGGCCGAGGGACCAGCTGCGGAGCGGACGCTCCTAGGCGCGCCCCGGGAGATTTCCTCGGAGGAGCCTCCTCTTCTCAGCTGTTCCCCCGGGAGCAGAAGAGAACCCCTGGATCCGCGGATAAAACGGTATGTTTAGTAACGGGGCGGCTGGTGAGACGCACGGAGACGTCCGGCGCGCAGCGCAGTCCCCAGGAGGAAAGGTACCTTGGGAGGGGGTTTGCTGACCGAGGGGTGGCCGCTAGCGATCTTGAGGGCAGATCGAGCAAACCCGAGGTTACTGCCATTCCTAAAAGCCCGGAGGCCTCGTGACGGAAAGCGGGGGGCGGGACGGAATAAGGCGGAATCTCACGGGAACAAGAGGGACCTCACAGCAAAAGTAAAAGGGAAACTTCTGCGTAGGAAAAAAAAAAAAGAAAAAAAAATTAAAAAAAAGGGGGAAGCTAAAAACTTCCTTTAGGTTGTCTTAACAATTGGGGAATTCCTAGAATGTAACAACTGAAATAGCGCTCTGTGTCTTGTCTGTTCTATGTGTTGTCTTGTTACATGTTCAAAACTCGGAGTTATGAAATGTATGTTGAAAAATAATAATATTCTGGTAATTCGTGGCAAATAGCGGAAAACTTAACACTCTGCTTAAGACCAGGAAAAATTTGTTTTTTGTTTGTTGTTTGTTTTTTGGCAATTGTTCATTGAAATGCATACTTTGTGAACTGTCAGTGTTCCTAAAAGTTGTACATAAGTGCACGGTACCGTATAACATACTGCTTGTGTGACTGCGGGCTGCCCGGAGAGTGTGAATGGTGTGATTGAGATGCGCATTTTGATTTTCCGTGTATAGCTTAATTATTTTGACTGAGTGTGAGTGCAAGAGTGCTTGAGACATGCGTTTGAGTGCAATATGAGCAAGGAGCTCTATCCGTGTTTCCGACCTTGGGTGGCTAAGGCGGCCGGAGAAAAAGTAATTAAAATTGTAAAATGGGAAATGGAAGGAGTAAGCCCTGTGAAAAATCGCCCTTGGGTTGTATATTAAAACATTGGAGTGATATCGCAGGACATGGTAGTACCGAAAATAGAAGGAAATTGATTAAATATTGTAATCAGTGGTGGCCTTTGTATAAATTGGGGAGTGATGTGAAATGGCCTCAGGAGGGAGGAACGTTAGATTATAACACTCTCCTGCGATTAATGTTTCTGAGGAGAGAGGAAAATGGGTCAAAGTATCATATGCAGACATGTTCTTCGTCCTCCGGGACAAACCTGAGTGGCAAAAGGACTGTGGATTAGTACCCCCTCGGGATCC
Organism: Falco naumanni; assembly: GCF_017639655.2. Classification (NCBI taxonomy): domain Eukaryota; kingdom Metazoa; phylum Chordata; class Aves; order Falconiformes; family Falconidae; genus Falco; species Falco naumanni. The sequence goes on along the minus strand of NC_054079.1, from coordinate 855,223 downwards.
TATGGTACTAGCACTAGAAAGAGTGCGGGATTAACATCACCTGATCTTTGATTATGGCTCTAGAAAAGGATGGGAAAAAACAAACCTGAGATCTAAACTAGAAAGATGTTCTTGTTGAAATTTTTGTGTTTAAAAGCTCAGGTTGCGGTTCCTTCTGTGGAGCAACCAGAATGAAACATGTTGTAAGATATAAAAACTTGTACTGATGTATGTAAAACCTGAGGCAGGTGTGTGTGTGTGTGGAGAATCAAAGACCTTGTGAAAGTGTTAAAGTATTGGGGTGAGTTTGTACAAACCCCCGTACCCCCTCGAAGGTGCGACTGAATCATGCTGGGATGCACGGCAGGGTGTTTGCTGTTTGCCTGCGAAGGCTGATATGTAATAACACAGACTTAAAGCAACAAGGAGCAGATTTGCATTCAGGGTAAGAAAGAGTTAAAACAGAAGTGCTGCTGCAGAGGCAGGCTTGTGTAACCTGCAGAGCAGGAACAGCATCTCCTGCCCCGAACCCTTCTGCTGGTGGGGAGGAGGGGGTTGCTGTTGCTGACAATTGAGCAGAAGGACCTGACAATGTCACCCCAATTGCTGCAGCATTTGCAGTACAACAGGACCGGTAACGGCCCCTCTAGGGCAGGGAATGGGTATGAGGTGGAATTTTAGTGAATATGAAACCAACTTATTTGTTAAACTTCAGTAAAAAAAAATAATAATTTGTTACAGTTGTGGGAGCTGCTGGCCACCAGGAAAACATCCTGAAACCTTTAAAGTACAAACTAAGAAAACAAATAAGAATGCCAAATTCACCGAAATCTTTGTTGGGATGAGATTTATTAGAATATCTAGACGTTTAAAGAAGGAGAAATGAAACTAAAAGTTAAAAATTATCAAGTAATTGAAATATTAAGCTTATCTTTAATTCAACAGAAAAGAGGAAAAGAGGACCTCCCTGAAGTAAAATAATTTTTTAACCAGGTGTATCCGAAAATGAAAGGTGAAAAATGCTTTACCTGTTACAGTAAAAATGATAAGGGGGAGGCTTGCCCAGTTCAGATAAAAACAATATCCCTTGGTCAGCAAGGCTGTGGGGATATTGGCAGAAAAACTGAAATAAAATACACTCTGTAGTAGTTCTACTAATGTAAATCTGTGTGTTTTGCCATGACAGTGACTTGTTATGGGATGTGCAGATGAAACTCTGCATTGACAACGAAGTACAAGGAATAAGGTTGGTCAGGTGCCTCCTACCATAGTCAAGGGCAAGACTGGGTTGGCCTCTGTGTTTGCCACCAAGAAGAATCTTGAGCTCCGCTGTTGGCTGCAACCCAGTAGGTGTTCAGCGGTGGGAACATATGCCATGCCAGACCTTGATGTGAGGAATGGCCCGCTCTGAGGCACTGATTTGGAAATTGGAAACCGCCTGGCCGACCATGAGGCCAGACAAGTAACAGAGGAGGTAGGAAAGGAGGAATTATCCTTAATACCAGGCAATAAAATCCAAACTGTAAGTACAGATCAAGAGCCAAACTATTCTAAAGAAAACTTAAAGGTAATTCAGGACATGAATGATAAAATAAAATTAAGTAAGTGGACTTATTTAAGGGATGGTCATATAGTGGTACCATCTAATTTAATATGGACCACAGCCCTATTATTAATAAGACGCATTGGGGAGCTGATGCTTTATATAAAAGTCTAAATCAGAAATTGATAGGGCAAAACTTGTATACTGTAATAAAACAGGTGACTCGGCAATGTGAAATGTGTTTACGCAATAATCCCAATAAAGCAAATAAAATAAAACTAGGGAACATTAGTAGAGGAAATGTTCCAGGGCAACATGGGCAGATCGATTTCTCGGAACTTCCTAGAAAAGGGGGGGTATCGATATTTATTGGTACTAACAGATACCTTTTCAGGTTGGCAGAAGCCTTCCCGTGCAGAACTGCTAAAGCCTGGGAAGTGACCAAAATACTGCTCCAAGAGATAATACCTAGGTTTGGAGTCCCAGCGGTAATGTCCTCGAATAGAGGACCACATTTTGTGTCCAGAATAGTGCAACAGATCAGCCACCATCTAGGAATAGATTGGCAATTACATACCCCATACCGACCACAATCAAGTGGCCAGGTGGAAAAGATGAATCAATTCTTAACACTATGGTACACCCCATTGTGATCTTATTGATCAGTTTAGGAATTTCCTTAATACTAACCATTATGTTATATTTGTGGGTTTGGAGAATGTTTAAAAGGGTAACACTTATGTATGATGCTTTATATCATTCGGGAAGACTGCTTAAGTAAAAGAATTTACTTAGTTTGATAGAAAAGGGGGGATTGATGTGGATAACTGGCTAGCTGAAAAGGGTCACATAGCCATAGTCCAGCTGGCTGGACAAAAATGCACATCGCTCTCAGCTTATGTGAAGTAAAGCAAAAATACACTGTCCTTGGCTGTTCTTGTTACACAAAAACAGGAAGATCGCGGTGGGAAAAGAATGTTGCAGGTGGGAACAGATAACTACGGAAGAGAAACTAGGGGTGGGCTTGGTATTTAGGCAACTAACCAATAATGAGCTTAACTTTTGTAATATGTATGAGCTAATTATAACAAGGCATAAAAGGTGACTGTAAGGCACAATAAACGAAGTCTGCTGATCACTCATATTGAGTGACTGTGTCTTCCCTCCGTCGCGACAGATTGATATGGAGAAATAGTGTGAAATGGGGATAATGGACACCGACTGTGACTGTATATGTCTGCTCAGGAATGTGGGTATGGTGACTGGTCATGGGTGCGGTGTCTGGTCACATAGGCACACAGCTCTGAGGAGACAACTACAGTTTTGAGGAGACGCCTGCCCCTCCTCCTCTAACAAAGGGGAGACGGGGAGACGCCTGCCCCTCCTCCTCTAACAAAGGGGCTATTAAAAAAGAATGAGAAAAGGATGAGAGACATTCCAATGTTATCTAGAGGGAGGGAGTGCTAAGTCTCCTTGCTGGAGAAGATGGGATGGTCACGGATGGTCACAAGAACATGAATCACCTACAAACCTGCAAGACCACCACATTCCAGGCAAAGGACTGATAAGCTAATTAACATACGAAGCGGGGTTTAGGTAACGAATATGTATAGGCGTTAATTGAATATTCATTTGTTTCATTGTATAAATGTAGGATGGTTCCTCACTTCGGGCATGCACGCTTGTGGAGGAGCGATCCCCCGTGCATCTGCGCGCAATAAACATACCTACTTTATAACTTTCGAGTTAGAGAGTCTAATTCCGCACATCAAGGCAATGCTCCAAAATCTCTTCCTTCTGGCCAGTCTATGATTTCTTTCAGTATTCCTGGGCAGTTGGGTTTCCCCAGTCAATCTCGTTGTGTGATCAACACTATCCACTTACTCCATGTAGCGCTGGTTGCATGATGTGTATAGGGGATGTTTCCTTCAAACATCCAGTGTAGCACAGGCAATCGTGGTGCCAAAAGGAGATGTGCTTCTGTACCAATGTTACCGAAATCTCGGAATGAAGAACTTATCGACACCAATGTGATTTAGATAAGCAGACACTTCTTTATTGACGGCCGGGTGCGTGAGCGAGTCCTCTCACGATCAACGCACACCATAGTTCAAAATCATACACCTTATATAAAACTCACTCATACATATTCATTAAGTATTCATGCATAATCATAAGATTTCCCATAAATCATTAACATTCTCTCCTCCCATATCCGATTCTGCGCAATAAAGGTTAGAAAGGTCCAGAAATGGCTCTGGGGTACGATTTGGGTAGGTGGTATATGAGTCGGTGGTCGCGATCTCCCCCTGCCGGAATTACCTTTCACTTAAGGTAACTGTTTCTTGGCCAGCAACTATGGGTTGCTTCACTCGACTCTTCCCAGTTCACAAAAATTCTCATTTTGACATTTTAGTACATTCTCCTAGGTTACATATAAACAATCATCTCAAATCTTAAGTCTGTTATCTAAGTTCTAAACATTCCTACTAGGTGATTCTGACCAATTCCTCCGGCCTTGGTACGGGGCTGTACAGAGGATTTTTTATAGCAGCTTTTTACTATAACTATAAGTTTCATTAAAATATATTTCTTATCCTTCTATATTTCTATTACACGATTGATTTTATAAAATCAAATAATCAATCAAATATAGTTAATCAATCTTAACTTATTAGCAAATCTATAACACCAACAACTTCCAAAGTAACTCAAACCCCCTCATATGCTGCTAGTATCTCTTTTTCAGTTGGGGTATAGTGGACTTCTGATCCTCAATACCCTCAGCTCCAAAACCCTAATGGCTGAACTCAGTTTTCCCCTGATGTTTTCTGCCAGAGGCTCCATGTGAGACCATGCTCCCCAGCTGCAGTGTAGAGTGCATTTTGCACAGCTGGTCCAGTCCAGACAGGCCCAAGTGCTACCGCACAAGCAACCTCCTGTTTGATCTCTTCTTTTGGGTTACTCAATAGAGAGGGCTCACAGGCTGACTATAACCTGGAATATGCATTCTCCAGAACCCCACAAGGCCCGGAAAGCTTGTGTTTCCTTCTTGTTGGCTGGTGGAGACATAATTGCTGTCTTGTTGACCACATCCATAGGCACATATGATGTCCATTCTGCCATTTTATTCCCAAGAACTGAATCTCCTGTGCAGGTCCCTTGACCTTGCTTTTCTTTATGGAAAAACCAGCTTTCAGAAGAATCTGAATTACTCTTTTTCCTTTCTCAAATACTTCTTCTGCCTTGTTGCCCCACACGATGATATCATTTATGTATTGCAGATGTTCAGGGGCATCACCCTTTTCCAGTACAGTTTGGATTAGTCTATGACAAATGGTAGGGCTCTGCTTCCACCCCTGGGACAGCTAATTCTGTCATTGAAATCAGGAATAAGAAAACTCCTTAACACCAATGTAGCATTAAGAAGCAGGCATTCATTATTGCAGCGCTGGATGCATGGGGGATCATTCCACCTAACGTTCATGGCTTCCTTCTCTCAGGTAGTTCTTTTTATGCAGTACATGTATACATATTGAACAAATTTCCCAGAAAAGACATAGGTATTTATTGGATTGCCCCAAACTAATCATAATATTCAACCTCCCCCTCTCACATGCCCAGTTGTCCAGAGTGGGGGTCTTTGGTGGTCTCAAGGGTCTGCAAATCCGCCCACTCCTCCATTCAGTTGGCCAGAGTTCTCCTTTGTAGTCCCCATATATGGTCTTAAACCAGGTCATCTCAGTCTCTTTCTTGGCCTGGAATCACTGGCCTTGGGCTAGTTTTCCTTCATCCTCCAGGGCTACCTCTTTGTTAGAACATGAATTTATTGCTCACAAGTATACAAAGATTAGTTTCAAACAAACAAGGTACCTTAACACTAACTGTTCGAACCTGGGATGCATGACTACTTCTAAATTCTTAGGATTAAACCTTAACCCTTCTGTAACAATTCCAGGTGTATTGGACACCCCTCCACATGAAAGCACTCTGTGGGTTGCATTCTGCTACCAAAGGAATTGAAAAAAATGCATTGGCAATATCAATTGTAGCATACCACTGTGACGGATGCACTCAACCCCTTAACCAAACTATCAGTAGTTTGGTACAGGTTCCAAAGCATATAAAGGCCTAAGTGGTTAATGGGCCAAGAACTCCTCCAGTTTTCATCTGTTCTCTGAAAACCCACAAAGGTGAAAGTCAAAAAACTAGTCAGTCTAGTGGAAAACCATTAAACACCTAGTGCTATGCTAAATTAGTATAATTGCCAGAAATTTAAAGAATATATTATATATTATTTGATTTTCCTAATCGCAGCAACTAAAATATTTCATTTTAATGGTTTAATGTCAAAGGGTACACAATTATTCCCAAAATGCTTGAATCATAACTTCTAGATAAAATGTGTATGTGCCAGTTATTTAAGAAGCTTCCAGAAACAGAATAGAAAAACATGAATACTACAAAAAATTAGAAAGGTAGTAAGAATATAACAATAGTGTCATCCACAAAAAACTTAGAGACCAGAGAAGTATGCTTCTGGATGAAAAATGTTTGTGTATTTGGAATAGATTATTTCAGTTTCTTAGTCTACATTTTTACATCTTAAAAAGAACTCTGAAAATTATTTAGAGATGCAATAAAGAGCAATGGGTTGAGTTTAAGAATAAAAATGTGCATAGAGTATAAGTCATCTCATATCTACATAACCTAAGTGTCACTACTATTTTTATTTTGTGAAGAAAAAGGAAACATGGATATGCTGTAAAATGTCCCATACCCAGGAAACTTAAAAATACTATCAAATCTGATAAATGAGAAGCAAGGTATTATATCTTACAGTAATAGTGTCATAGCTATGTTGGTCTCAAGATGCATCTTTTATTAGAGTAGCGGACAACTTTTTCAGACCTGATGAAATACCTAAAAGTTTGCCTGTTCCTTTTCCATCTACATTTATTAGTGTAAGAAGATATATTTTCCCTTTTGTTAGAATTTCCAATGTAATAAATTTATTTTATTTGAAAACTTTTTTGTTATTTGCAATTGGTAATTCGGAGTCCCAAAGCACAAATTTAGTGAGTGGCAGATCTGTAAGGTCTTACTCAATGACCTCCTGCCAAGAAATGGGGCCTGAAACTTCCTCAGATGTCAGCAGGAATGAGAGACATTCTTTCTAAACTCAGCAGTCAGAATCTCCAAGGAGAGAATTCTTCACAACAACTTCTTACATGTCAAGCTTGAGCAGTACAGACAAAATTATGCATGAAGTTTCAATAATTTCAAGATGAGACAGATTTCTATTTATATATTTATCACTTTCTCACAATGTGATTGGAAAGAGGCTGAAAGAAAATAGACTGTATGACTGTATCCTTTCCTTTTAGTTCTTATTAGGCACTTTGCAAATGCTGGAGAGATGCAGCCTTTGCCCCAAGAGGTTGCAGTCTGTAGAACAAGACTCATTCTTCCTGTTCTCTATTGGACAAAGTTTAGAAATTAACTTTAATACAGCAAATATTAATAAAGTCCTCATAAAGTGCTGAGTGGATGAATGCTATACTTTGATAAAACTGAAACTCAAAAGATACCTTTAAAAGCTTGTCTTGAATATAACAGAAACAACAATAACAGTTCAAATGAACTGTAGGTATATTAGCTAATGCTTACTATCAGACACTATTGACATCTGACTTTTTGGAAGAATTTAAGAATTTGTGAGCTAAGTCACAGGGAGAAAAAGAAGAGCAATTTAGAAATAGTAATGTAGGGAGATGGCCTGCAAATATTTTATTTACATGAGAAATACTGCTTTAGTGATTGTGAATACTACTGCACTTGGTTAAATGACTGGTCTGCAAGAACAAGACAATACTTTTAATCCTCACTCCCTGAGAAAGATCTTATTTTAAACCATGTAAGTAGCTGTGCTTTATCCATTTCAGTTCTGTTGAAAGAAATGAGATTACTCAGGATAATGTTAGGAAAACCTTATTCCCTAAATATTGTACCAATTAGTCTTTATAGTATGGAATTGTATGAACTTTCTTAAGATAGATATATATATATATATATATATTACATTGTACACAGAACAGTCATGATTAAGTAAGCATGACTAAAGGACCCCAGGTCATTGCAAGGAGGAGGACAGCCTGAAGAATAAAGGATACCCCTGGACTACCGAAAGTTAATGCCAGCATCCTAGCTCCTCTAACACCTTTGTGAAACCCTCCCATTATCTGGCATCATAAATAAGTAACTGTAGCAAGACTGACTCCAGGGATGTCTAGATCAAGAAAGAAGCAGATGCATGATGATGCCTGTTGTGGTTTAACCCCAGCCAGCAATTAAGTACCATACAGCCACTTGCTCACTTGCCCCTGGTGGGATGTGGGAGAGAATTGAAAGAGTAAACGTGAGAAAAATCATGGGTTGAGATAAAGACAGTTTAATAGGTAAAGCTAAAGCTGTGCATGCAAGCAAAGCAAAACAAGAAATTCATTCGCTACTTCCCATGGGCAGGCAGGTGCTCAGCCATCCCCAGGAAAGCAGGGCTCCATCATGCGTAATGGTTATTTGGGAAGTAACCATCCCCTCTTCCTCCTTCTTCCCCCATGCTGAGCATGATGTCATATGATATGGAGTATCTCTATGGTCAGTTGGGGTCAGCTGTCCCAGCTGTGTCCCCTTCCAACTACTCGCTGGCAGGGTGGTGTGAGAAACAGAGAAGGCCTTGACTCTGTGTAAGTACTGCTGAGCAATAATGAAAAATATCCCTGAATTATCAACACTTGTTCACAAATCCAAAACACAGCACTGCGCTAGCTACCAAGAAGAAAATTATCCCAGCCAAAACCAGCACATGCCATAAAATTATAGTTGCTTTGCAAAACAGCAAGTGTGCATTAAGTAGTGATTGATCAAATCATGTTGTACCTGAACGGTTGAAACATATAAGAACTATATGTAAAACCACATTCAGGGTGCCTTAGTTTGGATGGGACACCTCATGCATGAATAAAGGATACTCTTGTAATTCTATACTTTGTGTCCTAGCCTTTCTCTTCAGTTGGCATTGACCAGTTTCAAAATTTTTGTGACAATAACAACCATGTATAGATGGATGAGATTCCTAAAATACAAATATTTTGGGACACAGACTTTGTGTTTTATGAGAAGGAAGACTTTGCTGGATTTAAACAAAAATGACCAGCCTTATTAAACTGTTTTATCACAGTGGCGATTTCAAATCACAGCTACCAGCAAACATCCAGTTTCTCAACTTATCTAGATGCTCTAACAGTACACCTACAGCTGTCTCCTTTCATAGGATGGAGAGGGAAACCAAAAGTTCAGCAATTTGCTTGCAATGATGCACTGTTAATGATGCAACCCAATTGATGGATGAATTTATGTCTATAGGTTTGCTCATACCAGGTAAGTCAATCCCAGCCAGGCCCATGCAGGTACACAGCCACCCCAGTGCTTCCATAGAGCCCACCCTGGTCAGGGTCAAAAGGTTGCTCTGCGGGCACACAGCCCCCCGCGACACGGAGCCCGCGTACCCAAGGCCAAGGGCAGGCAGCCTTCGGTGGGCGCGGACACGGGCCAGGTACACGCTAACCCTCTCCCTCTAGTTCTCCGTTCTTGCCCTACCGGGAGGGGGGAAGAGGAGGAGAAAGGAGGCGGGGGAAAATGGACAGACGGCGGACACACACGATCCCAACAATACGAGAAGCTAGCACCACCCCAATCCAACCGCAGTGATACCCGCCCACAGCAGCAGGAAAGAAGGGAACCACAGAGATGCAGGCGTGCGTACTACCCCTTTTTCCCCCGCCTCCCTTCCTAGCTCTTCCAATCACGTGGTGCGAGGAGGCGGGGGTCGGGTTGTCACGTGAGAGCAGGAGGCTGGGACTGGTGACCCAGGCTGGAGGGGAAGATGGCGGCGCAGAGAGAGACTCCGCTATTGGTGGAGGTACATCCCGCCGACTTCGAGGTGCTGGAGGATGGCAAGAACGTCTTTGCTAGCTCCGTATCCACCTTGGAGGTGAGAGCCCGCCTATCTTGCAGTCGCCCTCTCTCTTTCTCTGGCGTAGTCTATTACTGCGGGGCTCAGCCATTGCCTAGACCTCCGCGGTGGAATGTGATGGTGCCGGCGCCCATCAGGCCCTCCTTGACTACTGGGGGTCCATTCCCACCCCCATTTCGGCCTCGGGCTGTGGCCCTCGCCGCTCTCTTTGAGAGCAGCAGCTCCTTGGCTCTTGCCTTTTGGTGAGGAGAGTTGCCTCGCCAGGGGCCCTCCGGGACTCTCAGCCCCGCGTGGACTCGGTCGTTTCCCCTGAAGTCTTTCTCCTGTCAAAAAAACCCACGGAAAAGTCTCTCTCCAGGTATCACACCTGCAATTGTTCAGAGAAATCAAGAATCTGAAAGATCTAAAAATGTGTGGTGAATACATCTATAAACCAGTCTTACTTTCCATGTCAGGAGTCTAATAAAAAAAACCCAACCAATACAACTGAATGTGTAAATACTTCCTAGTTCTGAAAAATGCTCATATATTCGTTAAAGTGGGAGCCTTTTTCTAAGTTGTGGACGTGTTTCACCTGTGCTAATGACTTATGGAAAAATTTTGTTCTTTGTGTATAGTTTTTAAAAAGAAAATTGTGTTCCACATTTCCTGAAGTTTCCTTTCTCTGACCTTTACAGTAATAACATCAGTGTGTATTTCTTTGTTTTGCTCTGACTGTTGCTTGTCCTTAGAAAGGTCAATAAGTAAAGAGGCTCTTAAATGTGTTTTTTAAAGACACTTGCCTTCTCTGAAGTAGCTTAAAAATTTGGGTTTTTTTTTTTTCTTTTTATAGATAATCTGTGCAATGCTACCAAAAAAATAAATCTGTGGAAAAATACTGTGAAGGAATAACAAATTATATGATTTGTGAACCTGCAGTTGTCAGGATCTATTTTAATAGACTTCTTTACATCTCTGTGATACAGTGTATTATTGGAGAGTCTGGTTTTATACTTTCAGAAAAACTGCAATAAAACAAATAATTTCTTTATTGATGTGCTCTTGAATTAAACTCCCAAGAGATGTGATAGAATTAATATCTAATCCACACTCTAACAATGAAAATTCCTCATCTTAACAATTAAAAATAGTTACTGAAAACTATAGCTGGAAGAACTGGTGAAGAAATGCCCTTTTTCTGTATTGAGTGGATTGGTTGACCATTCTATTGTGCTGCTTTGTTTTTGTAGTCATTTTATTTGGAAGAAAGTAGTTAAGTAGCAAAGGGAAGCCTCATTGCTTAAAGAGAAACTTTGAAGACAAAGCTTTTTTTACTTTTAATCAACTAGAGTGCTTAGGAAAGAACCTTGCTCTTGTGAATTTCTAGCAAATTTGGAAGGAAGAGATCACGAAGATTGAGTCTGAACTTCTCCCTAGCTTAAAGCTAGATTGTTTAACTTAAGTGTACAGGGCACCTTAGTCCAGAGAAGAACGATTATTTCATGGTGTGGCTCTAATTAAATGTATATATTTTAGTATTGTTGTGGTGTTGTAGTCCTATAATATTCACGAACTAGCTGTTTCTAAATGGCAGTAGCAGCTCTATTAAAATAAAACCAGAGCTGACTTAATCCTGACCATATGTATGTTTGCTGATTAACTAGAGAGGAGAGCATGGCAGGTGACAGTGAGGTCCAAAACCAATTTATGTGAAGGTTATGGTGCTTTGAGAGGGTTCCTAACTGTTTTAATCTTGGAGCCGGCTCCTTGCTTTTTGTGCGATTAATTTCTGTTCTTGCCCCCCCCCCCCTTCTTTTTGCACTTCACAGAAGATATACTGTTCTGTTTTTACCTATAATTTGGCTAAGCTAAGCAGTGAAAAAGCTGTAACATTGCTAATAATTCTATTAAAATAGCTTCAGTGTTAGCATTTGCTTTATAAGAAATTTTGTTAACTCACCTAACTTTGTTCCGACAAAATATAAATTTCATATATATTATGAACAGTAAAAATAAATGAAACTTTGAAATTTCTTATGGCTGCAAGCAGCTGTGTATTGTTTGAATGGAGCTAACATGTTCACTTAATCTCTGAAAAACTGGTATGGAGCGCTTGGAGACGTTTTTTTTTACATAGAAAAAATTACTAAACGTAATCTAAATATAAGTCTTTCCAAAAGGACCTTCATAATGAAACTACATTCAGAATGCTAATATACTTATTCTAGATATTTCTGTAGTAGTTTTTCATGTAAATTATACTCGAGGAAATGGGTATTTATTATTTTTTCTGACAGAAATGAAAAGAGCTGCTGACTAGTTTGTATCCTTTGTTTATTGTTATCCCACTAAGAATAGGGAATGGAAATAGTTGATTGGGTTTCCTTTCTGTACATCATCTTGCTTTGTTTCTTTGTAATGAAAGAATGTTTACTGCAATACTTATATACTGATATGCGACTACTGGTTCTCTGCTATTTCACTTTTTTTTCCTCTTTTTTTTTTTTTTTAACAGTCAAGTTCTTCATCTCCAGAGCTAGCAAGTCTTCCTGCAGAAGACCTCAGCACAAACTCTAACGGTCCAAAGCCAGCAGAATTCATGCCAGATGATGATAGAGAAGAACTCTTTGCTGGTAACTGCTTTTTCTCTTCTAATGTAGCTTCATAGACTCTTTTCTTTTTGGACTTAAAGGGGTGTGCTTTTGTGAGGAGGAAAACCTTTTTATGCTGTAAAAGGTAATTTCCATGTCTGTAAGGAAATATGAAGCAGTACCCTTGCAATGGAAACTCTGATTTTAAGTTTAAGCAATTTAATATTGTCGTAAATCTTAACCATTGTTCAACCTGTTGAAGATATACTTTCTGGAAAATTCATTAAGTAATGTTTTCCTTTGGATATTAGGAGTATCACTAGTCTTTGTTGATCATTCTTTATTGGATTCAGTGATCACCTATTTAATTGAAGTCCTATGATCTTCTGCAATATACTGTCAAATTTATAAACTTGAAATAATTTGCAAGAAAAGTGACACACTATAAAAGGAAAAAACAGCTGAGGTTCTTTGCGTAAAGTTTGTTCTACTGTTAATACAGTTGAATATTATTGTAAAACTGTTTTGAACTGTCACCTTTTCTTTCTGAACTGCAAGCAGAAGACAATATTGCTTATTAGCAAAGAAGTGATATGTGACTTCTCTTTAGGGGTAGATGAGCTTTTAAAAATTTCAATAGTAAATTAAAACTGGAGATTTTTTTTCACCAAATTTGTGTGTTGTCATCTGAGCAGTAAAAACTTTGCTGCACTCTTGACAATACATATCTTTGTAATGGAACTATTAAGAATTACATACTGAAGTAATGGCACTTTGAGAAGCTTATTTGATAGAAAAGTTAAATGTCTTAAGAACTTGACAATGATGTACAGGATTTTTTCTTGTGAGACTCTAGCTTTAGTTAAGTTTCATTACTAAATATAGGTTTCTCTATGGTATACTGTCACTGCATAGTGTGACAGTGTTAGCTAGTTAATAACTTGTTCTGCTGATGGTAATATAGCATGTCTTGTTATGTAATAATATTCAACTTCATGTGTGTGTAAAAACATGAGCAAGTTAAGCCTTGTTTTTTACTGTATAACCATTTATAGCTGTCCCAGTCCTTTTTTCCAATTACGAAGACTGATAATTCAGATCATATTGCAAGTTGAAGGGCATTTCTATTTATTATAATAAAAAAGCCTTTTAATAAGAAGGTTAAGAACTGACATATGGGATCAGTCCTGGCATTTCACTAGTGTAAGATTTGGTCTCTAATATTTGACAGTACTGGACGTTTTGGAGAGAGATGTATGAAAGTTTTGATAAGTAATCAATTACACTTATTTTTAATCCTTGGTCAGTCACTACTTTGATGTTGGTTTTCTACAGTCTATTTTTTGTAACATGGATTATGGTTGCTGTCACAATTACAGGTGTAGGAGCATTTACTATTCAAGAGATGTAATGTTTAGAATATATTGCATATCAAAAGATGGTTCTAAACACTGCTTTTTAATGCTAACACTTTTCCTATTAGTGAGTCAGTTGACAGTCTGCTTTGAATACACTCCTAATCTTATCTTTGTTTGTATCCTGATGTAATTGTATTTAAATAAAGTTTATAGTATTTAGTTCTAGGCTGCTTTATATAAATAAGTGTATACGTGTGTCCATTACCTTTGTTCTCAATTTATCAAACTTATATTTGCATATATTTGAACTTAGATTCTAACAGTGTTATAGTTTGCAAACTCTCTTAAAACAGTCTTAAATGAAATGGAGAATAATTAAGAATTCAGTGATAATCCTAGTAGTTTTGTATTTATATTGTCTGATCTTATGACCTACAAAGACTAGGAACACTTTGCTAGTACAAGAAAGCTTTATTTTTAATTTGGTTATATAGCTTCAGTATGTAAAGTCAGCTTTTTGTAGCTGTAGGGTCACAGGCCCTTTGCCTTTTAGGAAAGCAGGTTCTCCTTTGGCTGGAAAATATTAAATTAAGAAAAAAGGTGGCTGGACTAAATATTGATGAGATCCAGACAGAAGTAACAGTTTAGCAGCCAGATTGTTGCAAGTGAATGGAACACTGAAAAAAGATAAATCATTTAATGAGTTTGAATTTTACTATGGAAGACATTTCTTCAAATGTAAGCAGCATTCAACTGTGAAAGCATCTGACGTGCTGCATGTCTAATGCAACTAAAAGTGATTTTTTAAAAGGTCAGTTCATATACAAAGGCTAGTGCAAACTCTCAAATGGGGGAAAAAAAGACTTATTTATAGAGCTTAACACAACTTGCAGAAACATGATATTTTTAACAGTAGCCTGTTCTAAACAGGAATTTTGCATAATACAGTTCTGTCCTAGTGATGAACTTCTAACTTTGTATCACTGTCAGCATATGTATTCTCAAAAGCAATGTCTAATTTTTGTTCCAGTGCTGTGTACTCATGAGCACTCTTTAGCACTGTTTTGCTAGACATTGATGGTCATCCAGCCTTTCTGATGCTGATTTGCTATGAACAGGAACCAATGCGAGAAGGCTACGTGAAATATCCATTTCCTTGCTTTTAGCTTGATTGTGTAAGCCTTATTTTCTATGAAAGCAAGGCTCAAGTTTTAAAAGAATAAAAATTGAATGCAACTTTTTTTTTTTTCCCAATATGCTGAAATTCCAAAGAAATCTTATCTTGAAAGATTATAGGGACAGTTAACTGGAGGGGAAGAGAATAAAGTTCTACAACTTCCTAGCTTGTGTTGGTCCTTCACGTTGAATTATTAGACACTATAAAACCCAGGTAAAGGAAGTCCTATGAATGGCTCCTGAAAGGAGGGACTGACTTTTGGAGAGCATTAAAAAAACTGTACTTTTGCAGACTTATTTGTAAAAATGTGATGATTTTCCTCTCTAACTACTGTAGGCTTCATAAATCTTTTTCATTGTTCGCCTAATAATGCAACCTAATGGAAAAGGAGGTGAGAGAGAACAAATTAGAAAATGTCCTGTACTGTCTTAACACAGTTCAGAATCTCGAATTTTTGTAGGCTTTTTTGACTATATTTTTAAAAACTCTTTGCTACTGTGTTTTGAGGACAGCTATAAGGTTACATCTGCAATAAACTGTTTTTAGATATTCCTATTTAAGGGAGGAAAAAAACCTGCTATGCAACAGCAGTCAGAAGAGAGGAGTGAGAATGTGAGACATACAATTATGCAGACACCAAGGTCAGTGAAGAAGCAAGGGGAGGAGGTGCTCCAGGTGCTGGAGCAGAGATTCCCCTGTAGCCTTAGTGAAGACCATGGTGTTATGGTTTAACACCAACTGGCAACTAAGCTCACTCACTCCTGCCCCGCAGCAGGATGTGGGGGGAAGAGAACTGGAAAGGCAAAAGTGAGAAAACTCATGGGTTGAGATAAGAACAGTTTAATAATTGAAATATAATAATAATGATGTAATGAAAAGGAAAATAACAAAAAAAAAACCCAACAACAAATAAAACCCAAGACAGACAAGTGATGCGAATGAAAAACAGTTGTTCACCACCAACTGACTGATGCCCAGCCAGTCCCCATATAGTGGCCCCCGGCCAAATTTCTCTCTAGTTTATATGCTGAGCATGATGTCATATGGTATGGAATATCCCACTAGTCAGTTGGAGTCATCTGTCCCAGCTGTCTTCTCCCAACTTTTTGTGCACCCCCAGGCTACTTGCTGGTGGGGTGGTATAAGGAGCAGAGAAGGCCTTGACTCTGTGTAAGCACTGCTCAGCAATAACTAAAACATCCCTGAATTATCAACATTGTTTTGGTCACAAATCCAAAATGTAGCCCCATACTAGCTACCGTGAAGAAAATTAACTCTATCCCAGCCAAAACCAGCACATTCTCCACCCCTTATTCCATACCATATATGTTATGCTCAGGTCCCACACTATCCAATACATTCTCAATAACTACCACGCCCATTCCTATCCTTTGATATAATACACAGATATCATTTATTCCCTTAGTCTATGGATCACCCCTGTAAAATATCCATAAATGTCTACAAAATGTCCATTGAGTTAATTTAGTCCGTGACTTTGGGCTCCATCTGTTATGGCGGTCACTCAGAACAGGAGAGGTGGTGTGTTGCATGGAGTTACTGGACACCAAAGCCAACTCAGGTTGGGTCACTGCTGCACTTGCATTGCTGCTTGTAAGGTTTGTTCTCCAATGGTTCAGGTGGGTTTTGCTATAGTCATTCCTGTAACATGTAACTCATGGGTTACAACATTTTAAAGGTATATCCATTACAATCTCCACCTCTGTTTTCTTTGGACTAGGTTATAAGGTTTAACATTGCAATGAACTCCTCCCCTTACTCTTAGCTTGGCTAACAAAGTGTTCCTGCTATAGTAATTCCTATAACATGCAACTCCAATCATGGAGTATTTTCACCCAGGATTAAATCACTTTGAGGTACACATTGGACTCCTTCATCTTTCTGCATTACCCACCAAGTGCATCCAGGTTGTTGAGCAAAACCAATACCTTGAGTAGGTTTATCCTTTCCTGAGGAAGAAATAACCCAGACTGTTTTTCCCAACAAGTTCCTTATATGTAATAAGGGGATTTCATCTCCTTCCACAGTTTGCAGGTGTTTTGATTGGGCAGGGCCAGGTTGACTGGCAGATCCTCTGGTGTTAACTAACCAAGTGGTTTCTGCTAAATGTATATCCCAATGATTAAATGTCTCAGCACCCATTACTCTCAGTGTAGTTTTTAACAGTCCATTGTATTATTCAGTTTTCCCGGAGGCTGGTGCATGTCAGGGGATGTGATACACCCAGTCAATGCCATGTTCCTTAGCCCAGGTGTTTATGAGGTTGTTTTGGAAATGAGTCACATTGTCTGATTCAATTCTTTCTGCAGTGCCATGTTGCCATAAGGCTTGCTTTTCAAGGCCCAGGAGAGTGTTCTGGGCAGTGGCATGGGGCACAGGGTATGTTTCCAACCATCCAGTAGTTGCTTCCACCATTGTAAGTACATGGTGCTTGCCATGGTGGGTTTGTGGTAGTGTGATATAAACAATCTGCCAGGCCTCCCTACATTGATATTTCAGCCATTGTTCTCTATACCAAAAAGGCTTTAGCCGCTTAGCTTGTTTTATTATGGTGCACGTTTGACATTCATGAATATCCTGTGCAATGGCATCAATAATCAAGTCCACCCCTTGATCATGAGCCTATTTGTATGTTGCATCCCTTCCTAGATGTCCTGATGTGGCATGAACCCATCGAGCAATAAATTGCTCTCCCTTATGTTCCCAATTCAGATCCACCTGAGCCACTTCAATTCTAGCAGCTTGCTCCACCTACTCATTGTTTTGATGTTCTTCAGTGGCCCAGCTCTTGGGTACATGAGCATCGATGTGATGTTCTTTTACATCCTGGTTCTCCAACCAAGCAGCAATATCTTGCCACAATGCAGAATCCCAGATAGGTTTTCCTCTGTGTTGCCAGTTGCTCTGCTTCCATTGCTGTAGCCATCCCCACAGAGCATTTTCTTGTCCCCACAGACAATTCATGATTCAGTACAGAGGTAAAGTCTTGGCCATTTTCCTCGTCCAGCAATATCTAAAGCCATCTGGATGGCTTTCACCTCTGCAAACTGACTCAATTCTATTTGTCCTTGAGCAATTTCTTCAGCTTGCCGTGTAGGACTTCACAGAGCAGCTTTCTGCCTTCAATGTTTTCCCACAGTACGACAGGTTCCATCTGTAAACAGGGCATATTGCTTCTAATTTTCTGGTAATTTATTATACACTGGGGTCTCTTCAGCATGAGTCACCTCCTCAGGTCACACTGAAGGTTTGACCTTCTGGCCAGTCCATGACCGTTTCCAGGATTCCTGGGCAGTCGGGGTTTCCCATTCAAGCCTGTTGCGTGATCAGTGCGACCAACTTACTCCATGTAGCATCAGTTGCATGATGTGTAGAGGGGACCCTCCCTTTAAACATCCATCCAAGCACAATCTAGGTGCCAAAAGGAACTGTGCTTCAGTACGAATTACTTCTGAATCACCTCAAATTCCTTCATATGCTGATAATATTTCTTTTTCACTTGGAGTGTAACAGGCTTCAGATCCCTTGTATCCCCAGCTCCAAACCCCTAAAGGTTGACCTCGTGTCTTTCTAGGTGCTTTCTGCCAGAGGCTCCAAGTGAGGCCTTTATCCCTGGATGAAATGTAAAGCATTTTTTTTACATCTTGTCCTGTCTGGATTGGCCCAAGTGCTACTGCATGAACTATTTAATTTGTGCAAAGGCTTGCTGGTGCTCAGGGCCCCATTCAGAATCGTTCTTCTGGGTCACTTGATAGAGAGGGCGTACAATCAGACTGTAACCTGGAATATGCATTCTCCAAAAACCCACAACTCCTAGGAATGCTTGTGTTTCTTTTTTTAGTTGGTGGAGACATAGCTGTTATTTTATTGATCTCACCCATTGGGATATGATGACTCTCATCTTGCCATTTTATTCTTAAAAACTGAATTTCCTGTATAGGTCCTTTGACCTTTCTTTGGTTTATGGCAAAACCAGCTTCGAAAATAATTTGGATTTTTCTTCTCCCCTTCTCAAACACTTCCTCTGCTGTGTTGCCCCACATGATGGCATCGATATACTGCAGGTGTTCAGGAGTTTCACCTTGTTCCAGTGCAGTCTGTATCAATCCATGACAAATTGTAGGACTGTGTTTCCATCCCTGGTGCAGTTGATTCCAGGTGTACTGGATGCCTCCAAGTGAAAGCAAACTGTGGTCTGCACTCTGCTGCCAAAGGGATTGAGAAAAATGGATTTGCAATATCAATTGTTGTATAGCATTTGGCAGCCTTTGACTCCAGTTCATATTGGAGTTCTAGCATGTCTAGTATGGTGGTGCTCAGTGATAGTGTGACTTTGTTCAGGCCTCAATAGTCCACTGTTAGCTTCCACTCTGTTAGATTTTTGCACTAGCCATATGACACTTTAAAAAAGTGTGAATGAGACTTACTGATGACTCCTTGACTCTAGTTGACAGATCAGCTTATGGATAGGAACCAGGGAGTCTCAATTGGTGCGATATTGTTGCCACTGCACTGTCATGGTAGCAATTGGAACCTGTTGTTCTTTAACTCACAGCAACCCCACCACAGACGGATCCTCTGACAGACCAGGCAAGCTAGACATCTCTTTAATCTTCTCCGTACTCAAGGCAGCAATACCAAAAGCCCACTGGTAGCCTTTTGGGTCTTTGAAGTACCTTCTCCTGAGGTAGTCTATGCCAAGGATACATGGAGCCTTTGGACCAGTCACAATAGGATGCTTTTGCCACTCATTCTCAGTTAGGCTTACCTCAGCCTCCAACACAGACAGCTCTTGGGATCCTCCCATCACTCCGGAAGTACAGATGGATTCTGCCCCTTTGTAATCTGATGGTATTAGAGTACAATGTGCACTGGTGTCCACTAGAGCTTTATAATCATGTGGGGCTGATATGCTGAGCCATCAAACCCACACAGTCCAGTAAACCCAATTGTCCCTTTCCTCTGCAGGAAGGCAGGGCCCCTCTATTCCTGGTTAGAGTCTTCATTACTTGATTTTGTAACTGCAAAACAGAAGTCCCTTCATCAGGGTCAAAAGTATGATCAGCCCTTCTACTCTGCCCAGCAGACACTGGAGCAGTAATTTTCCTGGATGGATGCATTTTGGCTGTTGTTTTTCCTTGCAGTTCTTGTACCCGAGCTTCTAGTCTCCAGGTAGGTTCACCATCCCACTTCTTCATGTCCTCCCCCTGGTCACACAGGAAGAACTGCAAAGTGCACATGGTGTGTGCCACCAGTACCCTTTCTCTTGAACAGTAAAAAGGCTGACTTAATAGCCAAGGCCTTGGTTGGAGTGTGTGAGGAAGACCTGCCCTTCTCAGTTTCCTCAGACATTTTTTGGGTCAGTCTGTGCACAGCTGAGACACAGGCCCGCATGGAGGGATGCTGCGGGCATTTCGGGCGAGCGGGAGTCAGATTCAAATACTCATGGAGTTCAAGATCTGATCCGTTTATTATACAAACCAGGTACACTTTTATAAGGCACTCTATAAGCGTGTGATAATATGATTGGCTATCTTACAAGCGTATAATAATATGATTGGTTAACAATTGCTTATTGGCAAGAGTTCTGTTTCTGCTTGTTCTGGCACGTAGGCTCTTTTCTGCCATTTCCCAGCTCCTCTTATCGCGTCCTGCTGGCCCTGGTTTTGTGAAGCATCTGCAATTTGTTCCTCCCTCTTCATTCCACTGTTCTGGTCGTGACCTCGTCTTATTTCTTCAGTATTTTTCCACTTGCTTCAAAGTTCAGTATAATCATTCAATACAGCAAGAGCCCCAACACCTCCCCCTTTCTTTTTAAATACAGCATTAATACTGCGTTCCACACAGCTCTGAAAACATTGTAAAAGGCAAGGCACTAAAAGTAACAAAAGAATAACAAACAACAATATCAACACAGCAAGAGCCCCAACAGAGGGAGCAAGTTTATCTTTGTATTCTTGGAGTTGTCTGGCCAGTCTACCCATATTTGTTGCCTCTGTGTCTGTCCAGCTCGTTATCACTAGGGTATGAGTGTATGACATCGGTGCATTTCGTACAAGCTTTTGCCACATAGACCACATGCACTGCATTTCATCCAAATCTTGGATGTCAGGTCATTAAACATCACCTCGACCATGGCTAGTTCCCTCAGATACTGGATACCTCTCTCAATGGTGGTCCATTTGCTTTGGGAATTTACAAGTTCTTCCTTGAAGGGATACGTATCATTCACACTTGACAGGAGTTGCCACCAAAGACTGAGGACTCCTGCCCTTTTTCCAATCCCTTTGTCAATGGCCTTATCCTTAGCAAGGGATCCCAGCTGCTGGGCTTCCTTACCCTCTAATTCCTGACTACTGCCCCAATATCCCAGCATCAGAGTAACCAGCTGAGAATTAGCTCACCTGGTTGATGGCTAAAATCTTTTTGCATATCTTGCAGCTCACTTAGGGATAGGGATTGAGTGCTTTCTGTCTCATTTATGATTTCAGTCTCTTCCTGTTCTTGTTACTGCTCTGCTGCAGAACAGGCTGCCTCTTCTGATTCCTTCTCCTGCTCCCTCTTAGGAGAAACTTCTTCATCCTTTACTAAATGAGTTGACTTCTGCTTCCATTGTTTTTTTTAGTTATAGGGGCGAGTGATATAGTATCTGGTTTAGCCATAGTGTCTGTTGGTATGTTTTTCCTCTCTTCTTCCTGAGGATGCTGCATAATATCAAGCAGTGTTTGGTAGATGCTGGCCAGGGCCCAGCACAACATGATAAGTTGTGCCTCTTTGGAATAGCCACAGCATCTTTTTCGAAGTATTCTATCACTTCATCAAGATCCTGTAGATGTGCAGGAATGAAATTCCAGACCATTGGAGGTGAGTTCTCTAGATACCTGCCCATATTCTCCTACATGCCGTGCCACCCATGACCATACTGCCACGGAGCCTGGGTCATATTCCTAAATTGCTTGTTAACCTTAGACAAAACTGAAGCAATATTTCTAAGAAGTACCAATAGAAGTATTTTAACTACCCAAGGATGTTCAAGATACGGAGAAGTTATTGTAACAAGGGAGAAAACATCACAGAAGAAGGTAGCAGAGTTGCTATTCTCTATTTCCTCCACAAAAAACCTCTCAAAGGAAGAAGTATAATTGTTATTTGTCTCCATGAGATGGTACCCGAAGTACAGTAATGGATTCAATACAGAGCCCAAATACCAGATTAAGCTCAAGGCCAGTGTTTAGTAATAAACCTCCCAGGCAAAACATCATTAATCACTACAGAGCATAGCAAACTGCAAAAGCCAACCAATCTTTAACAGGTACAGCAAAAAAAAAAAAAAAAAGTATGGTACAGATCAGATAAACTAATATTGAGAACAGATGAATCAATATTGTGACACACAACTGTTAACAGATATAAATAATTTCTAATATGTTCTGGTCAATCTGTTATTATCTCAAACCCTTTGAGCCCCACCTTAAGTGCCAAAAAGAAATGTTGTGGTTTAACCCCAACCGGCAATTGCGCACCACACAGACACTTGCTCACCCACCACCCCCCCCCCAGCAGGATGGGGAGGAAGAGAATTGCAATGGTAAAAGCGAGAAAACTTGTGGGTTGAGATAAGAAAAATTTAATAATTGAAATAAAATATGATGATGATGATGGTGATAATAGTAATGAAAAGAAAAATAACAAAATAAAAGAAATGCAACTCAAGAAAGACAAGTGATGGAAATTAAAAACTGTCCTGGTTTCAGCTGGGATAGAGTTAATTTTCTTCTTAGTAGCTGGTGCCGTGCTGTGTTTTGGCTCTGATGGGAGAACAATGTTGATAGGACACTGATGGTTTTAGTTGTTGCTGGGTGATGTTTATACTAAGTCAAGGACTTTTCAGTTTCTCAGACCTTGCCAGCAAGAAGGCTGGAGGGGCACAAGAAATTGGGAGGGGACACAGCCAGGACAGCTGACTTGAACTAGTCAAAGGGATATTCCATATCATGGGACATCATGCTCAGTATATAAACTGGGGGGGAGTTGGTCGGAGCCTGATGATCACTGCTCGGAGACTGGCTGAGCATTGGTCAGTGGGTGCTAAGCAACTGTGCATCATTTGTTTTCTTTTCTCCCTTCCTTTTGGATTTCATTCCTCTCCCCTTCACCCTCTTTTTCATTATATTTGTAATTATTATTATTGTTGTTGTTGTTTTTATTTTATTTTATTTCAATTATTATATTGTTCTTATCTTAACCATTGAGTTTTACATTCCTTCCTGATCCTCCTCCCCATCCCTCTGGGTGGGGTGGGAAGTGAGCGAGCAGCTGTGTGGTACTTAGCTGCCAGCTGGCTTTAAACCAGGACAAAAACAATTGCTCACCACCAACCGACCAATGCCCACTAATCCCTAAGCAGTGGCCCCTGGCCAACTTTCCCCCTAGATTATATGCTGAGCATGATGTCATATGGTATGGAATATCTCTTCAGTCAGTTGGGGTCAGCTGTCCTGGCTGTGTCCCCTCCCAACTTTTTGTGCACCCCCAGGCTACTCGCTGGTGGGGCAGTGTGAGAAACAGAGAAGGCCTTGACTCTGTGTAAGCACTGCTCAACAATAACTAAAACATCCCTGAATCATCAACACTGTTTTGGTCACAAATCCAAAACAGCCCCATACTAGCTACCATGAATAAAATTAACTCTACCCCAGCTAAAACCGGTACACATGGTGAGGCAGGTTCTCCCCCTGCAGCTCATGGAGGTTAACAGTGGAGTAGATATCCACCTGCAGCCTGTGGAGGACCCCATGCTGGAGCAGGTAGATTCACCCAAAGGAGGCTGTGACCCCATGGAAAGGATCTCCACCTGGAGCAAGCTCCTGGCAGGACCTGGGTCCAGGTAGAGAGAGGAGACCATACTGGAGGACGTTTGCTGGCAAGAATTGGGACTCCATGGAGGACCCATGCTGGAGAGTCTGTTCCTGAAGGACTGCACCCCATGGAAAGGACCCATGCTGGAGACATTTGTGGAGGACTGTCTCCTGTGGGAGGGACCCCACGCTAAAGCAGGGGAAGAGTGTGTGGAGGAAGGAGTAGCAGAGACAACATATGATGTACTGACAGCAACTTCCATTCCCTGTCCCCATCACCACTTGGGGGGAGGAGGTAGAGAAAAATTGGCAAAGTTGAGCCCAGGAAGAAGAGAGGGGTGGAGAGAAAGTGTTTTAAGATTTGGTTTAATTTCTCATTACCCTATTCTGATTTTCATTGGTAATAAATTAATTTTAATTTCTTTGAATCTGTTTTGTCCATTACAGTAATTGGGGGATGATCTCTCCCTGTCCTTATCTCAACCCATGAGCCTTTCATTATATTTTTCTCCCCCTGTCCAGCTGAGGAGGGGGAGTGATAGAGCAGTTTGGTGGGCACCTGGTGTCTAGCCAGAGTTAACACACTACAAAAGTATAGTAGCCTTCAGTTTTTATTATAGAGCTATTACAGACTTCTTTTCCCCTTTAGAATCTGAGTTTTGAATGATAATATCCTACTTCTAAAATTTTTATGCTTTGATTCTAAACAAAAAATATAATGAGCTTTTCTGTCTCCCCTGGTTCCTTTCCACTGGCTATTCTGTTTCACTTATCTAGAATTATTTTGTGTGTTGGATGCATGCAAACTTGTGGGTGAGAGGTAAGAGGAGGATAGCATAAATTCCCCTTTCTTTTCTCCTCAAAGAACTGACCTGCTGCTATCAATCAGAAACAGTTAATGTTTCCCTTGCTAGTATAAACTGTCTGTTGTCATTTATCTCCTCTAGTTAGGAAACTGAAAAGGAGGGTTAGTAGGCAGCAGCTTTAAAAATTTGGTAATGCTCAAACAACCTGGGGTCACACAGCTTGAGAAATACTGGTTCAGATGAAGTCTAATGTTATGTCAGTGGTAATCCTGAAGTTGGCATTCCTGCTGAAAGGAAGCCTTCTTCCATTTTCATCTGGTTGTTCCTGCCCCTTTGTCTCTAGCAGAAGTAATGCACCAGCATAGTTTCAGCCATTTGCTGAACAGTGGCAGGTAGCTGATTCTTTTTGGAGTTCATGTCAAAAATCACCTAGATTAGTTTGTTATATTAATCCATGCGTGGATATAGGTCTGAAAAGGAGGAGTGGTGGGAGAAAGTGTGCTACTGTTTCATCTTATAGTGCTAGTTGGTTGGTTTGAATTCATGCTGTTTTTATGAGGTCATACTTTTACAGTAACGGAAATGTTTTGAAGATATTTGAAGATATAGCAAAGTGCTTAATGGTGATTAATGGTTTGTTTCCCAAACATGCATGAAGAAAAATATCTGTGACAGAAAAAAAAAAAATTAATTAGAGTGGCTTTATATGTATTTTTTTCTTTCTGTGAAATAGTTGTATAACTTCTCTCATTTGGTGGCTGACAGCAATAAGGACTACCTCTTTTCCATATCTAGGTGTTGTTCTTCCAAGATCTCAGTCTAACGGCTTCCTTACAACTGTTTTGTCATGGCTTCCCACCTGATCTGAAATTGTGAATTAAATATCTTTATTGGTCTAAGATGCAATATCCTTCCTGTGGCTTTTGAGGGTAGGAAGCCATCAGTAGGATCCTTCAAAAAGATGTAGCAGTAAAAGTAAAGCAATGGTAAGAAAATAAATCTTTTTCAGAGAAAGCTTTTGGATAATCATTGATCATATTAAAAACTGAAGAATACAAAAGGTGATTGCTTTTAAGCTGAGTTTGCAAATACTATGGAAATTTCTAATCTGAAATTAGGAAGAGCATTGTCAGCAGGTTGAGGGAGGTCATCCCCTCTACTCAGCCCTGGCAAGACACATCTGTAGCACTGAGTCTAGTTTTGGGCTCCCCAGTACAAGAGAAGAGAAAGCTGGGAGGGGGGAAATCTTATCTATTTGTATAAATACCTGATAGGGGTCAGGGGGGTAAAGAAGACTAAGCCAGACTCTTCTCAGTAGTATCCAGTGACAGGATAAGAGGCAATGGACACACACTGAAATACAAGAATTTCCATGTAAACATAAGGGAAAACTTTCTTACAGTGAGGGTGGTCAGGCACTGGCAAAGATTGCCCAGTGAGGTTGTAGAGTCTCCCTCCTTAGAGATACCCAAAACCTGACTGGATATAGTCCTGAGTAACCTGTTCTAGTTGACCTTGCTCGAACATGGGGAGTTGGACTAGATAATCTCAAGAGGCCCCTTCCAACCTCTTCAATTCTGTGGTTTTATGAAATACCCCAAAACAAAGTAGTAACATGCACTGTTTTTTGCTGGGATAGAGTTAATTTTATTCATAGAAGCTCATATGATGCTATGTTTTGAATTTGTGATGAAAACAGTGTTGATAATACATTGATGTTTTAGTTGTTGTTGAACAGTGCTTACACAGAGTCAAGGTCTTTTCTGCTTTTCACACTGCCCTGCCAGCAAGTAGGCTGGGGGTGCACAAAAAGTTGGGAGGGGACACAGCCGGGACAGCTGACCGCAGCTGACCAAAGGGATATTCCATACTGTATGACACCATGCTCAGCAATAAAAGCTGCAGGGAGGAAGGGGTGGATGTTTGGATTTATGGCATTTGTCTTTCCAAGTAACCATTTAACTATGATGAATCATCAAATGGTTTGGTTTGGAAGGGACCTTTAAAAATCATCTAGTCCAACCCCCCTGCCATGGACAGGGGCATCTTTCGCTAGATCAGGTTGCTCAAAGCCCTGTTCAACCTGACCTTGAACATTTCTGAAGTCCTGCTTTCCTGGAAGCCCTGCTTTCCTGGAAATGGCTAAATGTCTGCTTACCAATGGGAAGTTGCTTGCACACAGAGCTTTGCTTTATCTATTAAACTGTCTTCATCTTAACCCATGAGTTTTCTCACTTTTGCCCTTCTGATTTTCTTCCCCATCCCACTGTAGAGGGAGAGTGAGCAAGCGCTGACGTGCGGAATTAGACTCTCTAACTCGAAAGTTATAAAGTAGGTATGTTTATTGCGCGCAGATGCACGGGGGATCGCTCCTCCACAAGCGTGCATGCCCGAAGTGAGGAACCATCCCACATTTATACAATGAAACAAATGAATATTCAATTAACGCCTATACATATTCGTTACCTAAACCCCGCTTCGTATGTTAATTAGCTTATCAGTCCTTTGCCTGGAATGTGGTGGTCTTGCAGGTTTGTAGGTGATTCATGTCCTTGTGACCATCCGATCTTCTCCAGCAAGGAGACTTAGCACTCCCTCCCTCTAGATAGCATTGGAATGTCTCTCATCTTTTCTCGTTCTCTTTTAAATAGCCCCTTTGTTAGAGGAGGAGGGGCAGGCGTCTCCTCAAAACTGTAGCTGTCTCCTCAGAGCTGTGTGCCTGTGTGACCAGACACCGCACCCATGACCAGTCACCATACCCACATTCCTGAGCAGACATATACAGTCACAGTCGGTGTCAAGCGTCCCCATTTCACACTATTTCTCCATATCAGCGCTGTGTGGTGCTGAGCTGCCTACCAGGGTTAACATGACAGTAAGCTTGCAGTCTTTTTCATCCCTGAAGCAGAGAAGGGTGGTTTTGTTCATTTATGAAAAATAATTAAGTATTGGCAAAAAGTGTTAGGGAAGAATGGAAAACAGAATTGAGTAGCAGAATGTCTTTTAAGTAGCAGCAGGGGTGAAGTTGAGTTATTTTGATTGATTATGAAAGAACATAATATCACTTTTTTGTAGTAATGATTGGATTCACTTGCTCAGGAGGCTTTATCCAGTTCTGATTTTTAGATTGCTTATAGTGATTCAAAGAATCTATCACCAATATTATAGTGAGCGGAGGTTATCTTTATTCGGCAGCGCTGGGTGCATGGGGGATCGCTCCACCAAAGTCATGCACACCGAGAGAACCTTTCAGCCCCCTCTTTATACAAGTCACTCATGTCTATTCATTAACTTTCTGGAAACTCATTAACATATCTCACACCTGGACAATTAGCACATTCCCATTCAAGGACCTAGTATATCTTCAAGTTAACAACATTAACATATCTTGTGCCTGGACAATTAGCACACTCCCTATGTCACCCATTCAAGGATTTAGTGCATCCTCAAGTCAACAATAAGGGTCTCCTCAGAAACATGAGCACACCATTCTTTAAATAAATCATATATGGCCCATTATTCATTCCCCCCTTTTCTAACAACTATTGTAAATTCTTTTACACCTATAAAAAATCACTATGCCCTAGGATCATTATTTGACAGCACCAAACAAGACATTGAAGTAATACACATATTGGTATTCCTAAAATTATAAAATCTGAAACCTGTTCCATATCTTATGGATATCTGTTTCAATTTGATTACTTTGGTCTACATATACATCCAGTAATCATTCCACCCATCAGATTGGGAACAAGTATTTTGCCCTGGGTTTCCAGGACATGCTCCCCCTGTCCTGCTTCGAGCTTTCCAATGACAGTTATTATCATATTTCATAAATATTGTGGTTGTTAAGCTTAATATTTGTAAATCAAATCTGGGACCCAACTCATATGTTTTATCATCAAATAGGCAATATCCTCCACCATCGCCTGGCTTTTTCCAAAAGTCTGGCCAGGTAGGCCATTTGTCATCGAGATAATTCCAGTTTTGAGAGGCCACCCCATACAGGGGTGTTACCAGGCCTCCTTTAGGAAGAGAGGTACATCTCCAGCATTCCTTGGCTTTCGTAGCATTAGCAACCATTTGCAATGTTTAAGACGGGTATTGTTTACCCATGCTTCAGTTTCTAAAATACTGACAACTGTTACAATCAAGATCAGAATAACTTTATACAAATATCCCCGATCCTTTTGACAGTCCATTGTGTCTCCAGAGATTTCTTTACCCGTCAATATCTGGTTCTTCCTTTATCTTGATTGCAGTAAATATGGCCAACAATACTCAATAGGGTCCATTCCACTTCTCTTGTAGAGGATCACCCTATTATGATTACGATCTAAAGAACCTAGTCCCATGGGTCCTGCTGAGGTGATGGCCCATGATTTCTCAGGAGCCTTCTTTATGGCAAGTAGTGAATCCAGGCTGGCTGTTCTCTTATCTTGAAGGCGTGAAGGTTGTCAGCAGCACCTGATAGGGTCCTTCCCACTTTTCTTCCAAAGGTTTCCCTGAAAAAGTCTTTATCACCAGATTTAAAGGAACTGACTGGTTGATCTAATCCTCTGGCCCTTGTTAATTGTCTCTGGAGGGCCTTCACATATTCCCACAAATATCCCTCCCCAAATTGTAATTCGTATGGTCTCCCATATAATATTTCAAAAGGGCTCAAATTCTCCTTTGTTCTCGGTTTAGTTCGTATTCTTAATAACGCCAAGAGAAGAGACTGTGGCCAAGTTAGATTTGTCTCTTGTCCTATTTCCGCTATCTGTTGTTTAATTAAATGGTTCATTTTTTTCACTTGCCCATCGGGGTCACTAAATGTGGTGACGCAAGTCGAGGTGGACTGAAAAGAAACACTATGTCTGCGTGGCTGGGTTCGGACAAAATGGCCTTTATTGTTTATACAAACTATTTATATATCTTAGACAGTACATGTGTCAGACCCTGATAGGTTTTTGTGTCCTTCTTGCTCGCTATTTGCTGTTGCTGTAGGTGCCCGTATGCTGCGGTTCTAAGTTCCGGTTCTTCACACCCTGTTTACAGACCTGACAATTTGTGGCTGTCTTAAAGGTACACAGCTAAGTCTTTGAAGTCAGCTAACTTGTCTGCAGACCCGCTGCAGACCCCAACACTTACCCACTTGCTTGAGGCCTATAAGGAGTATGTAATTGCCAATCTATTCTTAATACTGTACTCACTTGTATTATTTTGGCACAAAAGTGTGAGCCTCTGTTGGAAGAGATTGTTGCCAGAACCCCAAAGCAGGGGATAATTCCATTCAACAATCCCTTCGTTACCTCTCTTGCTTTATTTGTTTGACAAGGGAAAGTTTCTGGACAACCTGAAAATGTATCAGTCATAACTAATAAATATCGGTACCCCCCTTTTCTTGGGAGTTTGGAAAAATCAGCTTGCCACTGTTGTCCTGGATAATTTCCTCTATTAATGTTCCCTAGTTTTATTCTATTTGCTACATTGGGATTATTACGTAAACGCATTTTGCATTGCTGAGTCACCTGTTTTATTACAGTATACAAGTTTCGCCCTAACAATTTCTGATTTAGACTTTTATAATGTATCAGCTCCCCAATGCGTCTTATTATGTTCTATTAGGGCTGTGGTCCATATTAAATTGGATGGTACCGCTATACGGCCATTTGCCAAATAAGCCCTCTTATTTCATTTTATTTTACCATTCATGTCCTGAATTAGCTTTAGGTCTTCTTTAGAATAATTTGGTTCCTGATCTGTACTTACAGTTTGGATTTTACCGTCTGGTATTAAGGATAATTCCTCCTTTCCCACCTCCTCTGCTACTCGTCAGGCCTCGTGGTTGGCCAGGCGGTTTCCAATTTCCAAATCAGTGCCTTAATGGGCCATCTTATGTTCATCCTTCCTGGACGACCCTCTTATAACAGAGCGGGCCATTCCTCACACCAAGGTCTGGCATGGCACATGTCCCCACCGCTCAACGCCTACTGGGTTGCAGCCAGCAGCGGAGCTCAAGATCCTTCTTGGTGGCAAACACAGAGGCCAACCCAGTCTTGCCCTTGACTATGGTAGGAGGCACCTGACCAACCTTATTCCTTGTACTTCGTTGTCAATGCAGAGTTTCATCTGCACATCCCATAACAAGTCACTGTCATGGCAAAACACACAGATTTACATTAGTAGAACTACTACAGAGTGTATTTTATTTCACTTTTTCTGCCAATATCCCCCACAGCCTTGCTGACCAAGGGATATTGTTTTACCTGAGCTCGCAGGCCTCCTGCTTATCATTTTTACTGTAACAGGTAACACATTTTTCACCTTTCCTGGAATTTATTTCCAGATATACCTGGTTAAAAATTTCTTTTACTTCAGGGAGGTCCTCTTTTCCACTTTTCTGTTGAATTAAAGATAAGCTCAAGATTTCAATTAATTGATCATTTTTAACTTTTGGTTTCATTTCTCCTTCTTTAAACGTCTAGATGTTCTAATTAATCTCATCCCAACAAAGATTTTGGTGAACTTGGCATTCTTATTTGTTTTCTTAGTTTGTACTTTAAAGGTTTCAGGATGTGTCTTTGGGCATAAGGTGGCAGGACTGCTTGAGAGAGCTTTAAACTAGAATCAAATGGGGAAAGGGATACCAACAGGATTGCCAAAGGAAAACCAAGGGTTGGCATGTCATCACCAGAGGGTGGCTATGCTAGTGGGAATATTTACACTGCTCCTGGGAGCACCGAGTGCTCAGGAGTGTATCTGAAATCCTTATACAGCAGCACACACAGTATGAGAAACAAACAGGATGTACTGGAAGCATTGTTAACCTCCCAGAACCATGATGTCTTTGGTATTAGTGAGACTTAGTGGAATGAGTCCCACGATAGGAGTGCTGGGATGGAAGACTACAGGCTGTTCAGGAGGGATAGGCAGGGCAGGCAAAGTGGAGTTGTTGCACTGTATGTAAGGGAGAGGTTTGATTGTACAGCCCTTACAGTTAGTGATTATGTGGTTGAGAGCTTCTGGGTGAGGATTAGGGGGATGGAAAACAAAGGAGATGTTGTAGTGGGTGTCTTCTACCAATCGCTCAGCCAGGATGTAAGCACTGATGAGTTATTCTATAGGCAATTAGGAGAAATTTGAGGATTGCCCTTATTGGAGACATCACCCATGAAATGGTTGAGTTTAAAATTTTCAGTGTAATGAGAAAAAAGGACAGAAGAGTTGCTACCCTAGACTTCAGGAGAGCAAACTTTAAGCTATTCAGGAAGCTATTTATCAGAGTTCCCTGGGAATCTGCTTTTGAGGGCTTAGGAGTCCATGAGTGCTGGTCAGTTTTAAGAACCACCTTTTAGAAGCACAGGAACAGGTAATGCCATTGTGCCAAAAGTCAAACAAGCAGGGCAGAAGAGCAGCTTTGCTGAACAGGGAACTCCTTTTGGAGCTCAAGAGGAAAAAGAAATTGTATGATCTTTGGAAGCAAGGTCAGGCTTCACAGGAAGATTATAGAGCTGTGGTTTGTACATGCAGGGAGAACACACAAAGCAAGCCAAAGCTCAATTGGAGTTGAAATGGGCCAGTGTTGTGTTGGACAACAAGAAAGTCTTTTTAAAGTATGTTAATAACAAGAGGGGGTCCAAAGAAAACATTGGGCTGATACTTGTTGAAGATGGTCACCTGACTAATAGGGATGAAGAAAAAGCAGAGGCATTCAATGCATTTTTTGCCTCAGTCTTTAATAATATTGATAGAACTTGGGCTGCCCAGTCATCTGAGTCGGAGGACCACAAGTGCAAGAACAGTGACTTTGCATTTGTGGACACAGAATTTGTAAGGGATCAGCTGAATGTTCATAATTCCGTGGGGCCTGATGGAATTCATCCCAGTGTTCTGAAAGAGCTAGCAGATATTATGGCAGGACCCCTCTTGATCATTTACCAAAGGTCATGGGAGACGTCCCCATTGACTGGAAGCTGGTAAATGTTATTCCATTTTACAAGAAGGGCATGAGGGAAGACCCAGGAAACTACAGACCTGTTAGTGTAACCTCAGTACCTGGGAAAATTATGGAGAAGATTATACTGGGTACTATTAAAAGGCAATTAAAGAATAAGACAATTATCAGGCACAGTCAACATGGGTTCACAAAGGAAAAGTCGTTGTTAACTAATCTGATATCCTTCTATGTTAAGGTTACCCACCTAGTGGATGAAGGGAAGGCAGTGGATGTAGATTTTCTGGATTTTAGTAAGGCTTTTGATACTGTCCCTCACAGCAACCTTCAGGACAACTTGTCCAACTGTGGGATGAGCAGGTTCATGGTGTGCTGGGTGAAGATCTGGCTGAAGGGCAGAGCTCAAAGGGCTGTACTGAATGTGGCTACATCTGGCTGGTGACTGGTCACCAGTGGTGTTCCTCAGGGCTCAATTCTAGGGTCATTTTGGCTCAATATTTTTATCAGTGATTTGGGTGCAGGAGTTGAATGCACCATTAGCAAGTTTGCTGAGGATACTAAACTGGGAGGTGCTGTTGACTCTCTCTAGGGACAAGATGCCTTGCAGAGGGATCTAGATAGATTGGAGCATTGGGCAATGATTAATGGGATGATATTTAACAAGTCCAAATGCTGGATTCTGCACCTAGGACAGAGTAATGCCGGGCACAAGTATAGATTGGGAGAGGAGTGGCTGGAGAGCAGCCCTGCAGAAAGGGATCTGGGGTGCTGGTCAACAGCAGGCTCAATAGGAGTCAGCGGTGCCCTGGCAGCCAAGAGGGCAAACTGCACCCTGGGGGGCATTAAGCACAGCATAACCAGCTGGTCAAAAGAGGTGATTATCCCTCTGTATCTAGCATTGGTGAGGCCTCACCTTGCGTGTTGTGTGCAGTTCTGGCACCACAACTGAAAAAGGATGTGAAGATCCTTGATTGCATCCAGAGGAGGGCAACAAAGCCGGTGGAAGGGCTGGAAGGTGTGTCCTATGAGGTGCAGATAAGGACTTTGGGTTTGTCTAGTTTGGAGAGAAGAGGGCTGAGGGACGACCTCGTTGCTCTCTACAGCTTCCTGAGGAGAGGGAGTGGAGAGGGAGGTGCTGAGCTCTTCTCCCTGGGATCCAGTGACAGAATGTGTGGGAATGGGTCAAAGCTGTGTCAGGGAAGGCTCAGGCTTGACATTAGGAAACACTTTATTGACGGGGTGGTCAAACACTGGAACAGGCTGCCTAGAGAGGTGGTAGTTGCCCCCTGCCTGTCAGTGTTTAAG
Organism: Falco naumanni; assembly: GCF_017639655.2. Taxonomy (NCBI): domain Eukaryota; kingdom Metazoa; phylum Chordata; class Aves; order Falconiformes; family Falconidae; genus Falco; species Falco naumanni. Next base: position 821,629 of record NC_054079.1, on the reverse strand, counting down.
AGGCATTTGGACAATGCTTTAACTTTTCTGTCAGCCCCTGAATTGGTCAGGCAGTTGGACTAGATGGTCGTTGTAGGTCCCTTCCAACTGAAATAGTCTGTTTTAAATGTATGGTTTGCTGATGGTCAAAATCAGTTAGTGGAGGAAAGAAGGCATGAAGGGTTTGCAAAGCAGAGATATACATCCTCTTTAAATATGGATGAACTATTTACAGTCTGAAGAAAGTAAAATTAAGTAGTTAGTCTTACTGGTCAGAATACCTCATCTACTAATATTTGTTTTTTATGAGTTGTTGGCTTTTGGTAGGAGGTGTACATATATAACTTCTCTTGGTATGCTCAGTTATTAGCCTATATGACTTAATCAGCTCTTCAGAGTGGAAAAACTACATTTGCCATAGGCGCTGAAAAAGAGTGGTCTGTGGTGGAAAAAAGTCATCAGTTTTCATGATATATCATATAGAATGAATAATTTAGCAGGTTTGTGACTACTTTAAAAAACTTTACCTGGCAGCATATAAAATAAAAAATTGCATAGTTAATTTTACTTTAACCTGTTATTCACTAGAAACTCAGATGTCATCTCTAGTTTTACTGACATATTTAGAGAAGTTATCTGAGAGATAAATGGATGTTTTTTATAAATGATCTTATTAAACCTGTGTATTATTACTTTTTAATGTGCATGCTTGGTATCTTTTGTGGTGTACATCTCTCTCTATTGTACAAAAACTTTTTTTTGTGAACTCAAAATCTTTATCTAGAAGCCACAGAAGAAGTTTCGTTGGACAGTCCAGTGAGGGATCCAGTACTTTCACCAGAACCTATTCCTGCAAGCACTCCTGTAACACCTATTACATTAGGAGCTCCCAGAATGGAATCAAAAAGTGTAACAGCTCCTGTGATTTTTGATAGATCCAGAGAAGAGGTACCAAGAAATTTTTTAAGTTGTATTTTGATGACTATAGACATGTCTTGTTGGGTGTGTGTGGTGTGTGTTTGATATTTGATGGTTTTGTGGTGGGTTTTTTTGTTGTTTTTTTTTAATGCAGTTCCTAAATTACTCACAGGGTCATTCTTTGGTAAAGGGAAGTATGCAAGAGAACAACTATTTTGTTTATTTTGTGTTTAATATGTATTTGACTCAATGTCATGAGTATTCATTGCTTAGATGATGAGAGATCTGTAGTGTGAGGAGTAACACGCTCCATTCGTACAGGATAGGTATTGTAAAAGTGTGTGAATGGAGCTGAGCTAGATGGAGGAGAAATGTTAAAGATGTGTATTAATTCACACTAGCATGTTACAGGTTTTAAGTTGGATTTCTGAAGCTGTTGTTAATGAGGAAATGGAGGAAACAGCTGTTTGCATTATTCTGCATACTAACAAACAGCTGAGACTGGTCATTAGTTGTATCACTTAATTTGCTATTTACATTTGGCATTCCATTCAAAGTCTGTGCATTGGCAACTGCCGTTCATTCTAGAATATGCTCCATCACTGATGAATGAGGTTTGGCATACAAGACTTGCCTGGGACTCAATGATGGCTGCTTCCCCAGATGCCCTAAGCTGATACTTCATTCTGATTTTCTTCCACTTCAACCTTGGCACACTGTCTGTTCTGCCATGGTGTTTCTTAACTACTTCTGTTCTATCAAACTTATGTATATTGCATGAAAGATTAGGAAATTCTGTGATCACACAGCTCAGGCAAGTATCTGAAAATTCTGTAGTTTTTTCTTTCCTCATCCCCAACTCCTGAACTACAGATACTGTTAATAATTAGTAATATATTTGTCTTTTGATTAGAAGCTTATAGAAACATTGCAAGTGAGAGCACTTTTGAACCTTTGTGCCTGCTGGAATTGGAGGAGATAAAATGAGCATTTCCCCAAGATAAATGTTTACTAAAATTCTGAGGCAAACAAGTCTGAAGAAGAGGTTGCCACACTAAAAAAAAAATAAATCAGGAAGGTTCAAAATTAAAACCAAGATGTGAAATTATGTTCACTTAAAATTGTATGGTGGGTCTACAGGAGCTTTTTAGTTACTGAGACATACTGACTCTTCCTTCCCCTATATCCTTATCTTTGTACCAATATGTAGTATGAATGCACATTAACTTGGTAAATATGGCATACATTTTTTTCTAGATTGAAGAGGAAGCAAGTGGAGATTTGCTTGATATAGAAATCAATGTATTAGACCCAGAGAAAGTTGGTAAGCTACTTGAACCTAGTAAGTCATATGTTAGGCTGTTTTACCTCTTAGAGACTATTCTGAGATTTTAGCATAATTCTTTATTCAGTTATCTTTTGATGGGGTTTAGTATGTAAATAAAAAGCTATTTAATGTGTATTTTGGTGGGAAAAAAAGTGTGTGGAGGGATTAAAGTAACTTGCTTTAGGATAAGTATTTTAATTTTCTTACAGGGGATGGCATGAATGCTTATATGGCATACAGAGTAACAACAAAGGTAACTAGTGCAACAAATATATTTGCAAATAACTTTATATCACAGCTGAGTAGATGCATCAGTAAGTCATAACTAAAATTACTTTTTTTAGACATCCCTTTCCATGTTTCACAAAAATGAATTATCTGTTAAAAGAAGATTCAGTGATTTCCTTGGCTTGCACAGCAAATTAGCAACAAAGTACATGCATATTGGTTACATTGTGCCTCCTGCTCCAGAAAAAAGTATTGTAGGTAAGTCTGTTTTCTGTAAGGTCGGATGTATGCATGTTATTTCAGTACTATAATACAAGTGAAATCTTTTAATACCAATTCTGCTTGTAAAATAAATATACATGGAACTTGGTAAAATGGTGGGACTTACTGTTATGTAAGCAAGCTCTGGGTGTGACTTAAGGTCTTAGTGTGGAGACTTTGTTTGGCTATGATTAAATTGGGAAAACTCCCAGACTCTGTAGGCTCTTTCGCCAAAGAGCACAAAACTCCCACTTTAAACTTGAACTGCCTACCCTTTAGTGCTTGGGTGGTATTTGGTCCCATCTAAAAGTGTATACTCCACATCCTTATAATTTTGGAGAGAATAAGGAAAAATATAGTTTTCTAGGATGATTTAAAATGAGACATCTTAAAGCAGAGAGCTGTCGAAACAGCTGAAAGTAGATGACATGCATTTACACTACACACACGTTTATTTTATTTTACTTTTTAAGTCTGAAGTCTTAATATGAAAAGTCCTACTGTTGTGGTTTAACCCTGGTAGGCATCTAAACACCACACAGCTCCTTGTTTGTTCCCCTGCTGAGAGAATTGGAAGGGTAAGAGTGAGAAAACTTGTAAGTTGAGAGGATAAAGACAATAAGAAAAAAAGGAAGGAAAAGAAAAACCAACACATAAATAAAACCAAACCCAAGATAAACAAGTGATGCAAAATCCCAATGCCCAGCCAGTCCCCGTGAGCAACAGCAGCCCTGGCAACACAAACTTCCACCCCTGCACCACTTTTTATTGCTGAGCATGACCTTGTATGGTATGGAATATCCCTTTGGTCAGTTGGGGTCAGCTGTCCCAGCTGTGTCCTGCTCCCAACTTCTCGTGCATCTCCAGCCTACTCATTGGTGGGGTGAGGTGAGGAGCAGAGAAGGCCTTGACTCCGTATAAGCAATAATGAAAAACATCCCTGTATTATCAACACTGTTTTGGTCACAAATCAAAAATATAGCCCCATACTAGCTACCATACAGAAAATTAACTCTACTCCAGCCAAACCAGCACATTCTCCACACCTTATTCCATACCATTTACATCATGCTCAGGTCCTACACTATCCCATCCATCATTAACTACCACCACCCTTCCCATTCTTTGATATATACACAGATATCATTCCCTCAGTCTATGGGCCATCCCTGTGAAATGTCCATAAAATGCCAATAAAAACGTTCATTGAATTCATTTACTCATGACTTTGGGGTCCATCTGTTATGGTGGTCACTCAGGACAGGAAGGATGGTGTGTTGTGTTGTATTGTTGTCTAACAAATCCAGCTTAGGTTGCATCACCACTGCGCTTGCCTGGTTCCTCATGAGATTCATTCTTCATTGGTTTGGGTGACTCCTGCTGTAATACCTTTGACATATGGCAGCCCCAGCTGTGGCGGCACAACATCATAAAACACTGGCATCATACAGCAAGCCCACAACGGAGGGATCTTCTGAGATGCCAAGCAGGGTAGAGAGCTGTTTAATCTTCTCTGTACTCAAGGCAACTATGCCAATAGCCCACCCTGAAGTAATCTCTCTTGAGGTAGTCTATGCCAAGGATGCATGTACCCTCCTGGCCAGTCACAATAGGATGCTTTTGCCACTCATTCCCAGTTAGGTTTACTTTAGCCTCCAACACAGACAGCTCTTTGGATCCCCCTGTCACTCCAGAAATACAGATGGGTTGTACTGCTTTGTAACCTGATGGCATTAGGGTACACTGTGCACTGGTGTCAACCACAGCCTTATACTACTTTGGGTCTGGTGTGCCAGGCCATTGAACCCACACAGTCCAGTAAACCCGGTTATCACTTTCCTCTGCCTGGCCAGAGACAGGGCCCATTTATTTCTGGTTGGAGTCTTCATTACTTGATTTTTGTAACTGCAAAACAGAAGTCCCTTCATCAGGGTCAAAAGTACGATCAGCCCTTCTACTCTGCCCAGCAGACGCTGCAGTGGTGATTTTCCTGGATGGATGCATTTTGGATGTTGTGGGCAAAACAGACTTGACTTGATGAATTTGACTTAATTTAAAACATTTAGTTACTTATTTGGGTACTGGGGAAAAGAAAGAAGGAAAACACTTTTCCTCCCCCTTTCCCAGGCTCAACTTCAGTCCAGACACCTGTTGTCCCCCCTTCATAGCCTATACTCCCCTTGTTATCAGTGCATCTTACACTCAGTCCCTTCACAGTGAGGCCACAGGTGGTGCAGGAGGCTGGGGTCAGGACATAGTGGTTTCTTTCTTCCACTCCTTGTTCTTTACCTTTACCTTCCACTGCTCACTCTTTCCACTTGTTTCCTCTGCTCTGGCATGGGTTCCTCCACAGACAGCAGTCCCTTCAGGGGTGTACCTGCTCTGGGATGGAGTTCCCCCTACTGCTCTGGCCTTGTTTCTTTTTTTCCCTTGATATTTACTGCCCTTTCTTAAATATGTTTTCATAGAGGCACAAAAAACTTCTCTGGCTCAACTTTGGCCTGTGGTGGGTCCATTGTTAAGCCAGCTGTAACCAGCTGTGACCAGCATAGGGTAGCCTCTGACCTCCTGCCACAGAGATCACCCCTGCACACATCCCCCAACCTTGCCATTTATATCCAATACATTAATTTAAAAGAAACCCTAAAAACCAACCCAAACAAAAAAAAAAATCCCACACACTGATTTTTAGAAATTAGAAAGTACTAGAATAAAAGTATTTGTTATGAGCATACCAATCAAGACTTAAAAACTAAGATTTAATTTCTTGTTCTGCTTTATTAGAGTAACTGTTTTCTTCTGAACACAAGACTGATCTGTGTTTGGATTGTCTTCATAAATGCAAATTCAACTAGTTTTTAATAACTTTAATCACAATAAATATATTACAGAAAATTGCATATTTCATAGATCTGTTTTCCTCAAAAGTGTGCAGTATGTGGTATTTGTTCTTTGTATTCTTCTGTGGTGCTTTTCATTGTAATTTGGCTTAAATTTAGCTGAGCTTAATCTTCTAATCATATCAGTTATATTAATGATTTCTTTATGATAATGTAAAATCAATATGATGCAATTTTCTTCAAAGGCATGACCAAAGTTAAAGTAGGCAAGGAAGATTCTTCATCTGCTGAATTCGTAGAAAAAAGAAGAGCAGCCTTAGAAAGGTAATGTATGTATCTAACTAAAACTTGTTTAGAGTCAAAATGAATTTTAATATACTACATGGGCTCTGTAACTGGGATCTGGACTGTCTGTACTTAGGTGGATTCTGGAGTCTGTATGCAGCTGCCCAATTTTGTGTGGAAATGTAATAATTCCCATTAATAATAGGAAATGTAGACTTATTCATAGGGAGAATTATAGTTACCTCTTTTCAAACAGGTCACTTCTTAAAATTGAGGTTGCAGAGATCCAGTAAGCAAAACTTTCTTCATCAGCTTACTTACACATTGTGATTTTAAGGCAATAAATCACTTCAGTGCAACTGTTTCATATAAAATTGACTCTTGGGCAGGGGGAAGGATGAAAGAAACCTTTAGTCAGTTGAAACTATAACAGCCTTCTGATGACTTATAATGCATTAGTGTGACTAGATGTATTTTGATGTAAGAAATAGCAAATCTTTTTCACCCAGCACTGGCATACAACTAGTATTGTTCAAATACCTTTGCTATGGAAGGGTGTCACAAGAGAAGAGTCAGAGATCACTCAGACATATCTGATCTAGTAGTTAATTGAGTTCTAATCAGCAAATTTAAGTATGTAAAATATTTAATAAGTACAGATGGATTGGAAGTCAATATTATTTATAACACTTAAAGTTAGTATGGGATACAAAGATGATTACATAAGCTTACTATACCTATCTAAATGTTACATGCATGCAAAAAATGACACCTACTAACCCACTGATGCCTGGTGTCAGGTAAGGGATCTCAGCCTCGAGGGGTAACTTTGAGAGGTGTCCCTACTCAAGGGGAGATCACTGCTGCGCAGCCAGCTGCTATGGAGGGAGAGCTCAATGGACCCCGATGGCTGCAGATATTTATAGGGTAAAGTGGTTGGCTTGTAGTCAGGTTTTCTGTTTTGTTCATGCAGATTCTTCCACTTATTAGCCCAGTCTCCAGCCAGACTGTTTTTGTGGGTTTGGTGCTGGGTTCTCGCTGATAGCCTTGCACAATAGGATTAACTTTGGTTAGGCCTACTTGCTGAGCATCTGCCTGGACCAAAGTTCAGTTAGTTCAAACAGAAAGAATGCACCCATCACAAAGGGTACTGTCACTGATGTGCTGCATCATCCCTTCCTGTTGACATAGCTGGTAAAGCCTTTTGAAAACAACTAGTAAAACTTCTATAACTTATGGTCACATACAGCTGAGTCAAGTATACAGACTTAATTTTGGTATGATTTTATAATATGATTATTGCTGTGATGTAATTCTATGTGATTATTACATCATATGAAAACAATATACCATTTAACAGTTTCAGTTAAACTAGAAAATTAGTAGAAATCAAAGGTTTTTGATTTTATGTCAAAGAGCATATCTAACAGATAACATATGAAGCTTTTGAGCTTTTGGAATTCCAGAAACAATCTGAATTGGAAAAATATCTCTTCAGAATGTTGTTGCTATCATCCTTCCATTTCCTAACTAATAGAAGAGCATCTGAACAGATGTTGACTCTTAAAATACTGATATTGTCCTATCTTACAGCTGTCACTAAAGATTGGTATACAACTTAATGTTTGCTACTTAAAATTGCTCCCTGAAGTTACTGAAGTAGTTCTGTCACTTTGAGCAGAACTCTGAAACACATCCTGGCTATACGACAAGCCTTTTGCTGAAAGAGTGGGATTATAAAATATGAAGACTTGGAATAACAGCTGGGATTAGAGTAATTAGACTTAAGACAACCGAACAACCACTTCCAGACAACTTTAGGTCTCTGTCTCTGATAGAGATGACTGGTTTCCTCCTCGGTTGGTCACTTGAACAACAGAACTCGGATTAGGAAAAGTTTAATTCACAAATTTCTGTGCATGCTTGAAGTATTGCCTTTTCATTTGTTAAATGAGTTAAACTAGTATACCACTTTCAGTGGATGTTAAGCATTCTTCCCATACAGGGGAAGGGACTCCTCAGTACTTTGACAGTGTTGGGAAGGCTTCATGGTATATTCAGTTTCTTTTTTCAGAAAGACCATGAAAGTCTTATCTAGCAATGAGCAACTTTTTCATCATGTTCCTAATCCAATTTTAGCTAGCTTTTCCATTCAGAACCAAAAAGTCTCCTACTGTGATTTTCAAAATGTATTTAGAGGCAGTGGTTATGTTGCTGTTTCTTAAAGCCAAGGAAAATATATTTATGTGCCCCATAAAAACCAAAGGAATCTGTTCTATATTGCTCTTTCTAGATTGTCCAGAGCTATGGGGAAAATGGGCAGGAAAGCAATGTGCCTTTTTTATTGAATTCACTAAAGTTTATGCCTTAGAATCATGAACTTAAGGACTACAAGTCTGACAGGTGTCTTCAAGCATACCTCTAGTTGTCTCCAGTTAAAATGTTAGTTATCTCCCTTGGAGTAAGTGCTATTCTCTAGCTGCAAAGTTCTACAGAAAAAGCTCTTTGCTGCATCTTGTACTTGCTATTGACTGTCAGAACAAACAAGGAAAAGATGAACAATCTAATATATGAAATAGTTTCACTGCAGCTCTTAGCTTCTTTAGGAAGAAAAATAAGGACCTGGTGGTGTCGTGGTTTAACCCCAGCCGGCAACCAAGCCCCACGCAGCCGCTTGCTCACTCCCCCTCACGCAGAGGGATGGGGAGGAGAATCAGAAAGGAATGTAAAACTCAAGGGTTGAGATAAGAACAATTTAATAGGTAAAGCAAAAGCCGCACATGCAAGCAAAGCAAAGCAAGGAATTCATTCAGCACTTCCCACGGGCAGGCAGGTGCTCAGCCATCCCCAGGAAAGCAGGGCTCCGTCACGCGTAACGGTTACTCAGGAAGACAAATGCCATAATGCCAGATGTCCCCCCCCTTCCTTCTTCTTCCCCCAGTTTATATACTCAGCATGGCGTCATATGGTATGGAATACCTCCTTGGCTAGCTTGGGTCACCTGTCCTGGCTGTGTCCCCTCCCAATTTCCTGTGCCCCTCCAGCCCTCTGGCTGGCAGGGCCCAAGGAACTGAAAAGTCCTTGATTTAGTATAAACATCACCCAGCAACAACTAAAAAAAAGCCATCAGTGTCCTATCAGCATTGTTCTCACATCAGAGCCAAAACACAGCACTGTACTAAGTACTAAGAAGAAAATTAACTCTATCCCAGCCGAAACCAGGACAGGTGGCCATATCTAACAGAGGATGGAAAAAATACATTGTGTTTACAATATCCATGTACTCAAGCTTTCAGTTAAGTCCCAGTCTATATAACTCTAGGACAGTTTCCAAGTAATTTGTGACTGTAATGGGGTAGTTCTGGTACTTTACAGCTGAGGCTTAAACAAAACTAAAGCTTTGCAAACAGTACAAATATTATTAATGGTGTTCTGTTAGTACATCTTAATTGGCAATATTGCATAGTTTCTTATGCTCCTGTGATCTTTTGAAGTATTAAGTTTCTGTAAAACATTCTTGTAAATATCAGACAGTTTCCATTAACACATAATATTAAAATCAGTTATGATACTTGCAGCAGTTTTTAGTGAATGAACACTGTTGAAATTTCCCTCTTCAAGTCATATTTGTGTAATCAATAGTTTTTAGATCCAATCAGAAGTGCAAAAAATTGTAAAAGGAAGGAGTTGTACTAATTTAACTTCTGGGTTGATGAGTCCTATAGAACTAATATAGATTGAAGGTTGTGTAGCCAGCAAATAGAGAGTTCATACCTGTAGAGGAATTATAGAGGAATGAAGGCAGGTTAATTAACATTGATAATATCCAGCTGTGGGCTGGCTTCAGGGGTGGTGGGTTGGATGATGTGGATAATGTGCAGCTGTGGCTGGTTCCTGCTAAGTAGTTAAATAGCTCTAAGCCAGGGGTCCTCAAACTATGGCCTGTGGGCTGGATACAGCCCCCCAGGGTCCTCAATCTGGGCCCCTGGTATTTACAGACACACACCCCCCTTCCCACCAGGGGTTGGGGGGGAGATCAAGCAGCCGCAAATGACTGCCTGCCCCTTCATCTGTGCCAGCCCTCCTGGTTAAAATGTTGAGGACCCCTGCTAAGAGGTATGGGAGAGGGGTAGCTAATGAAGAGAGACTTGAAAAAAGAGGAGAGAGGGTGTGTCCTAGAGGTAGGTGAGACAAGAAGAAGGATGCAGCAAAGGCAAAAAGCAGGGTGGGCTGGCCTGAAGAGGATGAAGAAACAGCACAGACAGTAGATGAGCTGTTGAAACCTTGTGGGGGATTGGTGGCTGCGCAGGGGCAAGGTGTGGGAACTACTTACTGAAGTTAACCTGGTATGGGATGGTAAAGGCCTTGTTGCAGCCTACTAGTTTGTTTGTGTTGCAACACATACTCAGAACAAGATCAACTTGCTTCTCCAAGACTTCCTTTAATTCTAAACCATGCCAGAATTAGCTGTAACAAAAAGCCTGCTCACTGTGTTGTATGAGAATATGTTTAAACAAGCCCATCTATTTTCTGGCTTAGATTGGTTGCTGTTAGAGCAGGAAGCCTTCACTGAGGTGTTAAAAGTATAAAGTATATTATTTTAATACTGTGCAACATAGGTTTATGGCAAATTCTGATGCCTTAAGAAGTTTGATGTAAACAAACTAGGTTAGAAACTATTGCCAACAACTTGTCTTCAAACCCCGTTAGATAATGAAGGTTACATGCTGCCTGCATTGTACCAATTTTTTAGCTAAAGAACTTCCCAATGCTGTCAGGCACATGAAATCTGTTTTGTTATCTAATGTTTTAACTTTGTTTTAACTTTGTTAAATCATAGGTATCTACAAAGAACAGCAAAACATCCTACCTTGTTGCAGGATCCAGATTTAAGGCAGTTCTTGGAAAGTTCTGAGGTATTTAGATTCTTGAAAGTTCTGAGGTATTTAGATTCTTTTAAGTTCCTTATTTGTTTCCAGATATGGTAACGTACAAAGTAATGTACTCTTTATATTGAGACCTAATCTCCTAAATTTATGTGATATTAAATTGGATTGTACCCTTCATAGGATAAAGTAACAAAAGGCTACTTAGGTGATTGTGTACAAAGTCTATTGCCTCTACCTCTGATAAATCTTAGGTTGTTAGTGACCAAAAGCTATCTGCAGTTCAATGACTTCTGCTAAATGAGTTGATCTGTCCAGTTCTGAGTGAAGCTCATCATACACAGGTGAAAATCCATAATCAGTGCTACTGAGGGTTAATTAAGATCATAAATCAAACTGGCTTGGAAACAGTTCTTGCCTCTAGGAGTCAGGTTTGAAGTTTATTGACATGATAATGTGAACAAGCATGCAGTGCTGGCCATGCTAGATGTTTTGTGGATAGAGGACTTCAGTCACCAATGCTATCAATCTGGCACCTTTCACAAAATGAAATATATTGCAGAACAGATTGTCTGTTATGTCTCTAAAACCATGTCTATAAATGTGCATAGTGGATTTGCTGTAATAGTGTATTGTCTTTTGGCCAATGTCAATATCTTAGCTATGGTAATAAGTCACAGAGGCCTCAATACTGACAAAAGCATCATTGGTAGATAGTGTCAATGCTGCTGACGCAAAGTATCAGATACGAAGGGTAAATGGCCTGACATCGGGGCCACTTTGTACAGCATATTTAGACTAATGTTAACAAAGAATAATATCACTTTAAAGTTTGTTAACTTACTCCTGAGGATTTTTAAGTACCTCACAAATGCACAGTTCTCGCAGTACTCATGAGGCAGGTTTTGAAACCTGGCCTATATTTAAAAGCAAAAAGACATGCAATTTTTATGATTTGTACACAGTGTGAATATTGCATTATAATGAAGTGTTTTACAGAATTTCTGTCTCTTATTGTAAATTTAAGCTTTTCTGTTTCTGTAGTGGCAGTTTATTCTCTGTAGTATATAGGTGGCTAGTTCATAACTTCTGGCAAGTAGATTGTTTGTTCCATTTAAATGTAAAGGTGTAGGAGAAAAGTAAATAGTCTGTATTGTTATTTTCCTCTGAGAATGTAAAAATAGAAAAACTGAAAAATTAGATTCCACTGTACTTTAACACATAGGAATAAAGAAAATAATTTATCCTTTTCTTTCCCCCTTGTACCTAGTTAAACCTCCAGCCTCTTAACCAGTCTGTTTGCCCTTATTTGTCATTCATTTCCAGCTGCCAAGAGCAGTTAACACCCAGGCTCTGAGTGGAGCAGGAATATTGAGGATGGTAAACAAGGCTGCTGATGCTGTCAACAAAATGACAATCAAGATGAATGAATCGGATGCAGTAAGAGCTGATTTTTTTATTTTATTTGAATAATGAGTCTAATCAGGCTCAACAATTGCGTTTTAAAGCTGTAGAAGTAGAAAATAGTAATTTATTGGCTGGATTCTTAGCTCAGTTGACCATCCTAACAATAAATGGATGATTTGCTGCTTTGAAACGAGAAATGCTGTTGGTAATCTAAATTATAATGCTAGACTCTTTCCTCTTTGGTCAGTGGTTTGAAGAAAAACAGCAGCAATTTGAGAATCTGGATCAGCAACTTAGGAAACTTCATGCCAGTGTTGAAGCATTAGTCTGCCACAGGAAAGGTAAATTTACTTTTATGTGACTGCATGAGCTTAAGTGCTTAGAGCTTTAGAAAATGTTAATGAAACAGGAACTTAGTATGTCAGAGCTCTTAACAACGTTTTACAGTAAATTTTGATGCTAAAGTCTTCTAACTACCTTTTAAACTGCTCTAGTATATCTGGTTTTAATCTTAATTTTATCCAGAATATATATAATTCCTTCTGTTGAACCTGAAAGTTACTATATTGATTAGCATTATTTTTTTCTTGCAGAGATTAATGCCATAACTAGCAAGTGATACACTATAGTAGACTGACTATAAATGTATCTAGATCTCATGGTGTCTATAAGCAGAATCAGCATAGTACAATTTTATAAGTAGCGTAGTACAGAATCTTATAGCACCACTTATGCTTTCTATTCACCTGGACTCTCTGCAGATCGGGTCAAATCTTAATACTTGGTTTGCTGTATCAGCATAACAATCATAAACTAAACTCAAAGAACATATAAAAAAAAAGAGTCACTTAATCTTCAGAGGAAGCAGATGATAGTGTAGGCATCCCTGGCCACTGGGAGGTCATAAGTCTTACTGTCCAGCAGCAGTTCTGGTCCAAGTTCCCACTTAGGACCTGTAACTGCTTGATTTTTATATACAGTGCTCTGTATGCTGTTACACTTCCCTGTTCTGTGATGAGGTCATCACCACCACCTGATTGGCTGGGTGCCTGGGACCTTCAAGGCCAGTAAGGAAGGGAGTAGTCAGCCTGGCACCCAGGAATCTTGAGGCCGACAGGGAGGGGAAGAAGAAATCTGGTTGTTCTACTTGGTTCACAGGACCTTCAGGGCCTGATAATGAGGGAAAAGGGGACTAATGCGTGACCAGCTTGGTCACAGAGAATGGTCATTTGCCTTATAAAATGGTAATAGTTATGTTAACCATATTACCAGGGGTTGGGAGCAGGAGTTACCAGTCACACCTCACCCCCTGACACTGTCACAAACAGGGAAGAACACCAGTTTTGGTGGAACCATCACCTCTTGTCCATGGCCTACAATTTAGTAATGGGGTCATAAGGAGGACTCCATGGCAATAATGGGCTGCTTGCTGTCTGAAGGCTGCTCATCCAAGGAGGGAGGAGAGTATAAAACATTGATTTTTAGTAACTGATATGCATAAAGATTTAAAGCAAGATATAACACAAAATAGCGTAATTCCAACAGCCATAATAAGAGCTAATATTAACAGAACGTGACAGGCCCATGCTCTGAAGTCAGGTAACCAATACCACAGCCAAAACCAGGCAGTTGGTAGACCTTCTGACAAGGGTTGCTCAAGTTACTTGGTGAAAGATATGAACTGGTCTTTGAGTGATGTTTATATGGTATTTGATTTATTTAGATTTTTTAGCATAAAAACAAGTGGTGTTTGACAGAACAAATACACCTCCTTGTGATGCTAGAAGATTATCTATGGCCCAATGGTTTTGAATAGCTAATTGTGAAAGTGAAGTAATTTCCAATTGCAAACTCTTTAAAGCATCTACAGTAGCATTTTGGACAATGTCAAATGTAGTAGAAATATTTATGACAGCTTTTTCTAACTCAATAATACCTAAACTTGGAAATAATGCACACATAAATTGATGGAATTTCATTGATCTTTTTACCAGGGGATTGGTCAGAAAATGCTTATGGCATACATGGTAACGGTTGTGTAAAAAGGTAGTAGTTCAATTTTTGGTTTAAAATGCACAGGGAGCAAAATGTGCTATGGTACAAGTACTTCCCATTGTGGTGGAAGACTTTTATATGCATTTGTGCTACAGAGCTAGAATGGTAGGTCAACAATTTGATTTCATAAGATTTCTAGGGAAATATCCTCACGCCACTGATAAGTCTCTTTTTCGCTGTCAGGATGATCAAATTTGAGTAGGAAAGTGTGGCTCATTCAAATAGTGTGAAAAGGATTGGCATATATGCAGCTGGTCATGCTATGCTAGTTACAGATGGTCCAACTGTTGTTAGTACTTAACCAACTATTATTCTGTAGAATTAGGATCAGTGAACTTATAGTATCTTTGGCAAAATGTGCCATTAATGTTCTGTGTGAGATTCCAGAGTGGTAAAAGATTTAAAACAGCAATTTTTGTATATTGGGTCTGGCTGAGCCCCATAGCAGCCCTCACAGTGCTGTGCTTGCATTGGTAGCTAGAAAGGTGGTGATAATGTACCAGTGTCTTGGCTACTGCTGAGCAGTGCTCACACAGCATCAAGGCTGTCGCACCAACATTCCTCCCTCCTCACCAGTAGGCTGGGGGTGGGCAAGATCTTGGGAGGGGACATAGCCAGGACAGCTGACCCAGAGTGACCAAAGGGATATTCCATACCATGTGATGTCTGCTCAGATATAAAAGCTAAGAGAAAGGAGGAGGAAGGGGGGCCTTCACTATTTACAATGTTTGTCTTGCGGAGCAACTGCTATGTGTACTGAAGCTCTGCTTCCCGGGAAGTAGCTGAACATCACCTGCTGATGGGAAGTAGAGAATAACATCTTTTGTTTTCCTTTGCTTCTGCATGTGCAACCTTTGCTAGTTCTTCATTAAACTGCCTTTATCTTGACCCACAAGGTTTTTCTCATCTTATTTTCTCCCCCCTCTTTTGCTGAGGAGGGGAGTAATAGTGGCGTGGTAGGCATCTGGCATCCGGCATCCAGCCAAGGTCAACCCACCACAGTTTGTAATCAGTGATTTGTTTTTACAGATCCATGTGGTTCTTAAATTGGATTCATTATAAACTGGTTTGTGTCTGGTTGTAGACCAGAGTATAGTCACAATGGCTTGTTTCTCCCACCCATGTTGAATTTGTATGTTCAGGCATTGTAATGCACCATGGGCTTTTAACATATGAATGTGCCTTAAAAGGTTGGGTTTGATAAGTTGGAGGGTTGGGAAGTAAGTGTGTCAATTTAGGTTGGTACCAAGGCATTTCAGGAACAGGTTCAGCTAGCCACCCAGAATTAGTATCTGAAGACTGAGGATGGTGTAAATAATACGAGCAGTTTGATTCATTACCCATTTGAGAGACTATGCTAATGAACTGAATGACATGATTATTGTTCCAGTCATGAAATAAGGAGAAGCAGGGTACAAATAAGGATAAGTACAGTGGGTGCTATGATGATAATTTTCCTGCAGTTGGAATTTCCACAAAGGTAAAGTGATGATTCCTTAGGTATATTCCAGGTTTATTCAGGCCAAAGAATCCATCCAAGTATAGTTCATTACCTGAAGTGATAAGAAATTATCTGGCCTTGGAAATTATTCAAGCCTCAGTGATAGTTAAAGGGAGTCCCCATTTAGAAATGGTTTTCCATATGCCCTTTTCTCAGGGAGTTAGTAAAATGACAGATATTTTAACCATTGAAAGGTAGTTAATAAGAACAGTATATCACCCTGAGAAAAGTGACAGGCTTACAGTGGAGGTTTTAAAGGTTTTGTTGGCTGGAGAGCAGAAAAATGAACCCATTCCACCAGGCATCTGGTGGGTGTCTGTTGGTTATTTAAGTGTTGGACAGCTTCAGGTAGGGCTTTACCCCATTTTCCTGTATATAAATTTTACTCTAGAGTTTTAGTAGACCATTCCATTATATTAGGGTCTGTAGGGCAGGTGGAACACCCAGGCAACTCCATTATGTTCACGCCATTCTTGTACAATTTTATTTTTGAAATGAGAGCTGATGTCAGACTGCACAGCAGAAGGCATGGGAGTGTCAACAAACCATCTGTTAAGTCTTGCCACAGTGGTAAGACCATCAGCTTTCCTGTAAGGAAAAACTTTCCCTAAACCTGATATTATTTCAACTCCAGTAATGATATAATGCCACCCCTCAGATGTTTGAGGGAGAGGCCTGACATAATCAATTTGCCAAGTGGACCAGGGGACTTATTTTCTATCCCCTATCCATTTGGTCCTGAAAAAGGTAACCTCCTGACTGGGCCCCTGGCATTGTTTCTTCATCAGTTGTTTCAAAAGCCCATTTAGTGTTGCCCTGTATCCAGCTTTTGCCTCACAGAATATCCATGCACAATATATATATTTAGGTTCCCTAGTAGCATTTAGTATTTGGGGTGGGGTATGGGGGGGTGGCAGGCACAAAAGGGAAGTTCCAATTTTACTTTAACAATTGAATAAGGAACCACTACTCCACTTAATCCACGTACTTATATTTTCTGATGTTTCAGAGGGATGGCTCCAGGACATGATTCTGCTTTAATCATGGATAATTGTGCTCCAGTATCTATGAGAAAATAAGTTTTTAACTTATTTACTATGGCCTCTGTCAGCCCAAGTCCCTGGTCTAGTTTCCCCAATACTGCTTTCTGATAGGAGACAAATCAGGATATTTTTGAAGTTTGAAGGGATTTCCCTGTATGGGAGGAGCACTAGGCAAAGGTGTAGATAACTTTTCCTCCTGTTCTCTTTTGTTTGCTAGCAATTTTAGTTTCTGAGAGAAGAAATGTCCATAAGCTTAATATTTTAATCACCTATGTAGCTGTTTTGTCAATACTGCTTTCCATCAGATGATTTACTTTTTTTGTATAAATTAAATCCAATTTTGATTTGTAGTACATGAAAGACCATAAATGTACCTTCTGACACAGATGCATTATGTTTAAGTATGGGATCACCTTTCAACTCTGCCCTTTTAAAAGTACATGAACATGTCTTAAGTTGCTTTCTTATACCTCTACCAGGAATTACTCTCTGTAGAGGCAGATGTCTCTGAGATCAGATGTCCTCAAGGTTAGAGAGTATTTTAAGAAGTAATGAAAATGGGAATGTATCTGATTACTGCTGATTTGACACCTGCTCTTAGATTTCAATAAATGCTTTTTTTAAAGAGTGGTATTTAAATTGTGATAATTTTAAATATCTGAAGACTTTTCTTCTACAAATTTCTGGTGTTCTGATGATTCTACAAAAGCAGCAGTTATAAACAAATCTGTGCCTTCAATCCTTAACTAAGTTGGATTGAGATTTTGTTCAAAGATCCTTCATAGCAGTCCATATTGTACACGATGACTTAACATGAGGCTTGATAAGAGAGTCGTGAAAGTGTTTGTTAATGAATAAGCTCAAAACTTCGGCTTTGTGGATGCCAGCCACGCCATCACGTGCTTTTTTTTTTTTTTTTTTTCTTAAGGCATGTCAAAAGATTACAATATATTGCAGTATACACAGTTTTGTTAAAGATACTTTAGCCAATACAACAGTGTCATGGAAGCAAATTCCACTCTGGTATTGATGTTCTCATTGAATAATTCTTTTCTTCTTCCCCCTCCTCTACAACTGCATGGAATAACTTCACTACAGACCAATTAAGATTGCCTTGAATTTGCTGTATAGGTGACTTGACTTTTGTTTTGTGGGCTTGGACTTTTTCTGAACTAAGCAGTTGGATAATACTGTAGTGACAGCTTCTTCCATGTATTTTGCAAGACACAATAGGCATCATGTAACAGGCTGAGAAAATAATTTACTGATGATGGAGAATTTTGGGTGCACTATGTTCTTCTAAATGTGGCTTCATTATGATCTCCTTGTGTATTTTATTGTGAGCTTAGGAAGTATAGTTTATTTTTTTTGGTTGGTAAAGTTAGGGTTGCTGTAGCGCAGAGGTCTGCTTGGTTGATCTATCTTGAAGAATAACATAACAAATTAACTTTGTTATACTGGATGTCACTCCTGTATTTCAGAGCTTTCAGCCAACACAGCTGCCTTTGCTAAAAGTGCTGCTATGTTAGGTAATTCTGAGGACCACACTGCTCTATCTAGAGCTTTGTCTCAGCTTGCAGAGGTTGAGGAGAAGATGGATCATTTGCATCAAGAACAAGCTTTTTCTGATTTTTATGTGTTCTCAGAACTGCTTGGTGACTACATTCGTCTTATTGCTGCAGTAAAAGTAAGTACTGCTATTGGGGAAAAATGCTTAATTTGTGTTTAGGATCACACTTTTCAGGTTGTATATTTAAGGTAAATGGCCAGGTTGGATGGAGTTTTGAGCAATCTGGTCTAGTGGAAGGTGTCCCTGCCCATGGCAGGGGGGTTGGAACTAAATGATCTTTAAGGTCCCTTCCAACCCAAACCATTCTATGATTCTATGAATGTTTATGTGCATTTGCACACTTTATTACACAGTTAAGACTTGCTGAGTTTTTGCCTGAAGTTCCAATAGAGTAAAATGAATGAATCAATGATAAATTGTTGTGACAGAAAATGGGTATGGATTAATAGGATCCAGACAAAATCTGAATGGTGAATATCTTCTAATTAGATCAATATTAATTGTGCAGAGTATTTAGGGACACCATACTAGTTAGTATGATGTACATGTTTCAGGTAACTGATTTTTACAGCATGCTCATAAAATGTGTTCACGAACATAATTTGGCCATAGTAGATCATCAACAGTTTCAGTAAATAAGGAACAAATATCACTTGTGGATCTACATCTCATTAAAGAAAGTATTCAATGTTTGGTGTACAGCATGATTTTTGACAAGGGGAGGGGTTGTATTGGGTTTATGTGGCAAGGTTTTGGTAGCAGGGGGGCTGCCAGGGGTGGCCTCTGTGAAAAGAGGCCAGGGGCTGCCCCTGTGCCAGACACAGCTGGTTCCAGACAGCTCCCCAATGGACCCACCACTGGTCAAAGCTGAGCCAATCAGCAAAGCTGGTGGTACCTCTGTGATAACATATATAAGAACGGACAAATTGCTGCTCAGCAGAGTGTAGGTGTGAGGGGGAAGTGTAAGAAACAATCCTGCAGACACCAAGGTCAGAGGAGAAGGAGGAGGCACTCTGGGTGCTGGAACAGGTATTTATTTCCCTGCAGCCTGTGGAGAGGACCATGCCTGAGCAGGTAGATGTGCTCTGAAGGAAGCTGCAGTCCTGGAGAGCCCACATAGGAGCAGGCTCCTGACAGGAACTGTGGCTTGTGGGGAGGAGTCTGTGCAGGAGCAGTTCTTGAAGGACTGCAGGTCCAGGGGAAGGACTCCTGCTGGAGCAGGGGAAAAGCGTGAGGAGGAAGAAGTGGCATGGAGAAACTGTTATGAAGTGACTGCATACACACACACCCATCCCTCCTGTGATGCTCAAGCAGGGGGGAGGTAGAGGAGTTGAGAATGAAGGAGTGAAGTTGAGCCTGGGAAGGAGTGAGTGGGGGGTTTAGGTTTTGTCTTTCTCACCATCCTACTCTGTTTTTAATTGTCAATAAAATAATCTTCCCCAAATTGAGTCAGTTTTGCCTGTGATAATTGGTAAGTAATCTCCCTGTCTTTATCCTGATCCACAAGCTTTTCTCATTTCATTTTTCCCCCTGTCCTGTTGAGGAGGGGGAATGAGAGAACAGCTGTGGGTGGGGGTCTGGCAGCCAGACAAGGGTCAACTCATCACAGGGGTATCTAAGAATTTTATCCAGAAATATCTTTGAACTTGTCAGGCTGGGAATATATTTTTACATACATACATATATATACACATAATATATATAGTTATAGTCTATATGTTATTATATATATTATATAGAATACATACTGTATGAAAATGTATACTTTAATTCTACTACCTACATCCATTACTAACAAAAATTACTGCCAGTTATGTGTATAGTCAATGAAAAAATTTACTAGAATCTGTATTTAGAGAAGTATTTGTGCATTATAGTGCTTTGCAGTGGTCACTTTGGTAGTATTGTGATGGGGCAAGGAACACAAAATAATTTGGAGCACCAAGATGTCTGCTCTAAAGAGGCTTCTTGAATGCCCTCTGTTAGTTTTAGATGGTATTTAGCTGTGCAAGCATACTGCCAAATAAGTCCAAGACAGTGAAGTTTCTTTTGAGTACATTTGTTCCAGTTTTGTCTAGAAATATCTTTTCCTAATAGGAATTTAGGTAGCTTTAACAATTTAAATTGCTTAACAAATACCCATACTTACAGGGTGTGTTTGATCATCGAATGAAATGCTGGCAGAAATGGCAAGATGCTCAGATCATTTTACAAAAAAAACGTGAAGCTGAAGCAAAGCTCCAACTTGCCAACAGACTTGATAAACTGCAACAAGCTAAAGATGATATAAAAGAGGTAATGTTGTCAAGTCTTTATATTATTCTGGAGGCCAGACTTTTTGTACAGATTCATTCAGTTTCCATTAATGCACTATTTTATACAATTTTTGTTTATAAATCATGTATTTGCTATTTTCCATATTTACTGAAATTGCTAAAAGGAATTTATTTAAAATGAGATGTGCACAATTGTTACCCATTATGAGATATGTAAGGCAGTCAAATATTGTCTCTAGAGTCTAGGAGATGGGAGGAGGGGAACATGAAAAAGTTTAAAAGTGCTTTAACTGTTGCAGATTACTTGGGTAGTCAGAAGAACATCTCTTGGCTTCTAAAGCTAAAATCTAGCTTAAAAGACTGAGGAGCGTTGTCATGTTTTGCTTAATAATCTAGCATATCTATTTACTTTTTTAAAAAACCAACATATTAGATTTTTATTGAAAATATGTTTAAGTTTCATAAATAATATACTTTTTCTAACATGCTTCACTAAGGAAATAGAAGAGGTAGGACAGATTAATTATTTAACATTAATGCATTCTAGTTATGCACCACTATTTTCTCATGAAATAATGGAGAACGTTGCAGACTTCAATTTCTTATGTACTTTATTTCATTTGGCTGCTTCATTGGTCCCTAACCCAAGCTGCTTTGATCTTTCTGCACTTCAATATATTTTACATACAGTGTTGAAGTTGCTCATTAACATGGCTTTCTTTTTTTCTTTAAAAAGGCCCTTGTTGACTGGGGAAAAAAGCGTCACACTTGTGACCACACTCTTGCTGGTTGGCTCTCTTGATGTCATCCATTCACCATGCAACAAGTGAGCTGGAACTCATTGACAAAACTAATTCCTGAGTGTTTGGAGTAGTAGGAAATCCTCAATAACCCTTTTTCATTCTTAATACAAAAAGAATTAATGGTGTTGTTCCTGAAGGATTTATTTTTCCTGTTTATCATGTGTTTAGAGAAGGTTGTTAGTAAACCCAGAGTTTGAATATGCTGGCAGAAGATTATTGCTTCCACTGAAATATATTCAGAATCGCTGAATTCTTTAATAGTAGTCCTTTTGACAGAGATATCAAAAAGTGGAAGCTTATGTAGCTTGAACTTCATCTATGACTTGGTTCCTTTGTGCAGATAAAAGGTAAAAGAGTAGTCCTCAAAACAGCATATTAAACAAGGGGAAGATTTTTTTCCTTGTCAGAAACTGTAAGATGGCAAACTTATCCAGTGATAATTCCTATGAACCCTGGTGTTTAGATATGATGAAACTGGGATGTAGGTCCATAGGCCTATAGAGGCTTTTTCTGAAGTTTCGGGCATGTCTTGGCTGTTATAATAGGAAGGCATAAGTTATTTCAAAGCAGTCTTAATCTTTTTTCCTGGACTGAATTTTATATTGTTTTAATTATTGGCTAATTTTCCAGGCTGTGCACATATATTAGTGTTTCCCTGAAGCACATCTGGTTATGACTTATTGCATATCTCCATAAGCGTACATCTAAAAAGACAGTAAGGGAACTTTGAATAAATACAGACTAAATCCATAAATATCTCAAGATATTTATTTGAATAGATGTTCATTACATATCATGACAGTAAGATGACACTGCACCACAAAATGCTCTTGGGATTAAATAGCACCACTAGATTGCTAGCAAGAATATACTATATTAATGTATGTTGCTTCCTGGCTGCTTTTTTCTGAGGAAGATAACTGTTACCAGATCTATTGGCTCCCATAATTCAGTTATTATGTTGAGATTAACAGATATAGTTGCATTTTTAGAATGTCTGTTAGCATGCATATTCCTGAAGTGTCAGGATGATAGCTTTCTTCATAATATACTTACACAGATGGTTTAAATTTAGCAATATAATAGTTGCATAAAAGCAGGTGCAAAGGAAAGTCTAGTAATGATAAGGTAACAGCTGGTGATGCTTTCTTAATTGTGTAGCTGGATGTCTTTTGACATAAAATAAGGATAAACATGACCAAGTGTTTTGTAGTATTGATATTAATGTCTTGTTCCCAGTATGACAAAACCCTTCAAGCACCTTTACTTCCTCTCAATTTTTCTTCTGTTTTTACCTGCATTTTTTTATTTTCATTATTCTTCCCGCTGTCTTTTAAAACGGTCCCCACTGAGCAAGAGAGCTTGTGCTTTGGCTTGCCTAAATAACATACATTCTTACCAATAAACACATCCTTGTTAGCTTGTTATCTGCAGCAGAAATATGACAAAGATAAGCATTTACTTGACCATAGGTAGAGATGAAGATTTAATAATCTCTTCTGTGAATAGGAAAGTACAGGCAACTATTTTTTAAGACTTTTTCACATTTGAACAGGTAAGAAAACTTAAACCTTTAAGTTCCTTTTATAGCAGTGTTTGTAAAGGAAATAACTAATAAAGCTTTAGAGGTACTTTTCTTTGCTAAAGAATCTTTAAATTTTTTGTTACTAAATATTCATTAATAACAATGTTAAGATATTTTTATATGTGGTATACAGATAACATTACCTTAGATATATCATTGTTTTAACTGACCTGATTACATCCTTCTCTATAAATTGTTGTTTTGAAATTACTGAGACTTCCCTTTAAGTATGTCAAAAAACAAATAGGTGCTTTTCAACTCTTGAATGACTATCACTAATATACAAAAAAAAGTTCAGATACCAATAGACTGAACAGAGAATGCAGTTTTAGCTCTGCATGTTTTTCCTTTGCCAGTGGGAGACAAAAGTTCAGCAAGGGGAAAAAGATTTTGAACATATCTCCAAAACCATCCGTGAGGAAGTGCAAAGATTTGAGGCACGTATAATTTTGTCCAAATAAATGACAGTTTTGCTTTAGATATATTGATGTTCCAAGCAAACTTGGTTAAGAGGTTAATCTGCCATAATTATTTACTTTATTAACAGAGGGAACGAGTGAAAGACTTTAAAACTGTTATTATCAAGTACTTAGAATCATTAGTGCAAACACAACAGCAGGTAAGAAACTTTAAATTTTTTTGTACAAGTTAATAATTTATATGTTCCATATTATGTTAGTTTAAAAAGGCAGTTTCTAAAACAGAGAACTAACTCTAGTCTGTAATATATTGCAGGAGAACATAGTCGTTCCTGTTTTCCAGCTATTAATGTTCTCACTTGCATAGCCCTAATTCAGGGGAGCAAGAGAGAAGCTTTGTCAGGGAAGTGGGAGGGGAGTGGAGGGTCTTGTCTATTCAAGTAATACTTTTACTTGTATATTGGAGTAAAATGCATTAAATACGTGCTTAGGCTTACTGAAGAGACTTGAATACTCAAATGCTTATCTGCTTTAAAAAAAAAAAATATTCAATATTATACAGCAGTAAAACAGCTTTCAGTGACTCAGAAGTAGGCCTGGTTCATAGAATCATTTACGTTGGAAAAGACCTTTAAGATCATCCAGTCCAATTGTTAAACCCCAAATGAGTGTCTGGAATCTTTCCTTTTTTCAATCTGGGGATATAACCATCCATCTTTTTTTTAAAAATAAAAATAAAATAATTTAAAAACAAAACACCTTTAGAGGTAAGAATGGCAAATTCATTGTGCAAACAAATTCTGTATAACTATATCCTGCGGCAATGTGCTCAGTGTGTTAAAAATAACTGTTTGCGTGAGCAAATTTGTGAATTTATTACTTGTTGGTTTTTTTGCATCATGTAACAATGTGGGTGGATAATTAATGAATGGATAATGTGAATGGCAGCATCTGTGTTCTTACTTTGTCCAGTGGAGACAAATTGAGTACAAGAGAAGGAAAGTGTATGTGTGTTCTTTTCCGTTGTTCTGTACTTAAAGTAAGGTGTGGGGGTTTTTTTCCTTCTCTGCAAGCTAATAAAATATTGGGAGGCATTCCTACCTGAAGCCAAATCCATCGCCTAAAAGAAGACTATTCCAAATAACAAGAGACTCTGGATGTTTGTCCTGGATAAAAACTAAATTCCACACTGAAATCATTTCAAAATCATCCAAATAAGCCAATATATATTTTATGAATTAACACGTAGTAGGTTTATATATCGCATTTTATTAACAAGCTGCATGTCATGACCCTCTTTGAAGTGGACTGTGGCATGATATTCTGCAATACGTTGCTGAATTGAACACTATTGTGTCTTAATACTTGTGCCAATATGTGCACTGTAAGGCCAGAAAGAAGATATTTTTGGTTTTTGCAATAGTGTTCTGTAGTAATTTACCTGATCTTTGAAACAAATCTGATTCCACTGATTATTGTTCACTTACACATTTCTGTACAAAATCATGTTTCTGTGATCATGATAATAAAGAAATGTATCTTGTGAAACATTAAACTCTTATTTTTGTTTCTCTAGATATTTACTGGTGTTCTTAAAAGTAGCATTTATAACAGATTGAGATTATATCAAAGACAGTAACAGCCAGAATCATAGAATGGTTTGGGTTGGAAGGGATCTTTTAGAGATTATCTACTCCAGCTTCCTTGTAGTGCATCAGTTATCATGTGTTGAGTATGCCAGTTTCACACAATATCATTTGCTTGCAAATAGGCCTGGCCTTGGTACCCTGAGGCATGTTCTTTGGTATCTGATTCTTGGCCTGTGATTTGTCCTGTCTCTAGTGCTATCAGCATAAGGTAATTTTAATAGATTCTGATAGCTTGCTTGTGGAAGGTAAAGAATGCACAACAGATTGTGTCAGGTAGCTTTCTATGGCATGTAACATGGTATGGACCCTCATCATGTTGACAGCCAAACAAAGAGTATGGAAAAATAAGAACCCTGTTTAGAGTGGTATTTAATTTTAATTGCGCCCCCCCCCCCCCCCCCCTTCTCAACACCCTGCTGTGGAGATCTTTGCTAACTCAACAGGTTCAAAAAATTAGCTGTTTAACAAAGCAATGTTATATGTGCTTAATAATTGTTCACAGGTAGAATATATAGTAAAAAAAAAAGCCAGGGGCATTGTTTATCCCTATTCAAAAAGAAAAATGCTCAAGAGATGTAAAAAAAGTTATCTCCAGGGACTAAACTATGTATTTTATTATTTCCCCCCCCCCCCTCAGTATTTAAGTTGGTGTATGAGGCAACGATTTCATAGCAGGCAGGAGGTCTGCAGGGGTGGCCTCTGTGGGAAGAGACCAGGGGCTGCCCCTATGCTGGACACAGCTGGTTCCAGACAGCTCTGTAACAGACCTGCCACAGGCTAAAGCTGAGCCCATCAGCAAAGCTTGTGGTGCCTCTGAAAAGAAACTGTAGAAAAGGCCAGACAGTGAGAGGAGGAGGGAACACCAAGGTCAGAGGAGGAGGATGCAGTGTTCAATGGCAGAGTAGATATTTCCTGCAGCACATGGAGGACTTGTGACTGATCTGTTCTGTATTCCGGAAGGAACTGCAGCCCATGGAGGGCCTACGCTGGAGCAGAACAAAAGTGTGAGAAGAAAGGAAAGGCGAAAAGAAACCATTATATACTGAGCAGACCCCCCTATTCCCCCTGCACTACTCAGAGGTAGTCTGGAGTGAAGTTGGGATGGGGAAAGGGGGGAGGAAAAAGCGTTGTTTTAATGTTTGTCTTTTTGTTTCTGACTACTCAAATCAGTAATTAAATATCTATTTTAATTGGCAATAAATTAAGTTAATTTTCCCTAAGTTGAGTCTGGTTTGTTTGTGATGATAACTGGCAAGCAATCTCCCCATCTTTTTCTTGTCCCAAGAGCTTTCTTGTTCCAGTTCTTCCTATTTTCTCTCCGCCCTGTCCGGCACTGCTGAAGGAGGCATGAGCAAGGTGCTGGGTGGGAGTCTGACTGTTAGCCAAATCTAACCCACCACAGTTGGTGTTAATTATTTGAAGATAAACCTTTCCCTAAATTATGTTCTTTAACACTATAAAAAAGAAAAAAGCTTGTATAATTCATACAGAAATTTATTTATATGCTCTAGACTAGGGGTCCTCAAACTTTTTAACCAGGGCCGGCACAGATGCAGTGGCAGGCAGTCATCTGCGGCTGCTTGGTTTCCCCCCCCAACCCCCGGCGGGGGGGGGTTCTGTAAATACCGGGGGACGGATTGAGGG
Organism: Falco naumanni; assembly: GCF_017639655.2. Lineage (NCBI taxonomy): Eukaryota > Metazoa > Chordata > Aves > Falconiformes > Falconidae > Falco > Falco naumanni. The sequence goes on along the minus strand of NC_054079.1, from coordinate 794,953 downwards.
CCCTGGGGGGGCGTATCCGGCCTATGGCCGTAGTTTGAGGACCCCTGCTGTAGAATATAGATTTGTGAAGTTCTTGATAAATTTTGATTACATTAGTTATTTGGGAATTGTTAGATAACTAAATCTTTTGACTGTTTAGAATATTTACTTGCATTATGAAATAAGTATATGGCATAATTTTTATTCTTCCATTGATACCACTGAGGTGAGATTATTTTGCTATTGACAACTCTGATCTTTGTATCATTTCTTCTCATCTGACTTTCTTAATTGATTACTGTTTTATGTTGGAGCCTACAGAATAGCTCTTGAGAATTCTGCTGACACTAATTGATTAATGTGAAGTTGTTAATGTTAGTGAATTCATCTAAGAAACATTCAAAACCATGTCAGCAATCTGTTCTTAAAAACTGCCAGATCATTGAACCTTGTTATTTTGAACATGTTAGTTTGAATTAACAAGGATTTCTCTGGAAAGCAAAAAATGTTTTAGTGAGTCCTGTGCGAAGATCAGATTTTTATTCAACTGTTGTACATTAGTATGGCATACATGACCATGCTTTAAATATTTTATTATTTTTAAAACTGTTCTTATTACTATTCATGGTTGTTGTGCTTTAACCCTGGCCAGCAACCAAGCCCCACGCAGCCACTTGCTCACTCCCCACCACCCAGAGGGATGGGAAGGAGAATCAGAAAGGAATGTAAAACTCAAGGGTTGAGATAAGAACAGTTTAATAGGTAAAGCAAAAGCCGCACATGCAAGCAAAGCAAAGCAAGGAATTCATTCAGCACTTCCCATGGGCAGGCAGGTGCTCAGCCATCCCCAGGAAAGCAGGGCTCCGTCACGCGTAACGGTTACTCAGGAAGACAAATGCCATAATGCCAGATGTCCCCCCCCTTCCTTCTTCTTCCCCCAGTTTATATACTCAGCATGATGTCATATGGTATGGAATACCTCCTTGGCTAGCTTGGGTCACCTGTCCTGGCTGTGTCCCCTCCCAATTTCCTGTGCCCCCCCAGCCCTCTGGCTGGCAGGGCCCAAGGAACTGAAAAGTCCTTGACTTAGTATAAACATCACCCAGCAACAACCCAAACCATCAGTGTCCTATCAGCATTGTTCTCACATCAGAGCCAAAACACAGCACGGCACCAGCTACTAAGAAGAAAATTAACCCTATCCCAGCTGAAACCAGGACAGTGGTATCTCTGTGGAATATATAAAACTGCTTGAGCACAAACCATTTCTTCTTAGTTCTACATAGGGAATTTCTAGCAGCAGTGTAACCGAGCATCTCAATAGCAAGTCTGTGCAAGTCTGTTATTTTCTTACACACTTCACCTTCCATATTTGCTTAACATTTTTCCTTAACTAAGCAAAATTTTAAAATAAGCCTGCATTTTCTCTTTCTGTTCTAAATATATTTTTAAAATACTGTTCTGTTATACAGTTCCTCAGGGGAATTCTGAGTTAGGATCAGAACTCACTATCATTGAGAAAAGGAAAGTTGTCGGGCTTGTTTTGTTTTGTTTTGTTTTTTAAGCTTGAGGTAGATCAACTGTTGGAAACATGTTTTAGTTTTCCTTCTTGGTGGGGATTTTTGTGGATGATTTCTTAAAATTTAATATAGATTCTTGCAATATGATAACTGATGTGTATTATATGTGCATCAATAAAATGGCTCTGCCATATTTTCTAGTTTTAAAATGCTGTCAGTTAGTTGAGGAAGGTACAGATTAGTTGATTCCAGTGTGTCCTGGTTTCAGCTGGGATAGAGTTAATTTTCTTCTTAGTAGCTGGTACAACACTGTGTTTTGGATTTAGTATGAGAATAATGTTGATACAATGATGTTTTAGTTGTTGCTAAGTAGTGCTTACCCTAAGTCAAGGACTTTTCAGTTTCCCATGCTCTGCCAGTGAGCAGGTGCACAAGGAGCTGGGAGGGAGCAGAGCCAGGACAGGTGACCTGAATGAGCCAAAGGGATATTCCATACCATGGGACATCATGCTGAGTATATAAACTGGGAGGAGTTGGCTGGGGCCTGCCGATTGCTGCTTGGGGACTGGCTGGACATTGGTCAGTCAGTGTAGGACAAGGCCTCAAGGACAGGAGTCCAAGTACTGATAGCCTGATGAATAGAGACTTGTTAGAACTTGTAGGGCACAAGCCCTGGGAACCAAGGAACAAGCTAACTGCAGGCCCCTGAGCCGTTACAGCTGAGGAGGCAGCCAGGGGGACAGAGAAACAAGTAGCCAGATAAGGGAACGGATGGCGCCGATATGTAATCAAGAAAGCCGCGTAGAAAGAAACTCCCTAACTTTGGAATAGAAATTATTGCTATGTCAAGATAAACTAATAAGTTCCTATTGTTCTAACGGTGTGCCTTAAATGTCAACCAATCAGTGTTTTTTACGCTTAAGATTTAACCAATCAGTGTGTAATATGTAGAAGATAGAAACGTATATAATTGTAAGAAAATCACTAATAAATGGACAACTTGCTTGCATCAAGCTGCGTCCCGTCTCTTCATTCGCCGCAAGTCAGCAGGTGGCAAACAATTGTATTGTGCATCACATGGGTTTTTTCTTGGGCTTTATTCCTCTCTCTCTCCTTTTCATTACAATTGTTGTTATTAATATTATGTTTTACTTTATCTCAGTTATTAAATTGTTCTTAACTCATGAATTTTACCTTTTTTCAGTTCTCCTCCCCATCCCACCAGGGGGGTGGGGGGAGTGAGCGAGCGACTGCATGGTGCTCAGTTGGCAGCTGGGGTTAAACCATAACAGTCCTTTTTGGCACTCAACATGGGGCACGAAGAGTTGAGATAACGACAGATTTGACCATAGTGTGTTAAAAAATATTAAACCATGACACAATGCAAATGCTATTTACGCTTACAAGTTTTGTTTGTATTGGAGGAAAGCTAAATGAGTTAGCACTCAGCCAGCACCAAAAACAACCAAGTACTCTCATCAGTGTAATCTAAATATATTCAGATACTGGCAGAATATAGATGTGCATGCACACACATATGTTTGTACTTATGTGGGCACAGGTATGCAGAAGCACATGCATACATCAACAATAAAGGATTTATTGGGTAGGCAGAGGGGTTTGTTCAAGATCCTGTATGAGCCGATATTTTAATGACTTAAGTGATGGAATAGGAAATGTGCTTATTTAAATTTGCCATCGAAACCAAGGTGAAAGTGACTGTGAATGTTCTGAAAATCAAGAGTAGAATTAATAATAAACTTGGTAAATTGGAAAGATTATTTAAGAAAGGAAAAATGGGATTCAATTCAATAGGAACTGATAGCAAGTGCTGCATTTAACAAAAATAATCAGTAGCCCAGAGTAAGATCCAACAGATTAGAAATTTCTTCCTGAAAGGATTTGGAGTTTCTCATGCATCACAAACTGACTGTGGGTCACAAGCTGACCATATCACTAATTTCATGCTGTTACAAAAAAGGCAAATATATGTTGAAGTTTTCAAAGATTAATATAAAGCAGGGGTCCTCAAACTTTTTAACCAGGGGGCCGGCACGGATGCAGTGGCAGGCAGTCATCTGCGGCTGCTTGGTTTCCCCCCCCAGCCCCCTGTGGGGGGGTTCTGTAAATACCGGGGGCGGATTGAGGACCCTGGGGGGGCGTATCTGGCCCACGGGCCGTAGTTTGAGGACCCCTGATACAAAGTGTAAGAAAGAGGGAGTCATCCTTACCAATGGCAAGTGGAATGTATACTGAGCTGGAGTACCATGTCTAATTTTAGGTACTGTGTTCCAAGTAAGGTGCAAGTCAATGGGAGAGAGAGACCACAGGAGAAAGCAATGTAGGAGAAAATATTACTTATTACACTGTTTTCTGTATCTCTCATCAGTGAGAACAGAACACACTGGGAGTTGTTTAGATCTTTAAAAAAATAAAGGGAGTGCTGAGCAGGAACTTTTTAAAAATCCTCAGTAACAAAAGGCTGTTGTAGAGAGAGGAAGCAAGCAAGGTGTGGAATGTAGATGCTGTGATTTTACACCCTGCAATTTCTTGTTCTATCCACCAAAACTGAGAAAGATCCATTAGGAAATTATTATGAGTAATAAAGACACTGCAGCATGGGGATAACTTTCAGGAGTAAGGTATGGAAACTGTCTTAACAGGGCTTAAATATTTGTCAAGGGTAAGAAATATAGTTGATCCTGCCTTGAGACAGCAGAGTGAGTTAACTCACAGAAATATAGGACTAGAATAGACCTGAGAACTCTCAGTACTGGAAGAGACTAAAATATGCAGAAAACTTGTGTAAGCAAATTTTGTGGAAGTTCTGAAATCCAACTGACCATCTCCTAGCAAAGTAATCTTAAACCTTTTTTGTAAACCTTTTCCTTTTTTTTGTAAACTTCTTCTTATAACTCAGTAATTTGTTATTTGTGTTATTTAAACAATTTTACTTCTGCCCACCCACTAACCTTTTCTCATCAATCCTGCAGCTGTCTAAAACTCTTGAGTGATCACCCAAAGTACCTCTGTTCTCCTCTCCTGTTCCAGTGCTGTTTCTTACTGCTATTCCCCACCCTTGCTTTATAAAAAAAAATAAACTGGGATCCTAGTTCTTTCTGAGTTGACAGTCCTTGTATTTTCTATTGGTGTCATTACTGTCTACATGGAAGACAAGGCAACAGTTAAGGACAGAGAACCTAAAACTACAAAGTAGGCAATGCAATGCTGGGCATTGCATTCTTTCATGTCTGGCCACTCTCTTGCACTGTAGAACTCATAATGCATGGCATATACTCAATCCAGTGCAACAGAGAGGGGTTTTCCCTCCTTGGAGAACCTATTGATGAAAAGGTGGCTGAAACAATCGTGAACTTCTCCATCTCTACATTTCTGTAGAAAAAAATCATAGAATCATAGAATGGTTTGGGCTGGAAGGAACCTTTAAATATCATCTAGTCCAACCTCTGCCATGCCATGGGCAGGGACATCTTGAGATCAGGTTGCTCAAAGCCCCATCCAACCTGGCCTTGAATGCTTCTGGGAATGGGGCATCCACAGTTTCTCTGGGCAACCTGTTTCAGCGTCTCACCATCTTCACAGTAAACAAACTTCTTCCTTATGTCAAATCTAAACCTACCTTCTTTCAGTTTAAAACCATTACCCCTTGTCCTGTCACTAAAGGCCCTGCTAAAAAGTCTCTGTCCATCTTTCTTATAAGCCCCCTTTAAGTATCAAAAGGCCACAATAAGCTCTCCCCAAAGCCTTCTCTTCTCCAGGCTCAACAACCCACACTCTCTCAGTCTTTCTTCAGAGGAGAGCTGTTCCAGCCCTCTGATCATTTTTGTGGCCCTCCTCTGGACCCACTCTAACAAGTCCATGTCTGTCTTGTACTGAGGGCCGCAGAGCTGGATGTAGTACTCCAGGTGGGGTCTCACCAGAGTGGAGTAGAGGGGGGAAATCCCCTCCCTCAACCTGTTGGCCACACTTTTGATGTAGTCCAGGATACAATTGGCTTTCTGGGCTGTAAGTACATGTTGCTATTTTTTTGTCCAGCAATATCCCCAAGTCCTTCTCCTCAGGGCTGTTCTTAATTCTTTTGTCCCCCAGCCTATACTGATACTGGGAGTTGCCCCAACCAAGATGCAGGACCTTGCACTTGGCCTTGTTGAGCTTCATGGGGTTCTCATGGGCCCACTCCTCAAGCCTGTCAAGGTCCCTCTGGATGGCATCTGTTAAAGACTAATCATAGATTAATAGCAGTATTGTGTAAGTTAAAATAGTAAGATTAATTGACTAATTGTTAGCAGCAGTGAAAACACAGGTGCAGCAATAACAATATAACTAAGTCTATTGTATGACTCTTTCCATGATTGGTTTAGCCCCAACCGAGTTAATCAGTAGATAAAAATAAATGTATATGTTAAACAGTAAGTAATAATCAAATAGGCCTGTCAAATGATTATAATAAGATATAAATGACTTTTATGATTTCAAGTCAAAGAAGAGAACAGCATGATCTATGTGGATGACAATTGGATTGAATGATAAGAATCAGCTGATGGATGAGAATTCAAAGTACTTTCCAGCTGACCAAAGCTGACCAAGAAGAATAGAAGAATCAAAAAGATGATGAAACTTTAAGTGGACTCTTATGACTGGACTTTAGGGATTATGTAATTGTTTTAAGAAACCTATATAAGATGTAAAATTAAGAACTTCAAGTTGCCACTCACTGAGGTGATGGCCCAACTCTGTGTTGTGATTAAAGCAAACCTAGAGAAATCCATTTGGCTTGTGGAAATGAATTAACAGCATCCTTTCCTTCAAGGAAATCGACTGTGCCACTTAGCTTAGTGTCATCTGCAAACCTGTTGAAGGTGCACTCAATCCCACTGTCTATGTCATTGATGAAGATATTAAATAGTATTGGTCCCAGTACAGACCCTTGAGGGACACCACTTGCTACTGACTTCCGCTTGGACATTGAGCCATTGACTGTAACTCTTTGGACACAGACATGAATTAGCTGCAAACTTGCAAGACTACCACATTCCACGAAGAAAAGGACTAATAAGCTAATTAACATACGAAGTGAGAGTATGCAGGTTTGGGTAATGAATATGTATAGGAATTAACTGAATATTCATTTGTTTCATTGTATAAATGTAGGATGGTTCATCACTTCGGGCATGCACGCTTGTGGAGGAGCGATCCCCCATGCATCTGCATGCAATAGGCATGCCTACTTTATAACTTTCGAGTTAGAGAGTCTAATTCCGTACATCATATAATTATCTATTATTTTTCTTAACATAAATAATTCTTGTATCTGCTAGAGTAACTCAAATGCAAGGGCATGTGATGGAAGTTTGGTCCTTGATTGCCAGTTATTCCCTTCTCTTTCCTGTCTCTGGTTTCATTATGAGCCTCCTTGGGTTCCAATGTTAATGACCCCAACCTAAAAGAAGACAGTGTGTTCAGGCTAGACATTATGACCAAGAGGACCCCTTGTGTGTCTTTTCTCTTTTCCTTTAAGTATTTTTGATTGGTATGAGGAGACCACCAAAATAAAAACAGAATACCAAACCAGAAGTTTGAGACTCCCAGGAAAAATTGAAAGATTAAGTATTTTAAGGGACAGTTAGAAAAACCATCCAGCAGCTGCTGAAAGAGAATGTGTCTTACTATTTGCCTGAAAAGGTGAAATCTTACAAATGTACACTGAAGTAGAGAAGTAGGGTGGGACAAGTACAAGTGTGTGTGTGTGTGTGTGTGTTTGGTGCATTAAGCTGGACCAGACAGTGAACAAAAGACCTGTGAAGCAGGTCAGAGGGCCTGGCATCCAAGCAGGGGTACCAAGAGGACAAAAGGGTCTATGCCAGTCCTTGATGGATCTGTGAATGTGCTTGTGCTTTTGAGTCAAGTGGCATGTGTGTGCTTTCACTAGTGAACTTCTATCTCTATAAGACAAAAAAAGAAGAAAGGGACTTGGCTGTCTATGTTTTATGTGGCTGCTGTTGACAGCAATACTTTGTCTATGGTAGTCTGTGTAGCTGTCCACGTCAGTGTCCTGTGTGTGTGTCCCTGCAGATGTGTCTATGTATGTCTCTAGGATAGGTGCTCAGTTTTGCTATTGGTTGAATGTGCAGATGAGGAAGTGGCAGCTGCATCCCTCAGCTTGGGCAGAGACCTCAAGTCCCCGAGGCACACCAGACTGGTCTTCAGTGTCTGGACAGGATTGGCCCTGAGCCAGAGCTGCTGAAAGAGGTGGCTGCTCCTAATATCCTTTAACATTTTTTAGTAGGCAAGATCCAGTTGAGTAGTGAGTATTCATGTTGTGGTTTAACCCCAGCCGGTAATTAAGTACCACGGCAGGCACTCGCTCACTCCCCCCTCACCCAGAGGGATGGGGAGGAGAATCAGAAAGGAATGTAAAACTCAAGGGTTGAGATAAGAACAACTTAATAATTGAAATAGAATAAAAATGAAAGAGTAATAATAATAATGACAATAACAGTTATAATGAAAAGGGGGGGGGGGAGGGAGGGAATCCAAAGGGAGCAGAGGAAAGAGAACAAGCGATGCACAATACAACTGCTCACCACCCGCTGACTGATGCCCAGCCAGTCCCTGAGCAGCAATCAGCAGGCTCCGGCCAACCCCCCCAAGTTTATATACTGAGCATGATGACCCATGGTATGGAGTATCCCTTTGGCTAGTTTGGGTGGCCTGCACTCCACAGCCAAAGGGATTGAGAAAAACACATTTGCACTATCAGTAGTGGCATACCACTTGGCTGCCTTGGATTCCAGTTCATATTGAAGTTCTAGCATGTCTGGTACGGCAGCACTCAATGGTGCCGTGACTTCATTCAGGCCATGATAGTCCACTGTTAGTCTCCACTCTCCATTAGATTTTCACACTGGCCATATGGGGCTATTAAAGGGTGAATGGGTTCTGCTGATCACTCCTTGGTTCTCCAGTTGACGAATCAGCTCCTGGATGGGAATCAGGGAGTCTTGGTTGGTGCAGTATTGCCACCAGTGCACCATGGTAGTAGCAATGGGCACCTGCTGTTGCTTGACTTTCAGTAACCCCACCAGAGAAGGGTCTTCGGAAAGGCCAGGCAAAGTAGACAGCTGCTTGATTTCCTCTGTTTCCAGGGCAGCTATACCAAAACCCCACCAATATCCTTTCAGATCCTTGAAAGACCCTCTCCTAAGATAGTCTATGCCAAGGATACATGGAGCTTCTGGGCCAGTCACAATGGGATGGTTTTGCCACTCATTCCCAGTCAGGCTTATTTCAGCCTCCAATTCAGCTGTTGGGATCCTCCTGTCACTCCAGAAATACTAATGGGTTTTGCCCCTTCATAGCTTGATGGCATTAGGGTACACTGTGCACCTGTATCTACTAGAACTTTATACTCCTGTGGGTCCAATGTGCCAGGCCATTGGATCCACACAGTCCAGTAAACCCGGTTATCCCTGTCCTCCACCTAGCTGGAGGCAGGATCCCCTTAATCTTGGTCATAGGACTCCCCACTAGGATGGCAAGTGGTGTGAGGCAAATGTAGTATAGAGTAGTTCTGCTCACTTGTGTCTTGCCAGAACGGGTTAGAATTCCTTTTCATAGGATCAAGAGTAAAGTCAGCCCTATCACGTTGTTTGGGAAACTGTCCTCTGGAGACTGGAGCAGCAACCTTCCTGGAAGACTCCTTATTTGTGATTGTTTTTCCTTGTAGTTCACACACTCATGCCTCCAGAACTGAGATAGGTTTTCCATCCCACCTCCTCATGTCCTCTCCATGGTCTTGCAGATAAAACCACAGGGTACCCCATGGTGTGTATCTCCTAGATTCTCCCTCCCAAACAGAAGGGCATCTACGGTTGATAGCTGAGATGCGAGTCTGTAGTGGTGGAGAACAGGACATACTCTCATCAAGCCACTGGACCAGCGTCTCTACAGCTGAGATGATGGAGGTAGAGACACTATGTGGATAACTGGCTAGCTGAAAAAGTTCACATAGCCATAGTCCAGCTGGCTGGACAAAAATGCACATCGCTCTCAGCTTATCTGAAGTAAAGCAAAAGTTACACAATAACAGGAAGATCGCGGTGGGAAAAGAATGTTGCAGGTGGGAACAGATAACTACGGAAGAGAAACTAGGGGCGGGCTTGGTATTTAGGCAACTAACCAATAATGAGCTTAACTTTTGTAATATGTATGAGCCAATTATAACAAGGCATAAAAGGTGACTGTAAGGTACAATAAACGAAGTCTGCTGATCACTCATATTGAGTGACTGTGTCTTCCCTCCGTCGCGACAAATGGCGCCCGAACAGGGACCCTAGAGAGGGCTGAACCTGCGAGCCACGGTTCGATGGAGATTCGGGTACCGGTCCTGAAAGCAGCGCAGGAGGCGGCAGGGCACAGTCCCCGCGCCCGGGAGCACCTACAGAGGGTCCCGCCGGCCACGCGTCGCCGAAGTCTCGCAAAGGCTGCAACAGCGCTGACGAAGGTGTGGAGAGACAAGCGACGTACGATTCGCTCATTTGCTTTTTAGAAAAGCGGAGCGTGCAGGACATAGATTGTAACAAGGCATTACCCGGGTTATTAGCGTATGGCATAGCATCCGGGTCCCCGCGGCAGCGGCGAGCGGCGGCGCGGCCCGGCAGGGCCCTTCCCGGCCGCGGTTTCTCTCCAAGGCGGCACCCCCACCCCCCCACCCCCCCCCGATCGGCGCCATGGCGATGCAAGCGGCCAAGCGAGCTAACATCTGGCTGCACCCAGAGGTCAATCGGATCCTCTATATTCGGAACCTGCCGTATAAAAATCACAGCGGAGGAAATGTATGATATGTTTGGGAAATACGTGCAGGAGCGGTCTGCAAACTAGGACCATGCGCGGCAATCAGTTCGCTGAGGGGAATGTGCTCGAGCTTGTCTGGACAACAATTAACATGATGGGATGTGTTTACAGAGCACAGGGGGGTGGGAGACGGATGGCGCCAAGGAAAGATAACACCTTGCTGTTAATTGCTGGTAGTTAACCACCAATCGGGGATTGCCTAGTATGCAAGGCTTAGCTTCAAGAACCAATCTGTTTCAAACGCGCAGCTTCTGAAAGTGTATAAAACCTCGTGCTTCTGTACAATAAATTGACATTTGCTTGCATCAAGCTGCGTCCCGTCTCTTCATTCGCCGCAAATTGGTGACCCCGACGTGATGCGTTTAAGGATCTAACGTGAAGGGCTCTCGAATCGCCTGTCTGAGCGACATGCAGCGAATCCCACAGAACTTTGACTGATCTGCTGAAAGGAAGCAGGAGCCGGCAGAAATCCCTCCGGAGCTGAGAGGTGAGCTGTGGGAAATCCGTAATGGGGAACCAGGCTTCGTCCCCAGAAGGAGACGTATATGGACTCATGAAGGGTCTTCTAGTCAGATCCGGGAGTCCGTGCCTCAGTCTCCTCAAATGGTGACCCCTATGGTGGTGTTCCGAAGCCTTGGAAGAATAAGGACGGAACTGGTCGATAAAAAAGACAGCTCGTGGAAGAGGGCTGCGTTCCGGAGGAGACGGCTTGGCTGAACTTGCTGTCTGGACCAGGCGGACAACCTAAACCCCGAGGATAACACCTGTATTCATCGAGACAGGTGAGCAGCCAAGAAACTTTAGAGACTTTGAAAGAATGAAAGTGTGTACATAGAGCAGCCAATTGTATGATGCTGCCGCGGAGGGGAACTCCGTGTCGGGAATGCATTTAGCATCTTGGTGGCAAATTCTGACTCCTCTTTGCCAAGTGTGGACTAATTCTGCTAACGGTGCTAAACCAGAGGAAGCTGTAAATTCCACCGACAGCGCGACTCTTCTCAAGACACCGTCAGTGATGGCGATTCTGTCCACACCTCCTCTGCCCCCAAAGCTTCTGTCACTGATTGCAGCGACCCTCACAGCACAGGACCAAGCACGGGAACAGGACAACTCGGACAATGATTTTATTGACACTGATAAACCTTTTGATCCAGGTCCCATAGATCTGGAAAAGGAGCTAGACCTTTCCCCCACCCCCTTGTCTCTCCTGATGCATTGATTGTATTTTTGGGGAGGGTGAAAGGGGGTCTGAGGGATTGGTGACAGGAATGCAAGTGGGAAACACTTAAGTGATGGGATTTGGGAGTCGCTATGGCATGTTCAGTATTTTGTCAGACAAATCAACCTGCAGAGTGGCAGCCTGTGCAATACGAGGCTGTTAAAGGGTTAAGCAAAGCAGTGGGGGAAGGGAGGATTCATAATACATTTGTTATGTCCCTTCTTGAAGTGATGGCAGAGCCTTATACACTCACACTGCGTGACTGGAAGTCATTGCTTTGTATGGTACTAACTGATACAGTATATGATGTGGTTATCTGATTTTTGTGAGCTATGTGTAGTGGCCTTGACTGAAAACCTTAATCGGGGAATTGCTGTTAACTATGAGCAGTTGGCTGGAGAAAATAATTGTGCCGATTCTGTGACTCAGGCAGGGTATCCCAGGGACAACTGTTTGCAAATGAAGGAGATGGCTATTAAAGCAGTCCGGATGCGGGAGTCTTGCCACAGTCTTGCAGGGTCCTAGAGAGTCACTAACTTTAATACTAACTTGATTGATTGGCTTCAGAATATTTTGCAACAAGTCGAACATCAGGAAGCTCAAGGGTTGCTTTTAAAACAACTAGCTGTGATAATGCCAATGAAAATTGTAAACGGGCAACTTTCACAATCGCAACCCCAACATGTGTCAAATGATTGTAACGCAGAACTCACAGCAGACTGTAACTCTCAGGCTGAGTTCTGGAATGCAACATAACAGATTTTTGCTTCTCTAATCTCTTCTGTAAGAATAGTACACGCTCTTAACTTGCTTAGTAAATTAGGCTGCTAGCTTGCTAAACAAAGTAATACTACAAATACTGTTCTTTTTTTTCTGGCTTATTAACAGATGTTGATTCTGTCCATCATATGTTGCTACAGAACCGAGTTGCTATTGATTTTTATTATTAGCACAGGGACACAAGTGTGAAGACTTTGATAGGATGTGTTACGTGAATCTGAGTGACCACTGTGAATTAATTTACAAAAGTATACAAAACTCAAAAGCCTTAAAACAAAGATCTGCAACAGAGCCGGGGTGGGATGCCTTTGGTCTCTTCTCACGGCTGGGAAACTTTGGGCCATGACTCAAAAGTATTACAGGATTTATTATAATTATCTTTAACCACCTTAGTGACGTTTGCCTTAGGTCTCCCATGCTTTTTTTTCTGTATCCAGTGTTTAGTTGATTGTAACATAAAGCAGGTCATGGTCACCCAGCTACACACACCCTTTGCCTCCTCACAATTAAGCAAAAAAGGGGAGGATAGAGAATGTCTGAAGAGAGATACAGGAGAGGAAACTGGAGAATATTTGACCTAACAAGAGATGAGAGAACAGCTAGGTATTGTGAAGGAGACTAGGAAAGATAAACATGGTTATCTAGTGTTTAATAGGTGTCTGCATGCTTGTAGAGATATATAGCATTGTAACTGCATGAATGATTCCTGCCCTGAGCCTGGTGGAGCATACAGCTGCGGTTTGTGTCCGGGCTCAGAGATGTAAATAGGGGCTTCTCTGTTATGGTAAAAGTGTTTCTCTTTGCATAAAAAAGAGAGGGAATGAAGGGAATGACCCCAGAGGTATGTTCAGAGAAGGCATGCTATGTTTCGAACTTTTTGACTGAACCAGCTCTTGTTTGGTGTGCCCTTCCACCTATGTATAATGTTAATCCAAAAGAAGATGATATTGTTTACACTTTGAATGTCGATAATTGTCTTTTTGTAGATGTTAATGTAGTGGGAGGCTGTGATGGGAACGTGTCGCAGCGGTTCTTCTCTTATCCGGAGTAACAGCAGGGAAAGCATTAAAGAGTTAAATCACCTTGTTTGGTAGGCAGTTAAGAATGTGAGTCAAAATTGCCACTGCTTTTTGTTGTTGGTTCAAGGACATGGCTGTGAGGATTTTGATGGTATGCGCTGCGTGGATTTTAGGCGCCCCATTGCAGCAACATGTTATCAAAATCTGAGAAAATTTCAGCCTTTTTTGGCATTCATTCAATCAACTGTCAGTATTGTTTGTTTGCTATTACCTTGGTTGCCGTCATGTTTGCAAGGGCCCTGCAGAACATGGCAAACCTGGTACTAGCTGTTCAAAAACAAAAAGGGGAAATTGTAAAATTGCACGGAACAGAGACAGCGGGTTATTTTGACACTGATAATGTCTCAGTTGCTTTTTTATTTGTTCTATTACTTATACCTTGTTTTTACTTGTTCGGTTCCAAAGGTTCTTTTTGTGCAACAGGAAGGGGGAGATGCAGGAGCGGGCTGGAAACTGGGACCATGCGCGGCAATCAGTTAGCTGAGGGGAATGTGCTCGAGCTTGTCTAGACAACAATTAACATGATGAGGCGTGTTTGCAGAGCACAGGGGGGTGGGAGACGGATGGGCCAAGGAAAGGTAACACCTTGCTGTTAATTGCTGGTAGTTAACCACCAATCAGGGATTGCCTAGTATGCAAGGCTTAGCTTCAAGAACCAATCTGTTTCAAACGCGCAGCTTCTGAAAGTGTATAAAACCTCGTGCTTCTGTACAATAAATGGACATTTGCTTGCATCAAGCTGCGTCCCGTCTCTTCATTCGCCGCAAATACGGACCTATTCGACAACTCAGAGTTGGAAACACTCCTGAAACAAGAGGAACAGCTTAAGCTTCTCAAGGAAAAATACGGACTTGATTACAAACCCACCAAAAAAAAAAAGTGCTTCAGATGTCCCCTACAAGAAATGGGTTTCTGCCTTGAACTAGCAAACATCTCTGTGTTTAAAAAGAAGCCTTTTTGCCTTGATGGAGATAATTTATTCTGTATTCTGTATTTGTGCTGTATTCTGAATGTGGAAATTGGTTGGGACTAGGAGGCTGGCTTAAAGGCATTTTGCAAACGGGATTATTATTTTTGATCATTATTGTGATAATAGTTTTTTGATCAAAACCAGCCAAAATTATTTGTAAGCATTAGGCCTATCTGAAGAGAATGCCTTTATTTGAATCAGCAGTCAAGGTGTAGTTTAGTCTGATGCTGTGGTTTTATCTGCTCCTGGTGAATTTTTGAAGTGATGAAATCAGAGATACTAAGAGTTATGAGGTAATAAGTTAATAATCTAAGTAAGGGTGCTGTCTTTTATGTCTACAAGTGCAATATGCTTTTATGTAGCAGAGAGAAACTTTAACAATAATGTTGCTTGAGCGAGATGTGCATGTGACAACTTGGGAAAAGGGATATCACAACTGGAGTGCAACAGTGTTTCTATGTCTGGCAGAGTGAAATCTTTCAAGACCTGAGTTTAGGCAGTCTAAAATAAATTGTTAGTATTCAGAAAACCCATCTTAAGCCTCGTTTGCTTACATAGTGTTATGGAAGTCAACTGCTATTGTAGAGAATTAATGATTTGTTAATACATATTAACAAATACTACTATTTTAACTTGAGGCAGTTGAGTGAGAAATACTCACGTGTAGCATTTGAGGGAATGTCAGCATAAATCGCACTTACATTAAGACTGCATTTTTAATCACTGTACTCGTTAAGATTTGATGATGCCATAAGGCTAAGGCCTTTTATCACAGATCGGTTCTGAACTAAAAGGTGTGTGCACATGTAGATATGCACATTTGTGTTATTTTCCTTATGCATATGGTAATCTTCATGTATAAAGTATGAAACTGTAACTGAGGTGTGCAAGTTAGGAGGAGTGATCTCTCTTGCACCCTGCATCGTAATAAACATACCTGCTTTAAAACTCCTTGTGAGTTGTAGTTTGTTTCTGTGCATCAGTCTTCTGCATCGCTCGTTTTGGGGGCCGAGGTAGCTTCGATGCCTGCCACAGAGGCTGAAGCAGCCGCGGAGGCTGGAGTGGGGGCTGGGGTGGCTGCAGGGCCTGCCGAGGGCACTAGAGCAGCTGTTATTCCTGCCATGGAGGCTAGAGTAGTTAGTCGCTTAAATTTCCACCAAGCCCAGGAGATTAAAACCACATTCAGTATTCCTAGTACTAGGGTCAGGACCTGTGCTATGGTGCTTCCAGCGGAACAAAGATATTCAGGATCTCCTAAACCCCTAAATGTTTCACTAATTAGCCCTAAGAGGAAGGGGGAGATGTGGGCCTCACCCATAGGCCGACTCTCTGGGAAAACAGCCGAAGGTACAGTTGTTGGCATTTCCCACCCCACCCCAGGGGGCACCGACACACAGAGGAGACACCACCAAGTACACAGACCGGATTAGTTTCATAACCAGTGAATCCATCGTATCATCAACCAGTACTATATAGTACAACACTATAATAACTTTCACCCAGGTCCCAAAGTAAACAAATAACAGGGAACACATGCTGTAAGTAAATTGAACAACACAACCCTGGGACCACGAGCAGAAACTTCAACAGCAAACAGCATTGTAGCCAATGACTATTAATCTAATACAATGAGTACTGACAACAATTTTTGTTCTAACAGTCTGATTAGACCTGTCATTATCTCAACCCTTCAAGCTCCAAGTTGGGCACCAATAAGGACTGTCATGGTTTAACCCTGGCTGGTAATTAAATACCACACAGCCGCTTGCTCACTCCCCCCTCACCAAGAGGGGGATGGGGAGGAGAGTTGGAAAGGAATGTAAAACTCGAGGGTTGAGATAAGAACAATTTAAGAATTGAAATAGAATAAAAATGAAAGAACAATAATAACAATAATCACAAAAACAGTTATAATGAAATGAGGGAGGGAAAGAATAAAATCCAGAGGGAAAGGAAGAAATACAATGCAACTGCTTACCGCCCACTGACCAATGCTCAGCTGGTCCCTGAGCAATGATCTGCCTGCCCTGGCCAACCCCCCAGGTATATACACCAGGCATGACATCCCATGGTATGGAATACCTGTTTGACTAGTTCAGGTCAGCTGTCCTGGCTGTGTCCCCTCCCAGTTCCTTGTGCCCCTCCAGCCTTTTTGTTAGCAAGGCCTGAGAAACTGAAAAGTCTCACATCAAAGCCAAAACACAGCACCCTACTAGCTCCTAAGAAGTTAATTAACTCCATCCCAGCTGAAAACAGGACAGTCACCTGTTCCCATAATTCAGTTATTAGTCTTTATGTTCTAGGATAAGCCTGACTTTCAGGACTCTGTAAAGGTTTTGCTGGAGTTCAATTTTTCTGATCCAGAGAGTGGACCTGTTCTTGATAGCAACCTGCCAAAATCAGCATCTGAATATGATATGTAAGTCAGCAAGATTCTGTATTAATAAACAAAGTATTTAAGGTAAAATTAATAGCCCACACAAGAGCTGAAAGTATTGTCCACAAATTGGTTAAAGAGGGAGGGTCATTGAGCCTGTCCAGATGTTTTCTCTAAATGAGCCTTCAGGAGTGAAGAAAATTCAGTGTGCTTTGGAACCATCTTAGGGTTTTGGAGCTGTTCAGAGTTAACTGAAGATAGAGGAGAGTACAAGCAATTTTATTGTCATATTTTGCATAGATAGAGCAGGGGAATGTTAGTCATATGCTTTGATGGTGCTTGGCATCATTCATACTTTCACTATTGCCTCTTTTGCTAACCTAGATGAATCACTTATAAGGGAATGAGTAGGAAGGTTATGTTTCACCTGTGCATTTTACAGGATATCGGCATGTTTAACTGATTAATTAGGGAAGACTTCTTTGACTGTCAGATAGAAGACCTTATATAAAAGTAGATAATGAATTAAAATACAAGTATTTAATTTTAATAATGTAATAACATTGAGAATAAACATACTGTTGTTTCAGATTCCTTTCACAAAATATTGTGGAGCCAATAATAAATGCATTGCAGATCTTGTTTTGAATGTAAAAGCAAGCATAGCTGTGATATCAAAAGATTAATAAAATCGAAAGTATTGTTAACAGTTTGACTTTAAGACAGTTGGAGCGAATGAGTTGTTAAGGGTTAATTCAGGTTACAAGCTCATTGTATACCCTGCTAAGGGCTTCCTTAAGCACAGGCAAATCCTTTTGTTCAGAAAAGGAGCTTCACAAAGGAAGCACCTCCACAAGATAGGTGAGCTGATAGGAAGCTCATCACAAGCAATGAGCTCAGCAAAATTAAGGGAAAGGGAATTCCGGCAGGGGGAGATCGCAACCACCGACTCAAGAAATCCCCCAGACCCAAAAGAAATTGAGACACTGCATGCGAACTAATTAACATGAGAAGCGAGAGAATTACATGACAAATGAGAAACGGAGTACTAAGTAATTAAGGAGTTGAGTAACTTGTACCAATGAAGGCTGATGTCTTTGTATGCTCAACTGTATAAATAGTGTAAAGTTTTGACAATCAGAGAGCTAGGCATTTGTGGGTTACCACCTAGTTCCCTACTAGGGAACTAGAATAAAGAAATAGAATATAAAATATAATAAAAAATAGAATAAAGAAATAAGGAATACCTCGACTCGGTGTGTGAATTGGCACTGCGCACTGGGTAACGAACCCGCTTATGGGACAACAGCTGGAAACATATAACCACACTGGGTTTATTGTATCACTTGATATCTGTACAAAACTTATATGTAAATTATAAATTCTGTAGTCTAATAAGATAATGCTGTGGCATAATTTCCAAATCAGAAGCAATATAGTCTGGACACTGAAAGAAGTTCCTCTTTATTTTAAAAACAGATTCAAACTTAAGATGTCCAACATTCTTACTTTATTTTACAGCTCTTCTCCATTCATTATAAAGTCATGCAATGATAAGTTGACCATCCAGCTCTGTCAAGAACAAGAAAGACAGTGCCTATAATACCAGAGTTTTGGTTCAATATTCTTCAAATATTATTTTTGCTGGCATTGAGGTAGGAATTTTTCACATTATCACATTTATCATAACATATATTACTGGGGAGATCTGAAGAAGCCTTTGTATTAAGCCTGAATTTCACTGCTCTGGCATCATCTCAGTTGATTGCAAGAGATTCCCTGGGAATGCTGTCCTTGCTTATACCTCTAAAAGTGTATTTATTTTGACCTGACTATGGCCTAGCCTCTGTTAACAACTGATGCAAGTTTCACAATGACACTTAGACAGTAAGTGCCTGCATCTCAGATGAATGTCAGCATCATGAATCATCTGTACATCTGCAGAGCCAGAAATGCCTTGTTATTTGTCAATATGGCTCCTGAGCCTCTAGAATTCTCCTTTTGCACATGTGTAGAAAAAGCACTGCCATGGTAGGGCAGCATAGACTAATGCCTGCCTCATCCCTACCTCAGACAACATTTCCAAAATAGCTGTTGTTCTGCCTGCCTCTCTAGATATGCTATGAATTCACCTCAGTTCAGGTGGGAAACATTTGAGTAGTTTGTTTTCAATCAAAAGTCCTGATGTTGCACATTAGAAGCACTGTTGCTGACCCTGTGGCTAGGGTATGTATGGATTATGAATGTCACTTTTATTGCTAAGTTAGGAACACATTTACAAAATTACATGTAAAAATTGTGTACTTATACATATGTTAATCTGCTAGACCCCATGGCTAATTTGCATGATGTCCAGTTTGTATATAATTGCTAATGTTCCAAACTCTTTCACTGGAAGAGAATAATGGCAACTAATTGATGTAGATGTCTATAGGTGGAAATTGTTTTGCAGAAGCTGTGGCTTCCTATGTTTGTTCCAGTTAAATTAAGGCTTTGACGCTTATGATGTTTTGATGATGAAAAGCGACAATGGTGTATATGTTTGATAAGCCCTTGATGCTTAGTCAGAATTTAAAAAGAGTTTGAACATGGTCATGATGTCACTTTCTTTTTCCTTTAGGATATACAGAAAGATAGTTGTGAATCTAACCACAACATCACTTGTAAAGTGGGATATCCATTTCTAAAACCTGCAGAAGTGCTAAAAAGTTCCCCTGCATGCAAGTTCTTGCTCCATGTTCTTCTAAGGCCAAGGCAGTCCCTATAACCTCTGAATTTCTTTTTTCTTGTATTCACCCCAAAACCTGTCCATGCATGTTTCCCAAGCTACCCTTGATATGAACTGCACTGAGCCAGATAGGAAAACTCTAAAGAAAAACTCTATTTGGCTGCCTGGACTCTGTTACACCACTAGCCAAATTGTAACTTTGTTAAATGTCTTCTAAGTGCAACTTCAGTTCAAATGCATTGAAGATATTTTGCCTTGTGTCCGAGGCAAGGGTTTTATTAATGCTAGAGCCAAGGCAAAAATTTCCAGAACTGGTTAAGACCAGATGTAACAACCAACAGCCTGAAGGGAAGTCCCCGTGCTGGTTCAAATTCATCTAGGGCACTGTGACGAGTCAGAGAGGGGTCAACACAATGCATGGCGGGTTATGCCTTGCCTGTCCACCTCTCCCCTTGACCTCCCACAGGCACTGCAGCATCCCTCCCTTCTGGGGCCACTCCTGTGGTCCTGCTTTCACCGAGACAGGGAGTGAGCCTGAGGAGCAAAGACACTGCCTGGCCCAGCCCAGGGATCATTCAGCTCCTTGTGGTACCTCTGGGCCTCATCACTACCTAGGGAAACAATGCTATTTTTTTCTCCCTGGCCTCCCATCCAGTCTCCTCACTGAACCATTTCACCTGTCCTTCCCATTTATCACTGGGGCTTGATTTTATTCTTTTTAATCATTTGCACTACTGCAGCATCAAAGCACTGCTCTTTGAGGGTAAGAACTTCTACCTGAAATAATGGAGAAAGTGTCTGTCAGACCACTGCTCACTTCTCAAAAATGACTCGTAGTAAAACAAGGATGACTTTTCTAAACTCAGAAAAGGTTAAACAATCTGTAGAGCTGGCAGCTTTATGGATGTACTCGATCCAGCAGTGGACTGAGCGGACTAAATAAATAGCTGTTTGTCTCTAGAGCCTGAGAATCATAAATGAGTCATAATTCCCAGATATGGACTGCACTGAGCCAGATAGGAAAACATCAGGTCTTCAGTACTTCGGCAGTCAAATATGGTATGTGAGGAAGTAAAAGTTGCATATTGCCATCATTGACACTGACAGAAGGCAAGTGGCATTCCTGGCCAGAAGGGTCTGTCTCCAGAAATATAGGATATTGGTTAGGATATAATGATAAGACATTAGAAACTGTGGCTTTCCACAGGTTGGAGAATATGACTTTATTTTGTATATAAAATTTAATCAGTTGAAAAGAGAATAGGCTGGTCTCTGGATCTGCCAATGTCAGGCATCAAGACTTTATTTCTGCTCAGTGGGGAGCGAGAGGCCTTTCCAGCAAGCAGTCTACTTAAAAATCGAGCTCCAGCTTGAACATATCTAGTGATAAGTCTGTACCTCCTGCTGGAATAGAGAGGGAGCTCTAGCTAAACTTAGCCTTTGAAAATATGCATCTAAGTCTCACTGAAATAGTTCTGATATTGAATTGGGAAATATCAAATTGCATGCAAATAAGACAAACTCTCTTTCCTGGCAGTTTCTTGTCTGTTCCCCTATCATATCAGGTCTGTGTTGCAAATGCATAATGGAGGGGGAGGATCAGGAGAGATGTCCTCTTATATTGTGTCCCACATACATGTTCCAGCTTGTGTCTTGGACTTGTAGGAAGTAAATCAGGTGTTACTTTCTTGAAGCCAAATAATCAGACTACTCAATGTCAGTATCCACAAATGTTCCATTCCCAGCTTTACTGGAGTTTTCTCATTTTCTTGTCATGATTTCATTGTCAGTTTGTCTGTAGATATAGATCCCTAAATTTAGAAATTTCATACTCTCCTTTGCATTCAGAAATTAATTCCTCTCTTATTCACTGATAAGCATCCCTAATACATTCCTTTCTAAAGCCTCCTCCTTGACTGTTTTTTTTTTTAATATGAAGAAATATCTAAGACAATTTTTTTCTGGGTCACTTTGTAATAAAGATTTGTACGCATTAAAGAAAAAATAAAAGTATGAGTTAAAAAATCCTGTACAGTAACAAATAGTGAAACTTTTCCTACATATAAAATCACCCTTAAGTGTCAGGATATGAAGAGGGACATGTTTGGGACAGTGTTCCCAAACCTTGTGTAGTGCCAAATTGTGATAGATTTGCCCTAGTTTTAATGAGTAGGGGATTTTTGTGAGACCTAGTAGTCATTTATTTACATTGTGAACATTTCTGTTCAGTATTCTACATGTATTACTATATATTAAGTGAGATTCCAGCAGCCTTTTCTAGGCAGCTTATCTCCACTGCAATTGCCAGGCTTTGACAGTTCTCACTGGAGGAAAGAAAATGGTTTTGATAAATTGCTTGCAAGACCAGTTGGTTTATATTAAAAATTATTTAGCTATGTATTTTTAATATGTTATATAATAAGTTCTACTGAGGCTTCTCAGTTCTGAAAATTGGAGGCTTCTGTTTAACAAGTTGTCTTGGTTTCAGCTGGGATAGAGTTAATTCTCTTCTTAGTAGCTGGTCCAGTGCTATGTTTGGGATTTGGTGTGAGAACAATGTTGATAGGACACTGATGGTTTTAGTTGTTGCTGGGTGATGTTTATACTAAGTCAAGGACTTTTCAGTTTCTCAGGAAGGCAAGAAGGCTGGAGGGGCACAAGAAATTGGGAGGGGACACAGCCAGGACAGGTGACCCAAGCTAGCCAAAGAGGTATTCCGTACCATATGATGTCTGTCATGCTGAGTATATAAGATGGGGGAAGAAGAAAGAATGCATCGTATCTCCTGGAAAATACAACATGTATATGCAACAAGTTTAGCTGCAATCATTGCTTGTTTACCTTGTGTTTTTTTCTGAGAAAGCTCTACAGCTTTGTGTTTCGTAGTAAAACAAGGATGACTTTTCTAAATTCAGAAAGGGTTAAACAATCTGTAGAGATGGCAGCTTTATGGATGTACTGGGTCCAGCAGTGGACTGAGTGGACTAAATAAATAGCTGTTTGTCTCTAGAGCCTGAGAATCATAAATGAGTCATAATTCCCAGTAGTTTTGCCTTCATAAAAGGTTTATTCTCTTACAAAATTGCCTCATACTTTAGTGTGAGTCACAGTTTATGCTAAACAAAAAGGTCTGGCCCTCAAAGAGCAAGAGCACTGCAGAAGTTTTCTGTGATAGAGCTGGATGGGTAAAAGGAATGCATTCAGTGTTCGCTGTCCCTGCATAATACAGGGATGGTGTGAGAGTAGTGACCTTTATTTGGTCCATTTTCATTCAGTCAACTGTAGTCTGTATTTTTAACAAAGATGCATCTCGGAGCTGGGACTGGTACAGGACTTACCTTTTTTAGTTACTGGAAAGAGTATTTTGAATTTATTTTTAGGAGATAGTAATTAATTGGAAATAGGAAGTGTGTTTTCATACCCAGAGCTGTAGGTATTTCAGTTTCTTCAGGTCCTTTCCCACCTAGTAGTCCTGTTGCATGTGCAGATGAGTATCACAGTCCAATCTGAGTGGCATATGTTGTTTTATTTTAGCGACAGGGAAGAACCACCTGAGACCTTGAGTGACAACAGAGGACATGTTACAATTCCAGTAAAATATGAAGTAGGATTAATATTTGTAAGTTATCGATTCTTCTCTGTACTTCTATTTACTAGCACAGTAAATAGCAGGTGTTCAAAGAGAATAAAGTATTTTTTTGTTGTTGAGCTGTGCTGTTAGTATCTACAAATGACAGCTTCTAGTCTCATGAATAGGAAGCACAGGCTGCATTGAAAAGAGCAGTTATATGAAATAATGGTGCAGTCACTGTCCCTATCTTGCTGTAGCTCCTTTTTATCTATTTATAGTTGATCTGCAGCTTTTCCAAGGAAATGAGTGATGCACTTCACTCGAGAGAAGCAGCAGAGTGTTTATTGATATAAACCAGCAATTTAACAACATTTGATAGTAAATGTGACAGTGGTTTAACAAGATTTGATGGCAAGGTACACTTGATTATTTACTGCATGGAGGACAGGGTCAGACAGAGCTGTCAGGGAGACCCCCCCTTGAGTCATGAGGTTCAGAAAGGACCCCCTTGCATTCTAGAATCCTTCTCAGAGGGGAGTTTAGGTGCAGCTAGATCCAGACTTAGTCCCGTACTTGGTCAACGCTTTATATCTAAAGGATTATATATGCACAATCAATCTTATATCACTTAGCTAAGATTTCAAAGTTTAGCATGCTACTAATCACTTACTGAGAATCTGTTTTAGCAAGGAATCTCTCAGTTTGGAGGAGTAACCTTGAGAGGTGTCCCTACTCAAGGGGAAATCCTGGCTTGCAGCCCAGAGAGCAGGAGAGCTCAATGGGCCCTGGGCTGTCCACTATTTATGGAGTAAGATAATGGATCATAGTCATATTTGCATACCGACTACAGAAGTTAGTTTCTTTCAAACTTGGCTTGAGTAGGACCTTGACCAGCACTGTGGTTAGGTGAGTGCATGGTTCAAATTAGCCCTTGGCTATTGTGTTATCTGTCTCCCCCAAATTCACTTTGAGTCTGATGCAACCATCACGACCAGATGCATACATTACAACCACCACAGGTGGTTATCAGTTGGGCAGTGTTATGGAAATAAAGGTCAGGATGGAGGGGGGGGAACACACCACCACAAGCTTTTGATGAGTCTTGTATTTTGCTCTAGTCATTCAAAGGCTTTTCAGGTACATAAGAAAGAAAACACTTCCAGCTTCCTGATGGCCATAAGTCTGTATCACTATAATATTGCATGATGTAGGGTTTGATTTCCACCTTAAAAAATTAGCCTTAATTTTAGATTCTCAGGTGTTTGGTTTTATCGGTTCAGACATAAACATTAATGCAGGTCTTGTAGTATATTTTATTTTCAGAAATAGCTAGTATTCAGTTAAATTCCATCCCTGAAAACCATTATAGATATTATCAGTAAAGTAAATTACATGGTGTGCAAGTGTAAATAATTAAGTCAAATTCATTTTGGATGCATTTCATGACTCAAATCTAGCCTTTGTTTGTCCCATAGGGAACAAGGTTGAATTTAGAACATGCTGGTTTTGTTCTCTTTTTACTTTGTTCTCTCTTTTATAGGACACATTATTATTGCCTATTTTTATTGCCTGTTTCACATGGCAATACTCTTAGGACAAGGAATTACACAGCTAGAACAAGAACAGCACAATCAGGCCCTGATGTATTATTTTGGGGAACAATATTTGCTCATTTTGTAGTTTTATCTGAACAAAACATTTGAAATGTACATAATAAAAAGTGAGCACCACTCAGAAAATGGATGAGTTGTACTTTAGTGGAAGTAGCAGTGCACTCTTAGTTGCAAGGCTAGTCCTGGAGGATTAATGAAGTAATGAAAAGACATATATTATTAACTGCTAGAGTTTTTATGAAATTTTTGTGCTTATTGTGTTTTGTTTGTTTTTTTTAACCTGCAGGGTCTTCAAAGAGCACCATGTTATGATTGCAGCAAATTATACTGTCCCTACTGTTATTAAAACAACAGAGCAGATTTG
Organism: Falco naumanni; assembly: GCF_017639655.2. Taxonomy (NCBI): domain Eukaryota; kingdom Metazoa; phylum Chordata; class Aves; order Falconiformes; family Falconidae; genus Falco; species Falco naumanni. The sequence goes on along the minus strand of NC_054079.1, from coordinate 769,879 downwards.
GGATGAAGTTACTCAGCATTATAGAGTAAGAAACAATTAAAGCTGCATGATATAGGTACTGGTTTCATCACTTTTATTTTTTTTAATCACTTAATGTGATAGCCTATTACTTAAGTAGCAGCTATGCAATATGTTAAACCTTCTACATGAGAATGTTGTGTTTAACACTTTGGGTTTTTCCTTGCTTGCCAGAGGTTCTCAGAGCAGTCCACCTCCTGTGAAGTAGTTCTGGTGGGTTTTAGAGCTGCTACCCTCAGCAGGAGAAAGAGAGCATGCTCTGGTAAATGAGAACTTGACCTATATTCATTGCAGTTTAGAACAGCTATTTCCAAAATCTGGTCAGCTTTGAAAAAAGCAAATGCCTTACTCTAAGAATGTTGTCTTCCTAATGGAACAAACACTGCAAACTGAAATCACTTGGAAAAGGTATTTAATGTACTAGAAGTCCAGCCTCAAGTTGCAGGAGAACTGAATTCAGTTATCTTGAGAACATCTTTGTTTCCCAGTGTCAAATCCAAAGCTGAACAATGGTCCCATATACAAAGGATAAAAGTCTCTGAATCACTTTCTGTCTATAAAAAATGGGCATGGGAAAGGTCTCGCTCTCACTAAACAGCAATGATAAAGTGGTTTATCTATTTTTTAGCCTACAGTGTTTTGCTCAGCCACTTTTTTAGTCTAAGAGTTTGAATCCAATAATCCCAAGGCTTTTTTGTGAACATTTAAGACTTAGAATTATAGAATCATAGAATGGTTTGGGTTGGAAGGGACCTTAAAGATCATCTAGTTCCGACCCCCCGTCATGGGCAGGGACACCTTCTGCTAGACCAGGTTGCTCAAAGCCCCATCCAACCTGGCCTTCAACACTGCCAGGGAGGGGGCATCCACAGCTCTTTGGACAACCTGTGCCAGTGTCTCACCACCCTCATGGTAAAGAATTTCTTCCTAATATCTAATCTGAATCTACTCTCTTTCAGTTTAAAGCCTGTTCTATCACTACATGCCCTTGTAAAAGTCCCTCTCCAGCTTTCTTATAGGCCCCCTTTAGGTACTGGAAGGCTGCTGCTATAAGGTCTCCCTTTATCCACCTCATTTTATTCATGTCATTCATCTCTCCCATTATTCATCTCATTTCAGAATCTTTGCTTTCTGAATATAAAAACTGTTGGACTGCAGAGCTTATCATTTATGATCTTGCAAGTGCAACTCATCTCTGTAAGCAGCTTATCACAAATGAGTAGCCAGAAGAAAAAAGTTAAACAGGATCTTGAGTACTTATTAAGCTCATCCACTTCTGAGACAGGATAGCCAATTCCCCTGACACCAATTCCACTGATGTATTTTCTCTATCCTTGGCTACAGCAAGCCTGTTCAGAAGGAGCAGCAGCTTAGATAAGTCCTGTGATCTTCTCAAGAAAAAAAGAGGGGAGAGGAGCAGGTGAGCAGGAGGATTGTTGCCTCAGCACACCTGAGGAGGAGCCACTGTACTCAACATTGGCTCCTCTCCCATGTTAAAGCATTTTGGGGTCTTTATTAAAAATTGCAATGAAATTATCTTAACTAGAAGTCCTGGATGGTAAGAGGATGCAGTAAACAAGATAAAAAGGAGGAATTTATGTCAAAATGCCCCCTTTCATCCTGTTCATTTGATTTACTTCAATAGAGCATTCCATTACCAAAGACCACAGAACATATCTGCTAATTCACAACAGATTGTTCTGGGGGGGGGGGAGGAACTAAGAGTTCATCACACCAATTTTTGCATAAATGACTATGCAAACATTAAAACCCCAAAAAACCAAAACAAAAGAAACCAACCAACCAAAACAAACAAAAAAAACCCCAACCAACCAACCAAAAACCAGAAGAAAAGAAAAAACATAAATAGGGAAAAAATCCACAATAAAATAAGGAAAGTACTGATCAAATTATTTTTTTTCTTACTGATTGAAAATGATGAATACTTTCCAATGCCAAACCTCATACTGCAGATCTTATTTCCCAATGTAGCAGCAGACAAGAATACTCTTCTCTACCTTACTGCATTGTCACATTCCCAAGCAAGCTAGGAATTTGTATTTTTATTCTTATTTTAAATGTGAAACTTTTCTTGGTATGAGGAACTTCAAAGTGCAAACATTTGGGTTTATGCCTTGCTTCAAGGTAGATCTTGCTTTTAGTCTAAAAGACAAGATGCTGGTGTGTGGGAGAGGAGGATAGAGAATGTCTGAAGAGAGATATGCGAGAGGAGGATGGAGAATGTCTAACCTGGCAGGAGATGAGAGAACAGCTGGGTATTGTGAAGGAGAGTAAGAAACATAAACATGGTTATCTAGTAGCAAATAGGTGTCTGCATGCTTGTAGTGATATATAGCATTGTAACTGCATGGACGGTTTCTGCCCTGAGCCTGGTGGTACATATAGCTGGAATTTGTATCCGGGCTCAGAGATATAAATATGAGCTTCTCTGTACAATAAAGGGTCTCTGGTTGCACCACAACTGGAGTCTGTGCCTTCATACGCCACAATGGTGTTTTAAGAGTATGTAAAGATGTGCATAAGAAGACAGAGATATAAATTTTCTTAAAAGGAAACAAGAAAATTTAACATGGTGTTGGACAATAATTGGACTATAACAAGGTTAATTTGATATATTGCCAAGTGATGAGTGGTCCAGACTGAGATATGAGGGACAAGAGTCCCTTTCTTAGTTTTGCAAATGCTCTAGTTCTGCTATGTAACTCTAAAGCTCAGTCCTCTTCTTTCTGTTACTGAAATTAGTCTTCCCGAATTTCTGCTCTTCAGCACTACCAATCCTCTGGCTTCTTCCTTGTCTGGGGCACTGAGAAATCTTGAACGGGGTGGTAGGTCACGTCTTTCAAATGCTCTTCACTGCAGCCCTCATTTAAGGGCAATTAGTTTTTCCATTTTACTCCTCCAGAGCAGCAGATTCCAGCAAGTCACATGATTCCAGATCTGTAGATATTAAAACTAGAGCTATATCAATAACTGGATGGCTGAATAACCCAAATATCACTAAGTGGTGACCTGAACCTCCTTTTTTCTTTCTTTTTCTTTTTCTTTTTCTTTTTCTTTTTCTTTTTCTTTTTCTTTTTCTTTTTTATCTTTCCCTCAGAGGGAGACATGCATGCACACCTCTCTCCAAATGTTTCACTTAGTTTTGAGGTGTTGCACCACTGAAAACCAAAAGAAACTGTCTAAATGGAAGTTTAAGGTCCACTTTAAAACAAAAACAACAAAAAAATAAACCAACAAAATATTTCCTGTTTAGACTGCAGAGAAATTACATCTGTTCTTAAATTCCTTCCCCCGTTATTTTCGTTCCTAGGCAATTACCACATTTGACCCAAGTTTGCACATAAGTCTGCACCAAGTTTGCACCAAGTCTGCGTTTTTCTGTAGGTATATTTCATCTACTGTTAGCTGAACAGTGATAGTAGTGTGCCAAAGTGCACTGCAGGGGATTTTCAATCCTCTTCATGCTAGTAATCTGAAAGTGAATGACCTGGACCAAAAAAACCCAAATTCCCCCGCACCAAAGACACCAAAGGATTTGCTAGCTCCCTTTGAAGGAGCCATGGAGGGCTAGCAATGCCCCAGAACCCACTCTCCCTTCTCAGGCACTACAACAGAGGCTCCTGAATCCTGCACTTAACCTTGCTGTTTGCTTACTAAGGCAGAAGCTCTGTGGATTCCTGTGCAAAAGCTATTTAGCTCTCTTAATAGCCAACTCTTCCTGGCTCATGTAGTTGGTCATCTTGCAGGAAGCTCTTGTTTCTTCTACAGTTGTTTAAGTAGCTGAGAGTTTAGGCTAAATTATCTCATAAAAAGCTCATTTGCTGTTTGAATAATGATACTTCAATATTTATACCATCTGAACTTCCTCTTCTGTGCTCTCCCAATATGCAGTTTTATTGCATTTAGCGACTCAGTACAGTTAGTAAATATTATTAATGTTGGCTTGTTTCCAGAGCTTTTCTTGGTAATAGGTTTGATATTCAGAATATAAGAATAATATTTTTATTTTCCTAACAGAATGCCTTCTGCCAAGCTAGTTACCCTGTAGATCCCTTAAAAGATCAGCACTGGGAAACCATTTGTGTTGCCAAAAAGAAAAGAACCTACAAAGGATACAATTATGGTAAGCCTACGTAGAGTATATATGTTCACCCTAGATCTTTGAGCTGAGTATTTCTGCAACAAATATGTAAAACCTTCTTTCAAACTGTATCCTATGAAACCCACTTTGTCGTAATAGCCTGAAAAGGCATCTTTATGTAGACCAGCTATATTTTTTTCTTTTTATTTGGCTACAAAACTGTATGTGGAACAGAATTTGTTGTGTGTTGGCTTGTTTGTTTTTGTTGGTGTTTTTTTTTTTAATTTAGTAAATGTATAAATAACAGTAGCACATTTGACAGCTGAGTAAAGAAACTTCACCTTCCATATTCCTATATATATATTCTATAAACTACTAAATAATATTTTTAAAGCTTCTCATGTCCTTTGCAACATTTTTAGACACACAGTTGGAAATACTTTCAAATGCTACCACTCTGATCTGGCAGATTTCCATGCACTTGGTAGAAATATAATTGATGACCCCATTTGGAAAGGATTAGCCTCTCACATTTAGATGGAAGAGTTGCAAAGTATAATTTTGCTGACATAGTTATATTGGCATGTCAGGGGGAAAACCATCATACTGCCTCCTCAGCATAGAGGTACAAGTTGAGTTTCTGGTGTGAATGAAACCAAGCCGTGAGAGGAGTATTTTGCCATGCTTATCATATGTCCTTCACAGAGGTGATAAAGGTCCAGGTTAAGCAAATGTTTCTTCTGCTGCTAAAAATTGCTGCTAAAAGTACAAAAAATCTCTTAGCAGTTTTCTTCATTCCGAGGTTTTTCAGCATCAGATTTGGCGACCCAGATGGGACAGTCTCCACTGAGCTGCAGAGACCTTCAGAGCATGGGACACCCTTAGTGCACACTTGGGTAAGGTTTACCAAGATAGACTCCCTTTCTCTGGGTCTCTTGCAGCCAGTGGACATGACTCACTGCATTCTGATAAAAAAGGTATTTATATATTTTCCTGATCTGTTCTGTCTGGCTGTAACCCATAAGTCGACACAAGAGACGTCTTGGTCACAGGATGGAGAAGGAGAGATGCCTCCTTAAGAGGGATTAATTCCCTGTACAGGGATCCACTCCCTCTACCTGGTATGTACAGCATTCCTGGAATTAAGGATGCTTGTAGTCCTCCGGAGGGAAGTGGGCTGTGTCCCTGGTGTGATTGAATGTGGGGACCCCTCTCGTCTTGATGTCTTATTTTGACTAAGCCTTTAGTGATTGTATGTTATGAATTGGAGTTGTGATTGTGTTTGGCGTTTTGTATGTTAGTATTGTCATTTTGTGTTGTCTCGGGTTTTTTTGGAAAAAGGTATTGTGGAACTAGAATATTTTTGTCACCTTGTCCTGGTTTCAGCTGGGATAGAGTTAATTCTCTTCTTAGTAGCTAGTACAGTGCTGTGTTTTGGCTCTGATATGAGAACGATGTTGATAGGACACTGATGGTTTTACTTATTGCTGGGTGATGTTTATACTAAGTCAAGGACTTTTCAGTTTCTTGGGCCCTGCCAGCCAGAGGGCTGGGGGGGGCATGAGAAATTGGGAGGGGACACAGCCAGGACAGGTGACCCAAGCTAGCCAAGGAGGTATTCCGTACCATATGACATCATGCTGAGTATATAAACTGGGGGAAGAAGAAGGAAGGGGAGGGACATCTGGCATTATGGTATTTGTCTTCCCGAGTAACTGTTACGCGTGACGGAGCCCTGCTTTCCTGGGGATGGCTGAGCACCTGCCTGCCCATGGGAGGTGGTGAATGAATTCCTTGCTTTGCTTTGCTTGTGAGCACGGCTTTTCCTTTACCTATTAAACTGTTCTTATCTCAATCCCTGACTTTTACATTCCTTTCTGACCCTCCTTCCCATTCCTCTGGTGGGGGTGAGTGAGCAAGTGGCAGCGTGGTACTTGGTTGCCAGCCAGGGTTAAACCATGACACACCTAAATCATGTGAAACACCTGTAATTGTTTCTTTGCCTGAGTCGCTGGAGGAAACTCATTGCTGAGGGCAGTGCGCCAAATGATTTGGTTCTTGAAGTCTTAGTAACTACATCGTTAGAAGATTTATGGGAGGTGATGTTGAAAAGTTAACTATAAGCATACTGCACCATGTAAGACCAAGAATAAGAATATGTTTCTTTTGTAATTGCCCTCTTTATGTTAGATGTAAATGTAATAGATGAGATAAATATATTTTGGGACCAAGGGGAAACCAGGAAATAAGATTAGATAGAACCTTGAATTTGTGGTGTATTTGGTGTGGGTTTACCCAGAGATTAGAAGAAACTCAGTGGACTAGATACTATTGCCGTTTAACTCATGCATATGTTTTTTTTATATAGATAGATGTGTGATTGATGGATAAATGACCCTTAAGTGGTTTGGATGTCCGAGATTTGAATACCTTGAAAAGTATACTCATAGTGTGATTGGAGAACCACGCAAAGGCATGGAAGATTGTAGTGGGATATATTATACCATTAACAGTAGATACTTAGCCCTAGATTGGGAACATAAAGACCCAAGACAATTTTCTCTGAGAGACCCCCAGGTATTTGAAATTCCATACCTAGAGTGTCCCACTTTGAGAAACATGCCACTTTGAGACACCATACTTGGGTACTGTGTGAATGTTTAAATTGTAGTCACAGGTGGTATTGTATATCTTGGCGGTGAAGTAAATTGTGTCAGGAGTGTGGGAGAAAAATTAGATTTTCTAATCAACACTGGAGCTAATTTTTCTGTTTCAAATCAGGACTTGGTACCTTTGTAAGCAAAGATGTGCCAAAAGATTTTATCCAGCTCAAGTCTGAAAAGCTCTCTGTAGATGAAGTGTCAGAGCTGGTCATTTCACCATACTCTGGGGCAGTGTCTCTGTTCATTGGTGAGTTTAACGTTTCTGAGCTGGGTCTCTGGGTGTGTTAATAGTTTAATAAAAGGAACCTAGATTGTTCACACCCTAAACTTGTGCTTCTCAAATAAATACATTCCTGGACTGAACCCAGGACGTTTAGAAAACATTCTGAATTATTTAGAACAAGACTATGGCAACTCTTAAACAGTTGCATTGGAACAAAGTGATAAGAAGCTTCCCTGCTGGTGCGGCTATCCTAGGGCTGAACAGAACAGCAGCTCTGGAGTACAGGACTGCTTGGCAGCTATTCTCCTTGGACATAGCTTATTCAGGGTGGGAAGTGGGATGTTGTGGCTATACAAACCACAGGTCCACACCTGTATGAAAGCTGCTGCAACTCAGATCTTGGTTGAAAGCAAAGTACTATTTTACCCATGAGCTGGTGAAGGTCAAGGTGGATGGCTCTGTCCTGTTCCTTAATGTACATGATACAGATCTTGAAACTCCTTTGTGCTCAAACCTTAGTGCCACTGGGCTCCTAAATAATGAGCACAAACACTGCATGGGCAAATGCCATAATAGCACCTTAGCAGTTACCAGAGAAGATGTCCCAGCCTTGGGCATTACAGATTGCAGACTTGTGTATTCTGTAGACTAAATTCTTCCTTGTATATTATAGATTTCTCTTGTTCAAAGAGTCCCTTTACACAGTCATGATTAGGGGAGATCATTTATGTTTGCACAGTGCTGACCTTGGCTATAGTGGGAGATCCTGGGTTTTACTCAGTATTTATTGGTGCTTTTGGTTGATAGCTTATTTGTGTTTAGGTACTACAAGAAATAATTTTGAAGAGAAAAAAGTGGTTCACTTAAGAGTATGAAGTGTATACTTCAATGGCATAGACCAAAATAAAGAAAATCAGAGATGTTAGAAATGGCCATCAGTCAAACACACTGCAGTGCACCATAGATTTGCATATGTGTGGCCAGACCACATCCTTCTGCAAGTGGAATATTAATCCTTTTCTGGTACATGGTTTCATGCTTACATAGTTGCAAGATGTGCAGGAGTCTATAAATACTGTAATACAGTAAAGCTAGCTGCAGGTCAAGCTCTCATTGCACAGCTAAATTTCAGAATTAGTCTTTTTCAAAATGTATGTTTTGGTTGTGCTTGCTGGAATCCATGTTTAGACTGCAGGAACCTTGACGCTGGTGTGATAGTTTGAAAGTGTGGAGAAGGGACTGAGATCTCATTTCTGGGAAGGGGATGCTGTTTTTTTTTTTTAAGACATGAAGTTGGCACCACTTTGCTTTTTCTTCTTTCTTCCACTGAGGTGCCACAGAATATTGGTTTCTTATTGTCAGATTTAAGTCAAATTATGCCATAGGGAACCTGAAAGCTTAGACTATGGGGAGGGAGAAAGGCAAGTAATTTTCAGTCATGCTTGTAGGAGAACCTCCTGTAGTTTGATGCACTTAATTTCTTCTTTCACAAATTCTTGTGCAAACGGAGATGACTTTTCAGGTTTTCAGATAAGAACTGGCCATTCCTGACTTGTTATTGTTCATTATTAAGACAGCTTTCAGTGAGTTTCCTATGCATTGTTGCAAGTTAGCAATTTTCTCCTCTTAATTCCATAGATTTTATTTTAAAAAAAAAGAATAGAAGAAAAAAGCCTATGGCTGGTGGGTTTATTTATTCTAAAGCATGGAATTCTCATGTCTGGTACTGATTACGATTGTGGTTTTCTTTTTCTTAAAAAGTGTATAACCTTTTGGGCATGGCTTGACACTTGCTCAGTATGAATGAGTCAGGACAGCATGTGGCCAGAATACTGACGTGACATGGTCACAATTTTTGGGTGCTCTTGATGTTGAGCATTAGCTAAAGCTGCTGTTTTTCCTCTTCTCTCCCTAGTGTAGTTCAAATAACTGAAGCAAGTGTAATTATTGTAATCCCCTCTCCACACAGAGCAGAATACCTCGAAGCTGTAATGTACTGCATTACATGTCTCTTCTCCCAGATAACTAGTGACAGGACAAGAGGAAATGGCCTCAAGTTGCACCAGGGGTGTTTAGATTTGATATTAGGAAAAACTTCTTCACTGAAAGGGTGGTCAAGCATTGGAACAGGCTGCCCAGGGAGGTGGTGGAATCACCGTCCCTGGAAGCGTTTAAAAAATGCATAGATGTGGTGCTTAGGGACATGGTTTAGTCCTGGGTTAACGGTTGGATTAGGTGATCTCAAAGGTCTTTTCCAACCTAAATGATTCTATGATTCTATGATAACACCTTAAAAGCATCTGTCCCAATATAGAAAAAGTTATGTTTGGGACAAATTTGGTTGTAGGCCTGTGCCAGTCTTATACAGATGGGCTGGAGGCTGCTGCTGCTCTTAAGGGAAGGAGCTGAAGCATTATGGGCAGCAGTTGCTCCTGACGGGATGCCAATGTCTAGCACCAGTGAGTTTCCTCTAATGCAGCTGGACCCATCTGTGGCAGGTAGGGCACCTGGGAGGGTCTCCCTTGACTGTACCATCCAGCTCCTTTTCCTCTGAACTCCATCCTGGGGTCAAAGTGAAGGAGTCCTGAGCTCTCTTCTTTTGGGTGGCGAAAATTCAGTTCTGCACAGGCTTGTGGAAGAGCTTTGAGTCAGCTCTGCTTTGGACAGTGTCGCAGTTTGCAAGTAAAAGTGGCATTTCTTGTCTTTCTGTTTTCCCCTCATCCCCATGGCCTTGAGAAAGCACAAAGCATTAAGCAACAGCACATAATGAAGGGATGTGCAGAGGTCCCAAAGCTACTATGGGCACACAACAATGTGTGGAGAGACCAACCTGGGTCTAGAAAGTCTCGTTGCATAACAACAGTGTTGCATGCAAGTAATGAGCATTACCTCTGCCTTCTCTCCCAAGCAAAATTTGGCATGTGGTAACAGTGATGTTCTCCACATTGCTCCATTTTTCTGATATCTCTTTCAGGAGACTGGAGTTCTGTGGTCTCAGAAAGAATAATCAGGGGCTCAGAACCCTTCTGAATCTGCTTCTTAGGATTGAATAGCTGCTGGATAGTCCAATCTGTGCTGAAGATGCAATACTGTATTTTGGGTATTGTTGTAATCTTTATTTTTTTAATACCAACATTTTATATACACTTAAATACTCTCATTCCTAAATATGATGGTACAGTAGGTTAACATAGCAACATGTTAAAAGGGCAGTGTTTCAGACATGAGTGTGCTCTACAGCTTTTACATCATTTCTTCTAGAGCTCTTTCCTGAAATGACTTCAGCATAGATAGGCCCTTCTAAATTTAATGGGACTCATCCCAAGGTTCAGGATATGCCCATATGTAAGTCAGTATGTTCTAAGGATGCTGCCCTCTTTTCTGTTTGCCAGCTAAGTGCTATGTAGTCCTGTTGTGATCAGTAAATAACAGCAGGATGGCTGTTGAGTTTGGCCTGGCTTGTGGCTGAATGTAGCGGACTCCATTATTTCCCATTCTTTCTTTATATTTCCAGGAGATTTATGAGGATGAATATTCTTGGAAAGAAAACAAGGAATGCTTTTGGGCAAAAAGTGCTCTGTGCTCTTTTTAAAATAAAGTGTTCCTAATGAGCGTTGTGGTTTAGCTTTGAGCTGTTTTACAGAGAATCTATATGTTTTTAAGCAGTTGTAATAGACATTTCAATCTGAACAATTTAATTAAGACTGAATTAAATGAATGAGTAATAAGTAGGGGGTTTAAGTGTTATTGACTCTCCTTTGAAACCATCTCTTTATGCTTTTTAATATGGAGTCAGTTTTTAAAACAATCTTCCCTAAAATTCTTGGTTGCAAGGTATTTAGTCCTCTAATATATACTGCTTTAATGCATTTACATTGGTAGTCTGTGTTCACTGTCTGCATGGGAGGTCACAACAGGACAATTGGATATATTTTTTTTAACCTTAAAATCATGAGTTTAATTTTATTTAAATGCAGAAATAGTTTGCAAGATTTATGCTATTTTGACATTCTTGTAACATGAAGGCTACTTGAAGTAGATTAAACATTTTGGTACAGACAGAGAAGAAAATATAAACTATACCCGAGAGTTATTAACTTTTAATTAGTGGTTACTTTCCAGTAGCTGTGTCTCACAGAAACATTTTTACTGTGCAGCTGGTATTACAAGACATTACATTAAAAAAATATGGACAGACCTCGATTCAAAGTTAGATCTAATACTCTACTAGCAACAAACTTTGATTAGCAATAACATGCAAAGCTGTAACTACTTAATGATGTCTAGACATGATTAATATTGAAGGAGCTTTTTTTGGCTGTGTAATTGTGTGGTGCTGCAGGGGAAAAAAAAGCCAGCTATTATTACAAAAAGGCAACTATAAGAATAAGTTTAATATTTTAGTAGTTTGACTTTAGATCGGTTAGGATTCAAAGTCATCAAAATGGATTAGTTTTTCCAAAGGAAAGTGCATCTATTGAACTTTTTGCAGTTTTTATATTTGCATTTATGTTTTTAATAGTTTTTCTCTTGTTACTGTTTTGAAACATAGTTAAAGAGAAAAAGAATGACATAGTATGCCTGTGCTTCCACTGGAAACAATGGTCTGCTCATCTGAGTAAGATAATTTTATTTATATTATTGTTCTGTGCTATGATAGTGTTTAGGTACTAAAAGTTCAAAGTCCAATTGTGTATGGCATTTTTACTCATACTGAGAGGTAATTTTATCTAGTATTCATTATCAATGTAGACAAGATAGATATAAATGAAGGGAAATGAGGTAAAGAGAAATAAAAAGTGATTTGCTCAAGCTTATATATCATTATATCACACAACACTTAAGCCTCAGCTGTATGAACCATTTCATTGTGTCTGCAGTAAAAATCTACAAACAGCTGCTAGCTGCACAAAATAGAACTAGAAAATCAGGCAATGATCTTTTTTTTCCCAGTTATATCAATCAGTTTTAATATTTAGTGATGGTTAAAGTATCCATCTTAAGTAAAACTCAGTGAAACAGACAACTTCAAGCAGAAGCATGGTTAAACTGTGCTCATTAGCTTACTGATGTACCTTCCTCAATGGAAGTGAGCAAGTCCTTGCTTTGCAGGACAATAGATGCTCCTTGTGTGCATACACATACACAGCCTCCAAACCGTGTGGGCCCTGTTATCTAGGCAGAGCTGAGCAAGTTCAAGGTTGATTTTTCCTTTGCTTTGGAGGTTGGAGAGAAGCTCCCTACTATTTGAATGTCATTTTTACCATTAATTGTACAGAACCTTGAGTACAGATCACTTCCTCTGTCAAATAATTATTTTTGGGTTTAGAGGGGGAAAAAAGAAAAAAGAAAACTAATATGCAAACTTTCCCATTTTTGGTATTCATTTTTCCATGTTCATGTTTGCTGTTACCATGCAACTAATTAGTGTATTAATTTCATAAAAATAAAAATAAATGCCTAATTTGCCTTGAGGTGGATGGTTTATGAATGAAATAAAACCTATGCAGTGCTTGCATACTGGTGCTCTGCTTTGATACAGAAAACTAGTGGTATTTAGAAAAGTTAAATTATATTTGGTGACCTATGATCAGGGGCAATTCCTATGGATTCACTGTGTTGCACTAGTGCTTCTTTAGTGCTGCAGTCTCCTGGAAAATTTCTCCAGGGTGACCTTAAGTGTACCTTCCCCATCAACAATGCAGCTGGGAAGGAGAGTGCAGAAAAGAAGAGAAAGAATAATTGTGTACTTCCCCACAATTACCAGGAACAATGAATGGAAGAGATGATGTACTGAGTCACAGCTGAGTGTTACAATGTGTGTATGCTACCATGGTCAAAACAATGAAATGTAATCTTTTGTCCCTAGCTGTGCATGAGGCAAATACTGCTTTGTTCTGGAACAATGATGTATCAGTATTGTGTAACTTCAGGTTCTTCAGGTGGCATCTAAAAGCAAAATGGAAACACCCTTAGGAGAGATGATGTGCATACTTAGAGGTAAAAGCTCTGTCACTGCGCAGAGCTCAAAGCTCTGTCACTTTGAGAGTGACAGAGCACTGGAACAGGCTTCCCAGAGAGGTTGTGGAGTCTCCTTCTCTGGAGACATTCGATACCCACTTGGATGGGACTCTGCAACCTGATCTAGATGAACCTGCTTTAGCAGGGTTTGGACTAGATGATCTTCAGAGGTCCCTTTCAACCCTAACCATTCTGTAATTTTAAAATGTCTGTCACTGAAATTTAAGTCCATACTCAGAGTTCAGTGTTCCAGCTCCCTCTGTAGGCCTACCCTCTCCGCTAGGGAGATATTATCTTAAGAGGACAAATTACTCTGTTCTAAGATAGTTGCCTAAGGCTATGTCTAGAAGTGCTTCCAAATTTCCAGGCCAGGGGATGAATCCCAGCTGCATCTGACTGCATGTCAAGGAACGATGTGGCTTCACATGTCCTGGTTTCTACACACACAGGACTAGGCTGCTGGATGAGGACTAAACTGTGTTCTGGTGAGGTCCATGAGTGGGATGATAGGCAGCTTCAGATCAATATACAATGCAGTCCTAGCTTTCTGGGACAAGTTCAGCTGTTTCTCTGCCTTGGCTATTAACCTTGAGAGGTTTATTGCACCTCTCTGTGGCTCTTCCAGCTGTGTCACAGCATGCTGCAGAGATGGTAGCTCCAGGTACAGACAGATGTTCCCAGGAACAGATACTGAAGACCAGAGGGTAAACATGTGACTTGAGTAGAGATCTGCCAGATGAGTGATGTTTATGGGAGGGAAGCACATCTCTTCAGAGTGAGAATTTGTCCTGAAAAGATGTCTTGGTCTTGGCTGGCAATATTTGAATACACTGATCCCTTTGTCTGGAAGAATGTTCATATACTAGCATTGCTTAAGAGTTTTCTGGCTCAAAATCTTTCATTTGTTCTATTCTCAAGAGAAGCTCAGCCCGATGCATACTATGAAAACAGTAACCAATGGAAGATTATCATGAAATAAACTGGCGGAAGGGTTGTGTTATAAGGAGCCTACTCAGGAGATGGCAGCCAAGAGATGGCTGTTGGGAAGGAGCAGCTCCCAGCCTGCCCGGCTTGCCCAGGTGCTGCTGTGCTGGGAAATAAAGGTGTTGGCTTTGGCTGTCACTCATGAAACTGCTACAGTTGCACTCAGGAATGAAGCTTTTAAATTGCTCAACTTTAAAATATATTTTTTGGCCTTTCTCTCAGCTCACTTTCCCCGTAGCTATCAAAGGAATTTGTAGTTTTATAGACTAATGCATTTATTTGCTCCATCAAAAACATTAGAAAGAGGAAACTGCTAAAACTAATTATTAATTAAATGTAATGAAAACAGACAATGCTAACCACCCCCCTTAAGCTCTGAAAACTCAATCTTGATCTCTTCCATTAAGTGTCCTTTGAAGGTACTTGAAGAAAGGGAGTTAAGAATAGGCTGATGACTAAATCAGCAGGGATGGTGTTTTTTTTTAATACCTTAGGCCTGTTTTTTTAAAAACAAACTATGCAATTTGATCTTATCAGTTGTTACAAAAATTAGCATCCTGATGTATCTTTATAACAGTTCTGTTTTAAACATTTCATTTCTACTGCTTTAAGAAAAAGAGGCAAATAATACATTTTAAAAACTGCTAGCACACCAAAGCCAGTGGTTGCCTATGAATAATCAATCATAAATGAGGGCAGAAAGGTTGATTTAAAAGACAGAACTCAACTTTTCGGAGGCCGTGAAAATTATGTACACTTTATTACCTCTAAAGGCAATAAAAAGTTGAGGCAATTAGCTATGGATTTTGAGATGCATTTTCATACCTTCATTTTCTTTAATCTTTAACATGCAAACTTTTGTTGCACCACAGTTTTGGATATAAAGGGTAATACACGCAAGTCAGGTTATAAAGAATCTGTCTTTCACTTCTGCAGAACACTGAGACTTGCTGAAGGATGGAGTTTTGTGCCTTAAAATTAGGGTAATCTGATTCTATATTATAGAATTGTTAAAGTTGGTAGCCTAAAACTTTAAGTACCACTGTTAAAAAATGGAGGAGTTAGAAGGAAAAAAAAAAAAAAAGGAAAAAAAAAAAAAGGAAAAAAAAAAAGAGGAAGCTCCATGAAAGTAGCTATTTTTCAGGTGGCAGTAGCTGCCGTGACTTCCTATTCACAGCCAAGCTCCTCCCCCAGCATGCTCCTGCTGAAATGTTGCATTTGGTTTTCCAACGCGTGATGGGGAATAGCCAGAGCTGGTGTCAGAAGATGCTACTGCCAACCAATTCTGTGCATGGTATAAAGTGCAGGGTACAGGGCTGGCAGAATATAGTGTAATTTTAAATGCCAGTGAAGATAACCTCATGTTTATAGGAAGACCTGACCATGGTAAGGTTTTAACACCAACATGGCTGCACTCAAAGCTATCCAAATAGATATTTTGCACTAATGTGAACTGACTTATACTATAATATAGCTTACTGGTAGTGCTCTATTCATAACTATAACCTACAAGATTTTAACTGCAGCTTCTTTGTATACCTAGCAGAGTCATTCCCTTAGGGTTTTCACTGATTGCTACTGGAACAAAGATATATTTGCCCCCTTTTTATACAGTGCTTTTTCAGTAGCATTTCTTCTCTTTAGAGTGCTGTGTAAAAATAAATGCCATATTTAATAGTACTCTTATTTTTATTGCAGTAATGCTGTTAGGCCCTCAAGTAGGCACCACAGAGATACAGTCCCTGCTCCCATAGAGCTCTACACGCTAGCTTTCAGAAGTCAGTTTGATTATAAACTCTCTTGTACATCCCAAATCTGCACATAGGCTCATATGAAAATAACTCTGAATTTGGACTTGATTCTAGTACTTCAAGAAGTCAGCAGCTAGATTCAAGATCAGAATCATACAGAACTTAATTTTGCTGAAGGTATTCCTGACTTCTCTTGCTGAAAGCAGAAACAGAAGCACATGCCAAAGCTCAGCATTTCAGAATATTATTTCACCTGTAACATGCTGTTTTAAAAAACTAAAACAAACAAAGCCCTTGTGCATAATACAAAATATACATATTTCTAGCATTATTTGCAGCTATGCCAACGTAAAAGTGCAATAAACTAAATTATATAAAATATATAAAAATTATATAAATTATATAAAATATATAAAAAATAAATAAAATTACAAAACCTGAATTATCCATTTAAATTGTAAAAGAAAACTAAACCCAGTAACCTGAAGTAAGTAGTTAATCCTAACTAAATCCTAACAAAACCTTAACCATTACTATGTCTTTCCTTTATTTTGGGAAAAGTATTACGGCCAGGCTGGGAGGAAAATCCTGTTGTCTGGAACAAAATAAAACCCAGCGAAGACTAGTGAATTGAATCATTGCTGCCTAATTGATAAACTGTTAAATCCCCCAGGAAGTTGGATGTCAGATATTGACCTATACCTCCCACCTAAGGTTGAAGAAGGAATTCTGGTTGAATGCCTAAATTTCCTTGCAAAGCAGTACCGGAAATGAAAGATGCTGTAATCTGCTCTGTTGTGAAATTTTCCCTCTGGCCTAGAGTGCATGACCGTAGTTATGTAGGAGCTTCCCACATGTACAGCTGTAGGGTTTTTTTTCTTCCTCACAAGTTTATACAAGAATTGAGGTAGACAAATTTCTATCTTTATTGTCAGAGCATTTGCCCTCAGAGTTCATAATTACAAGTCAGGAGCTTATTCTTTAGATCTAAGCGTCTATTACTTTTTTTGTTTTACTTTTTAAATTATTGTTTGTCACAAACTCAGCTGATGGCAACAATCTGGTTTGACAATTGAGATAATAATCTAGATTGTTTTTCAGAATGTTAAAAACCCCCACCCCAAAACATAACATTTCATAGATTTATAATAAAGGCCAGTGTAATAGTATTGGTAATGCTTCTCAAAACGAAATTTGAAAACCCATCATAACATTGCAGAGAAGATGCTGTAAATGATTACAAAATTCATATTTTCTTCTCAGAGAGAAGGTTCCAAAGGTTTGCAAAGGTCGGGAATGCATTTAGGACTTTGGTGGCAAATTCTGACTACTCTTTGCCAAGTGTGGACTAATTCTACTAACGGTGCTAAACCAGAGGAAGCTGTAAATTCCACCGACAGCGCGACTCTTCTCAAGACACCGTCAGTGATGGCGATTCTGTCCACACCTCCTCTGCCCCCAAAGCTTCTGTCACTGACTGCAGCGACCCTCACAACACAGGAGCAAGCACGGGAACAGGGCAACTCGGACAATGATTCCATTGACACTGATAAGCCTTTTGATCCAGGTCCTATAGTTCTGGAAAAGGAACTAGACTCTTCCCACTGCCCCCCCCCCCCCCCCCCCCCCCGGTCTCTCCCGATGCATTGACTGTATTTTTGGGGAGGGTGAAAGGGGGTCTGAGGGATTGGTGGCAGGAATGCAAGTGGGAAACGCTTAAGCGAGGGGATTTGGGAGTCGCTATGGCATGTTCAGTATTTTGTCAGACAAATCAACCTGCAGAGTGGCAGCCTGTGCAATACGAGGCTGTTAAAGGGTTAAGCAAAGCAGTGCGGGAAGGGAGGATTCATAATACATTTGCTGTGTCCCTTCTTGAAGTGATGGCAGAGCCTTATACGCTCACACTGCATGATTGGAAGTCATTGCTTTGTATGGTACTGATACAGTATATGATGTGGTTATCTGATTTTTGTGAGCTATGTGTAGTGGCCTTGATTGAAAACCTTAATCGGGGAATTGCTGTTAACTATGAGCAGTTGGCTGGAGAAAATAATTGTGCCGATTCTGTGACTCAGGCAGGGTATCCCAGGGACAACTGTTTGCAAATGAAGGAGATGGCTATTAAGGCAGTCAGGATGCCGGAGTCTTGCCACAGTCTTGCAGGGTCCTAGAGAGTCACTAACTTTAATACTAACTTGATTGATTGGCTTCAGAATATTTTGCAACAAGTCGAACATCAGGAAGCTCAAGGGTTGCTTTTAAAACAACTAGCTGTGATAATGCCAATGAAAATTGTAAACGGGCAACTTTCACAATCGCAACCCCAACATGTGTCAAATGATTGTAACGCAGAACTCACAGCAGACTGTAACTCTCAGGCTGAGTTCTGGAATGCAGCATAACACATTTTTGCTTCTCTAATCTCTTCTGTAAGAATAGTACACGCTCTTAATTTGCTTAGTAAATTAGGCTGCTAGCTTGCTAAACAAAGTAATACTACAAATACTGTTCTTTTTTTTTTCTGGCTTATTAACAGATGTTGATTCTGTCCATCATATGTTGCTACAGAACCGAGTTGCTATTGATTTTTATTGTTAGCACAGTGACACAAGTGTGAAGACTTTGATAGGATGTGTTACGTGAATCTGAGTGACCATTCTGAATCAATTCACAAAAGCATACAAAACTTAAAAGCCTTAAACAAAGATCTGCAGCAGAGCCAGGGGCGGGATGCCTTTGGTCTCTTCTCACAGCTGGGAAACTTTGGGCCGTGGATCAAAAGTATTACAGGATTTATTATAATTATCTTTAACCACCTTATTGATGTTTGCCTTATGTCTCCCATGCCTTTTTTCCTGTATTCAGCGTTTAGTTGATCGTAACATAAATCAGGTCATGGTCACCCAGCTACACACAACCTTTGCCTCGTCGCAATTAACAAGCAAAAAAGAAGAGGATAGAGAATGTCTGAAGAGAGATACAGGAGAGGAAGATGGAGAATATCTGACCTAACAAGAGATGAGAGAACAGCTAGGTATTGTGAAGAAGAGTAGGAAAGATAAACATGGTTATCTAGTGTTTAATAGGTGTCTGCATGCTTGTAGAGATATATAGCATTGTAACTGCATGAATGATTTCTGCCCTGAGCCTGGTGGAGCATGTGTTACCGAAATCTCAGACTGAAAAACTTATCGACACCAATGAGATGTAGATAAGCAGACACTTCTTTATCAACGGCTGGGTGCATGAGCGAGTCTTCTCATGATCAACACACACCAAGTCTCAAAATTAAACACCATATATATAACTTATTCATACATATTCATTAAGTATTCATGCATAATCATAATATTCCCGTAAATCATTAACATATTCTCCTCCTATATCTGATTCTGCGCAGTAGAGCTTAGAAAGGTCTAGAAATGGGTCTGGGGTACGATTTGGGTAGGTGGTATATGAGTCGGTGGTCGCGATCTCCCCCTGCCGGAATTACCTTTTACTAAAGTTCACGGTTTCTTGGCAGGTAACCACAAGCTGTTCCAGTCGACTCTCCCCGGTTTCCATTAATCTCATATTCTGACATTTCAATACACTTCTACATATAGAAGATTGGTCAAATACAAAGAAACCTTTCAAGCCCTAAAGTTATTACCTAAGTTTTAACAATGGTTCTAGCCCCTTCTTCTAGCCGTGGTACGGGATGTACAGAGGATCTCATAGCAGCTTTTACTGTGCAACTATAAGTTTCATTAAAATATATTTCTTATCCTTCTATATTTCTATTCTATAAAATAATTTTATAAAATCAAATAATCAATCAAATAAAGTCAATCAATCTTAACTTATTAGCAAATCTATAACACATGCAGCTGTGGTTTGTGTCCGGGCTCAGAGATGTAAATATGGGCTTCTCTGTTATGGTAAAGAGTCTCTGGTTGCGCATATATATATATAAAATAAAGAAGAAAATAAAAGAGTGAGGGAATGAAGGGAATGACCCCAGAGGCACGTTCAGAGAAAGCATGCTATGTTTCGAACTTTTTGACTGAACCACTCCTTGTTTGGTGTGCCCTTCCTTGAAACTGACTTGCAGACATTGTTGCAAAAAAGTGAAGGTATGTGGGGAATGAAGAATCTTTCTGAAAGCCTTGATATTTGGGATAATTGATTACTTCTGTATAATGTTAATCCAAAAGAAGTTGATATTGTTTACACTTTGAATGTCGATAATTGTCTTTCTGTAGATGCTAATGTAGTAGGAGGCTGTGATGGGAACATATTGCAGCGGTTCTTCTCTTATCCGGAGTAACAGCAGGGAATGCATTAAAGAGTTAAATCACCTTGTTTGGTAGGCAGTTAAGAATGTGAGTCAAATTTGAGACTATGACTTACAAACCAGAGCAACTATTGGCTTTTGTTGTTGGCTCAAGAACATGGCTGTGAGGATTTTGATGGTATGTGCTGCGTGGATTTTAGGCGCCCCATTGCAGCAACATGTTATCAAAATCTGAGAAAATGTCAGCCTTTTTGGCATCCATTTGCTCAATTGGCGGCATCGTTTGTTTGCTGTTGCCTTGGTTGCTGTCATGTTTGCAAGGGCCCTGCAGAACATGGCAAACCTGGTACTAGCTGTTCAAAAACAAAAAAGGGGAATTGTAAAATTGTACGGAACAGAGACAGTGGGTTGTTTTGACATTGATAATGTGCAGCTTTGGCCTTGCTTTGACGATGTGCAGCTGAGATCCTGCAGCAAAGAGTTAAATAACTTTGAGGGAGTATGAGAAGAAACTAGGATGAGACAGAAACAAAGGAGTAATGTGATCTCACCTCTAGAAGATAAGGAAACAGCATGAACAGTAGAGAGTAGCCTATAGTGAACAGCACTAAGGATAGTGTTGTATGAATGTGACTGATCACTCGAACTCTATTCATAAGCAGCTTGCTGAGTTAAGAAAAAAATGTACAGGCCATAAAGACTGAGAACGGGTTAAGGGGCTGGCTTTCAAGCCTTGGGTTAGGGGGATGGTTACAAAATATAACCAAAGGAGCATTGATGGTATTGACAGTATTGTTGGTTTTAGTATTAGGTGTTCCTTGTTTGTTTCAATGCTTACAAGGAGAACATGCAAACGGGATTTGGATTGCTCAAAAACAAGAAGGGGGAGATGCAGGAGGGGGCCTGGAAATCAGGACCTTAAGCACCAATCAGTCAGCTGAAAGGAATATGCTCGAGCCTGTAGGCCACAAACCCTGGGAGGACAAGGAGGGTGAATAAATAACAACCAACAGTATGAGTCAGGCTGAGAAAAGATAAGGGAATGAGGCACAGATGGGCCAAGGAGAGGTAACACCTTGCTGTTAATTGATGACTGTAAACACTTACTAAAAGTGTCCTTTGTTTGTAGTTAACCACCAATCAGGAATTGCCTAGTATGTAATGCTTAGCTTAAAGAACCAATCTGTTTAAAGCGTGCAGCTTCTGAAAACATATATAAACTCGTGATTGTATACAATAAATTGACATTTGCTTGCATCAAGCAGCGTCCTGTCTCTCCATTGCAGCACTAGGACAGAAAATAACTGTACTGGTTTCTCACACAGTGTCAGCAGTGTTGGAGCAGAAAGGAAATCATTGGTTATCACCCTCTAGATTTCTGAAATACCAGGCAATCCTGGCCGAATCAGAAGACATAACTATTCAAGTGACTAATATTGTCAACCCAGCTTCATTCCTAGAAGGAAAAACCTCAGCTGAACCTGTCATGACTGCCTGGACACCATTGAAGCAGTCTATTCCAGCCGTCCAGACCTCAAGGAAGAACCTCTCCCAGCAGCAGAAGATTGGTTTTCAGATGGGAGCAGTTTTGTGAGACAAGGCGTGAGAATGGCGGGCTATGAAATTACCACAACAGAACAGGTGATTGAATCAAATCCTTTGCCTGCAGGAACTTCAGCTCAGAAAGCAGAACTGATAGATCTCATTCGAGCTCTAGAAATGGCAAAAGGTAAATAAATTAACATTTGGACTGATTCTAAATATGCCTTTGCCATTGTTCACGCACATGGAACGATCTGGAAAGAACAAGGACTTTTAACTGCCCAAGGAAAAGCTGTAAAATATACTGAAGAAATTCTACGAGTGTTAGAAGTTGTCCAACTCCCGTCACAGGTGGCTATAATGCATTGCCGGGGACACCTGTGATATGGAGAAATAGTGTGAAATGGGGACAATGGACACCGACTGTGATTGTATATGTCTGCTCAAGGAATGTGGGTATGGTGACTGGTCATGGGTGCGGTGTCTGGTCACATAGGCACACAGCTCTGAGGAGACAACTACAGTTTTGAGGAGACGCCTGCCCCTCCTCCTCTAACAAAGGGGCTATTTATAAAAGAATGAGAAAAGGATGAGAGATATTCCAATGCTATCTAGAGGGAGGGAGTGCTAAGTCTCCTTGCTGGAGAAGATCGGATGGTCACAAGGACATGAATCACCTACAAACCTGCAAGACCACCACATTCCAGGCAAAGGACTGATAAGCTAATTAACATACGAAGCGGGGTTTAGGTAACGAATATGTATAGGCGTTAATTGAATATTCATTTGTTTCATTGTATAAATGTAGGATGGTTCCTCACTTCGGGCATGCACGCTTGTGGAGGAGCGATCCCCCGTGCATCTGCGCGCAATAAACATACCTACTTTATAACTTTCGAGTTAGAGAGTCTAATTCCGCACGTCAGTTTGGCGAGCCAGGCAGGAGGATTTCTGCTCGGCCGAGGGACCAGCTGCGGAGCGGACGCTCCTAGGCGCGCCCCGGGAGATTTCCTCGGAGGAGCCTCCTCTTCTCAGCTGTTCCCCCGGGAGCAGAAGAGAACCCCTGGATCCGCGGATAAAACGGTATGTTTAGTAACGGGGCGGCTGGTGAGACGCACGGAGACGTCCGGCGCGCAGCGCAGTCCCCAGGAGGAAAAAAAGAAGAAAAAAAAAAAAAGGGGGGGAAGCTAAAAACTTCCTTTAGGTTGTCTTAACAATTGGGGAATTCCTAGAATGTAACAACTGAAATAGCGCTCTGTGTCTTGTTTGTTCTATGTGTTGTCTTGTTACATGTTCAAAACTTGGAGTTATGAAATGTATGTTGAAAAATAATAATATTCTGGTAATTCTAGGCAAATAGCGGAAAACTTAACACTCTGCTTAAGACCAGGAAAAATTGGTTTTTTGTTTGTTGTTTGTTTTTTGGCAATTGTTCATTGAAATGCATACTTTGTGAACTGTCAGTGTTCCTAAAAGTTGTACATAAGTGCACGGTACCGTATAACATACTGCTTGTGTGACTGCGGGCTGCCCGGAGAGTGTGAATGGTGTGATTGAGATGCGCATTTTGATTTTCCGTGTATAGTTTAATTATTTTGACTGAGTGTGAGTGCAAGAGTGCTTGAGACATGCGTTTGAGTGCAATATGAGCAAGGAGCTCTATCCGTGTTTCCGACCTTGGGTGGCTAAGGCGGCCGGAGAAAAAGTAATTAAAATTGCAAAATGGGAAATGGAAGGAGTAAGCCCTGTGAAAAATCGCCCTTGGGTTGTATATTAAAACATTGGAGTGATATCGTAGGACAGGGTGGCACCGAAAATAGAAGGAAATTGATTAAATATTGTAATCAGTGGTGGCCTTTGTATAAATTGGGGAGTGATGTGAAATGGCCTCAGGAGGGAGGAACGTTAGATTATAACACTCTCCTGCGATTAATGTTTCTGAGGAGAGAGGAAAATGGGTCAAAGTATCATATGCAGACATGTTCTTCGTCCTCCGGGACAAACCCGAGTGGCAAAAGGACTGTGGATTAGTACCCCCCTCGGGATCCTATGGTACTAGCACTAGAAAGAGTGCGGGATTAACATCACCTGATCTTTGATTATGGCTCTAGAAAAGGATAGGAAAAAAACTGAGACCTAAACTGGAAAGATGTTCTTGTTGAAATTTTTGTGTTAAAAAGCTCAGGTTGCGGTTATTCTGTGGAGCAACCAGAATGAAACACGTTGTAATATAAAAACTTGTACTGATGTATGTAAAACCTGAGGCAGGTGTGTGTGTGTGTGGAGAATCAAAGACCTTGTGAAAGTGTTAAAGTATTGGGGTGAGTTTGTACAAACCCCCGTACCCCCTCGAAGGTGCGACTGAATCACGCTGGGATGCATGGCAGGGTGTTTGCTGTTTGCCTGCAAAGGCACGATAAATAAGAACACAGACTTAAAGCAACAAGGAGCAGATTTGCATTCAGGGTAAGAAAGAGTTAAAACAGAAGTGCTGCTGCAGAGGCAGGCTTGTGTAACCTGCAGAGCAGGAACAGCATCTCCTGCCCCGAATCCTCCTGATGGTGGGGAGGAGGGGGTTGCTGTTGCTGACAATTGAGCAGAAGGACCTGACAATGTCACCCCGATTGCTGCAGCATTTGCAGCACAACAGGACCGGTAACGGCCCCTTTAGGGCAGGGAATGGGTATGAGGTGGAATTTTAGTGAATATGAAACCAACTTATTTGTTAAACTTCAGTAAAAAAAAAATAATAATTTGTTACAGTTGTGGGAGCTGCTGGCCGCCAGGAAAACATCCTGAAACCTTTAAAGTATAAACTAAGAAAACAAATAAGAATGCCAAATTCACCAAAATCTTTGTTGGGATGAGATTTATTAGAACATCTAGACATTTAAAGAAGGAGAAATGAAACTAAAAGTTAAAAATGATCAAGTAATTGAAATATTAAGCTTATCTTTAATTCAACAGAAAAGAGGAAAAGAGGACCTCCCTGAAGTAAAATAATTTTTTAACCAGGTGTATCCGAAAATGAAAGGTGAAAAATGCTTTACCTGTTACAGTAAAAATGATAAGGGGGAGGCTTGCCCAGTTCAGATAAAAACAATATCCCTTGGTCAGCAAGGCTGTGGGGATATTGGCAGAAAAACTGAAATAAAATACACTCTGTAGTAGTTCTACTAATGTAAATCTGTGTGTTTTGCCATGACAGTGACTTGTTATGGGATGTGCAGATGAAACTCTGCATTGACAACGAAGTACAAGGAATAAGGTTGGTCAGGTGCCTCCTACCATAGTCAAGGGCAAGACTGGGTTGGCCTCTGTGTTTGCCACCAAGAAGGATCTTGAGCTCCGCTGTTGGCTGCAACCCAGTAGGTGTTCAGCGGTGGGAACATATGCCATGCCAGACCTTGATGTGAGGAATGGCCCGCTCTGAGGCACTGATTTGGAAATTGGAAACCGCCTGGCCGACCATGAGGCCAGACAAGTAACAGAGGAGGTAGGAAAGGAGGAATTATCCTTAATACCAGGCAATAAAATCCAAACTGTAAGTACAGATCAGGAGCCAAACTATTCTAAAGAAAACTTAAAGGTAATTCAGGACATGAATGATAAAATAAAATCAAGTAAGTGGACTTATTTAAGGGATGGTCATATAGTGGTACCATCTAATTTAATATGGACCACAGCCCTATTATTAATAAGACGCATTGGGGAGCTGATGCTTTATATAAAAGTCTAAATCGGAAATTGATAGGGCAAAACTTGTATACTGTAATAAAACAGGTGACTCAGCAATGTGAAATGTGTTTATGCAATAATCCCAATACAGCAAATAAAATAAAACTAGGGAACATTAGTAGAGGAAATGTTCCAGGGCAACATGGGCAGATCGATTTCTCGGAACTTCCTAGAAAAGGGGGGTATCGATATTTATTGGTACTAACAGATACCTTTTCAGGTTGGCAGAAGCCTTCCCGTGCAGAACTGCTAAAGCCTGGGAAGTGACCAAAATACTGCTCCAAGAGATAATATCTAGGTTTGGAGTCCCAGCGGTAATGTCCTCGGATAGAGGACCACATTTTGTGTCCAGAATAGTACAACAGATCAGCCACCATCTAGGAATAGATTGGCAATTACATACGCCATACCGACCACAATCAAGTGGCCAGGTGGAAAAGATGAATCATCTAATCAAACAACAGATTGTCAAGTTAGGTCAAGAAACAAATCTAACTTGGCCCCAGCCTTTGCCATTAGCTCTTACACGAATTCGAACTAGACCAAGAGCAAAAGAGGGGCTTAGCCCATTTGAAATTTTGTATGGACGACCCTATGGGGTACAAAAGGGGACGTCTTCACAGATTGGTGAAGAAACAATGACTTCCTATATGGTGGCACTAAACAAACAATTAATAAGAATTGAGAAGCATGTGATGGGAACACGCAGTAGGGGTCTGGATGGACCTGTTCACGATAGACGACCAGGGGACTATGTATACGTTAAGTGTTTTGCAGATAAAACCCTGGAACCACAGTGGACCGGACCTTTTCAAGTCCTACTCACCACCTACGCTGCAATCAAGGTTGAGGGACAGAATTCTTGGATTCACCATACCCGGATCAAGAAAGCCCCTGCAACTTCGTGGAAAGTAACCCCAGATAAAAAAGAACTGAAACTCAAATTTACTCGGACAAATGGGAACAATGTGGGTGGCAAGTAAGTGAACCTGAGCGGTTGTGGATCCACCATATGGGAAGGGCACCACAACAAACAATATAGAACAAAAGAGTCTGGGACTGAGCCAGTGGCCAGTCTTGCCCAACTTGTTATCAGTAAGCCCCAACTCAAACAAAGATATTTTTGATCAAAACAGATTTTATATGTATATATGAGGAACGTTTAGATTCTTAAAATGATCAATAGTGGGTTTAAACCATTTGTGGTTTTTTTGTACCCTCTCTCTTGCCTACAACCAAGAGCCTGATAACTGGCCTTGGAATCATGCCCAGAAAAAACACACTGGAATAATGGGAAAGGTGGACTCAAAGACGAAACTAGCTATGGTGGTTTTTTCTGAAAATGAGGTGTACCAAAGGCATCAATGGGACCGGGAGGATGTACACAAAGTCGACCAATTATGGGGAAAATTAGGAGATAGGATAAAAGTAGGGTGTCAAACGTATAATGAAAAGGATACCACCAAGATTTCAGGAGACACCCTGATTAATGTCAGAAAGGTAGATAAGGAATTTACCCTTCTAAATACAACCATGTGCTTTAATTCACGGGAATGTTGGCACAATTTTACCTTAACCGAGCCCATCTTTATAATATGCCTAGGAAAATATCCTTTTGAGCATAGAACATGGGCCAGAAAGATAGGTGACAAGTGGCAAACAGTAGATTTAGAATCTTGTATTATGCGAGAACAGCAGGGCTTCCTCTGTGAAAGCAATACTATAATGGCCCAGGATACTTGTTTAGATACAGATCAGAAAATATGTCATTTCGAGGCCCGACCAAATGCAAACTTGAAAACAGTAATTATATATGCAGGGAAGGGATGTGCGTGTAACACAATAACCGTAGATGGGGAGGTAAAGGAGACTGCACTATATCCAAATTACTGTATCTGTAATTTTACATCTAACTTTACCCTATCACAGATGATAATTCCTACCCCCATAGGACTAAATATAAGCAGTATAAAAGAACTATTAAAACATGCAGATTTACAACGTATACTGAAAGAAACCAAAGGAAAGGGACATGAAACTCTTATGATCCATCATGATGTAGAGGGGATCAAGAAAGTTTTAAAAAAGGTAGAACAGGATGGAAACCATAATTGGTGGGGTACTCTCTTTGGCTGGTCACCTTCTGCAACAGGAATTCTTAACACTATGGTACACCCCATTGTGATCTTATTGATCAGTTTAGGAATTTCCTTAATACTAACCATTATGTTATATTTGTGGGTTTGGAGAATGTTTAAAAGGGTAACACTTATGTATGATGCTTTATATCATTCGGGAAGACTGCTTAAGTAAAAGAATTTACTTAGTTTGATAGAAAAGGGGGGATTGATATGGAGAAATAGTGTGAAATGGGGACAATGGACACCGACTGTGATTGTATATGTCTGCTCAAGGAATGTGGGTATGGTGACTGGTCATGGGTGCAGTGTCTGGTCACATAGGCACACAGCTCTGAGGAGACAGCTACAGTTTTGAGGAGACGCCTGCCCCTCCTCCTCTAACAAAGGGGAGACGGGGAGACGCCTGCCCCTCCTCCTCTAACAAAGGGGCTATTTAAAAGAGAACGAGAAAAGATGAGAGACATTCAATGCTATCTAGAGGGAGGGAGTGCTAAGTCTCCTTGCTGGAGAAGATCGGATGGTCACAAGGACATGAATCACCTACAAACCTGCAAGACCACCACATTCCAGGCAAAGGACTGATAAGCTAATTAACATACGAAGCGGGGTTTAGGTAACGAATATGTATAGGCGTTAATTGAATATTCATTTGTTTCATTGTATAAATGTGGGATGGTTCCTCACTTCGGGCATGCACGCTTGTGGAGGAGCGATCCCCCGTGCATCTGCGCGCAATAAACATACCTACTTTATAACTTGCGAGTTAGAGAGTCTAATTCCGTACGTCACAAGCAATAATTAAAGCACTGCAAATCGATTGGCGATTGCATACTCCATACAGACCACAAGCAAGTGGACAAGTAGAAAAGATTAATCACCTCATCAAACAGCAAATAGTCAAAATTTGTCAAGAAGCAAATCTACATTAGCATCAAGCTTTACCTGTTGCTTTAATACGCGTCAGGGTCAAGGGTTAAGATTTATGGGAGTGATTAAGGGTGTCCAGGGTTTAGATTAGAAACACTGCAGAGAAGCCATAGCTGTGATGGCAGAAAAATGCTTCTTGCTGTTACAGGCTGTGCCTCCTTTAGGAGCTCTACTGATTCCTTTTGCTGTGCACCTACAGTAACAGAGCTTCCTCAAGGCTAAGCGAGCCTGCAAAAACTGGGACTATTCTACCACAGCATGAATATCTCAATTCAGTTTATATACTGCAGTGTCATTTTTATGTAAAAAGCCCCAGTAATTAATACCAACTTAGTGTTGATGTCACAGCAAATCCATACATGCCAGTTTACATGTTTTTATTTTAGTAATGTGAAAAATCTCTTACTATTAACTCATGCTGGTGGCTTTTAAACAGGACTGTGATACATACAGCTGTGCATATATTAATTGTGCCCTGGTCCCATCTGACATATCTCAAGTGAATGTTTCATTAAGAGTA
Organism: Falco naumanni; assembly: GCF_017639655.2. Classification (NCBI taxonomy): domain Eukaryota; kingdom Metazoa; phylum Chordata; class Aves; order Falconiformes; family Falconidae; genus Falco; species Falco naumanni. The sequence goes on along the minus strand of NC_054079.1, from coordinate 740,973 downwards.
TGGAAACCTGCCATCATAAAAGTAAGTAAATACCATTTGCATTCAGAATACTCTTGGGTTTGAGAAACTTAAGCCACTGTTTGTAATGTCTATTGAAATTGCATCTTTAATTTTCTTAAGTTTCCATAGTCCTCTAGTATTTGAAATAATTTTTCTGGCTATTTTAAAATTTCCTCAAAACTAACTTGCATGCATTTTATTATCCTTAAAGTAGGTACTTAAAACTTAGGAATTTCAAAACACATAAAAAAAACCCCCACCCCTTATTCTGTATTGATGATCCTTCTTTTTTACTAGTTACTTATGCATCCACAAATTCTAATTCAGCAGATGTAAGGAGGGGGTACATAGAAGTATATAATTTTAAAATAAGTTTTAATCTGGGAAGTTTTCTTAGGTCTAGAAAGGGTTTTTTTGATCAAAAAGAGCAGAGGAGAGAGAGTACACTTCAGAGCACACCTCAGTATTGTCTTATGGCTATGACAAACACCAGTATGTTGTCTATTTTCCTCAGTTGATGAATATTTGATATTGAGTTCCTGTTCTGTGTCTTTGTTTTTCTCTGGAAAATGACAGGACAGGAGGGGAGATACAGCAGACTTTTAGAAAGCCAGAATCTCTCCCTGTGGCCAAAGTAGTATTTCAGGATTGATTAGTATTTCTTTGAAATCTCTGCTTTCTACTCTTTCAACACTGTATTGCTGTCTTGCAAACCGTGATGTGTGTGCTGAAGGTGACACAGATGAGCAGCTTCACTGACTTGTATTTTTCAGCATCTCTCCCAAAACTTTAGCATTAAGTTTTGCTTTCATCCTTCTCTCTTCTACAAAGCTTTCTGCTTCAGAATACCTTATTGTGAACCGTAGGCATTTCTCTCTTCTTCCAGGCAAATATTCGCAGCTTAACCTTTGTTGTGAAAGCATTACTTAGGGGTGAAAACTAATCACTGATTTTAAGAAATGACCATCAAAAACTGGAGGTAAGACCATGATAATTCATGGATTTACTTTTTCATAGGATTTATTCTACTATTGAATCATTTGTTATCATTCATTACTAGTGAACTGATTGTTAGCTGTTGTATTTAGAGTAGGATAAGTACATTACAAGTAAGTGATTTCATATTACAGTAGAAAATGTCAGAATTAGCCAACTGATGATACTGAAATCCTGTTACGCTCCAACACACCTGGGTGAAAAGTACTGTCTGAAGTATTTCTGCCTGTTGCAGTATAAATGCTTTCTGTATCTGTGTAAAATGAAAGCATAATTAAATTTCTTCTTTTAGTGAATCAATAGTATTTTTGAAATTATCCTGGGTCATTTAGAAGTGAACTTACTTTATACATTGTATTTTCTTTATTATTTCTTTCCATTTCATTACCCAGGACATATATTTGAAAAAGGATCTTTCATTTTTCAGAAGCTCCCTGCCATTTTCTTACATGCTACATCTGAAACAACAATGCACTAATAAGGTCCTATTAAAATCCAGAGTTGTTTATTCATAGGCTATTAATAAGAACTTGTATATAACATTATAGTAGTGGTATCAGATATAATGAGAAATGTAGAAAGAAATTTTCTTAGACTTGTTATTTATCCTTTAATACCTTTTATTCCAAGAGGTTTATGGTGGCTAATGCATTGCTTTTCTGTGATGATTGTTATTTTGATCTTATAAGTCAGAGCTGTTCTTGGGGATTCCTTTCCTAGGCATATTATAAAGATGGGCTCGGTTAAGGTAAAATTGTGCCAACATTCCCGTGAATTAAAGCACATGGTTGTATTTAGAAGGGTAAATTCCTTATCTACCTTTCTGACATTAATCAGGGTGTCTCCCGAAATCTTGGTGTTATCCTTTTCATTATATGTTTGACACCCTACTTTTATCCTATCTCCTAATTTTCCCCATAATTGGTCGACTTTGTGTACATCCTCCCGATCCCATTGATTCCTTTGGTACACCTCATTTTCAGAAAAAACCACCATAGCTAGTTTCATCTTTGAGTCCACCTTTCCCATTATTCCAGTGTGTTTTTTCTGGGCATGATTCCAAGGCCAGTTATCAGGCTCTTGGTTGTAGGCAAGAGAGAGGGTACAAAAAACCACAAATGGTTTAAACCCACTATTGATCATTTTAAGAATCTAAACGTTCCTCATATATACATATAAAATCTGTTTTGATCAAAAATATCTTTGTTTGAGTTGGGGCTTACTGATAACAAGTTGGGCAAGACTGGCCACTGGCTCAGTCCCAGACTCTTTTGTTCTATATTATTTGTTGTGGTGCCCTTCCCATATGGTGGATCCACAACCGCTCAGGTTCACTTACTTGCCACCCACATTGTTCCCATTTGTCCGAGTAAATTTGAGTTTCAGTTCTTTTTTATCTGGGGTTACTTTCCACGAAGTTGCAGGGGCTTTCTTGATCTGGGTATGGTGAATCCAAGAATTCTGTCCCTCAACCTTGATTGCAGCGTAGGTGGTGAGTAGGACTTGAAAAGGTCTGGTCCACTGTGGTTCCAGGGTTTTATCTGCAAAACACTTAACGTATACATAGTCCCCTGGTCGTCTATCGTGAACAGGTCCATCCAGACCCCTACTGCGTGTTCCCATCACATGCTTCTCAATTCTTATTAATTGTTTGTTTAGTGCCACCATATAGGAAGTCATTGTTTCTTCACCAATCTGTGAAGACATCCCCTTTTGTACCCCATAGGGTCGTCCATACAAAATTTCAAATGGGCTAAGCCCCTCTTTTGCTCTTGGTCTAGTTCGAATTTGTGTAAGAGCTAATGGAAAAGGCTGGGGCCAAGTTAGATTTGTTTCTTGACCTAACTTGACAATCTGTTGTTTGATTAGATGATTCATCTTTTCCACCTGGCCACTTGATTGTGGTTGGTATGGGGTATGTAATTGCCAATCTATTCCTAGATGATGGCTGATCTGTTGTACTATTCTGGACACAAAATGTGGTCCTCTATCCGAGGACATTACCGCTGGGACTCCAAACCTAGGTATTATCTCTTGGAGCAGTATTTTGGTCACTTCCCAGGCTTTAGCAGTTCTGCACGGGAAGGCTTCTGCCAACCTGAAAAGGTATCTGTTAGTACCAATAAATATCGATACCCCCCTTTTCTAGGAAGTTCCGAGAAATCAATCTGCCCATGTTGCCCTGGAACATTTCCTTTCCCAATTTTTCCCAACTTTGGCCCCTTGGTAATCTTAGGATTAGTCTGGAGACAAAGATCACATTGTTGGGTTACTTGTCTAATAGTAATATACAAATTTTGTGCTTTTATGTTTTTAGTGAGATCCTTATATAGAGCTTCTGCCCCCCAGTGCCTTTTTCTATGCTCTTCCCGGACTACTGACCATACCATGTAGGAAGGAATCACTATTCTCCCATGTGAGATTACAGCCCACCCTTCCTCATTATATGATCCCTCTAGGTCAGAAATCGGTTTGCGATCTTCTTTAGTATAGTCTGGTTTACCTTCTAGAGATATTTGTCCATCGGGTATTAGCGCACCCTCTACCTTGATTGCTTTTCTGGCTGCCTGTTTTGCTTCCCTGTCCGCCAGTTCATTTCCTCTTTCTAATTCTGTGCTCACTTTCTGGTGTGCCTTGATGTGCATAATTGCCACCCTTTCAGGAAGCTGGACCGCATTTAGGAGTTTCAAAATTTCTTCCGCATGTTTGATGATTTTTCCTTGGGAGTTTAACAGTCCCCTTTCTTTCCATATTGCTCCATGAGCATGTACCACTCCAAAGGCATATTTAGAATCAGTCCAAATATTTATAGGTTTTCCCTGAGCTCTCTCCAGAGCTCGAGTAAGGGCTATGATTTCAGCCTTCTGTGCCGAAGTGTCAGCTGGTAGCGGTCCCGATTCTATCACTTCTTCAGAGGTTGTAACAGCATATCCGGAATGTCGCTTTCCATTCAGCATATAGCTGCTCCCATCCGTGAACCAATGTTCAGCTCCATTAATAGGAACATCCTTGAGATCTGTCCTACTAGAATAAGTGGCTTCGATTGTTTCTAGACAGTCATGATCGACTGATTCGCCAACATTCCCATTAAGAAATGAGGCCGGATTGATGATGTTTGTAGTCACGATCTCAACATCAACTTGTTCCACCATTATGGCCTGGTATTTTAGGAATCTCTGTGGGGAGAGCCAATGCCCCCCTTTTGTTTCAAGGACTGCAGACACTGTGTGGGATACTAAGACAGTCATTTTCTGGCCCAAGGTAAACTTCCGGGCCTCCTGGATGTTTAGGATGACAGCTGCTACTGCTCTCAGGCAACCAGGCCACCCTTTTGCAGTGGCATCCAGCTGTTTAGAGAAGTATGCCACTGCCCGTCTGTATGGTCCCAAATCTTGTGCCAGTATTCCTAATGCCATTCCCTGTTTCTCATGGGAAAATAGGAAAAATGGCTTACTCACATCAGGAAGTCCTAGTGCTGGTGCCGACATCAAGGCTTTCTTCAGTTCATGGAAAGCTCTGTCTGATTCAGCATCCCACTGAAGATCCTTCTGATTAGCTGCTATCAGGGAATATAGTGGTTTAACAAGCAAGCCATAATCACATATCCAAAGCCAGCACCATCCTGTCATTCCCAGAAATGTCTGCAGTTCCTTTACAGTTCGTGGTCGGGGGGCTTGGCATATGGCTTCTTTTCGGGCCTTCCCTAGGACCCGTTGTCCGGCACTGATCTCGTACCCTAGGTATGTGACTTGTTGTAACACCACCTGTGCCTTCTTCTTAGAAACCCGATATCCTTGTAGTCCCAGAAAGTTCAGCAGACTCACAGTCCAAATAATACAAGATTCTTCGGTTCTGGTTGCAATAAGAAGATCGTCTACATATTGTAACACTTTCCCTTCTCCTGACGGTGGTTCCCATAACTCCAAATCCTTTGCTAATTGGTTTCCAAAAATTGTGGGGCTATTTTTAAACCCCTGTGGCAACACCGTCCATGTGAGCTGGGTCTTTCGACCGCTTCTGGGATTTTCCCATTCAAAAGCAAAAATTCTTTGGCTGGCTTCATGGAGAGGGAGGCAAAAGATGGCATCTTTGAAGTCTAAAACTGTGAACCAAGCTAGGTCAGGTGTCAGGGTGGTTAGTAAGGTATAGGGGTTCGCTACTACAGGATACAGATCCTCTGTTATTTTGTTAATGGCCCTTAAATCTTGAACTATCCTATAAGACCCATCAGTTTTTTTAACTGGGAGGATAGGTGTGTTAAATTCTGACTCACATTCTTTTAGTAGTTTTAGTTCTATGAATCGCTCTATGTTTGGACGAATTCCTTCCCTATCTTCCCTTTTCAGTGGGTATTGTTTAATTCTTACTGCACTCTGTCCTTCCTTCAATTTTACTATAACAGGTGATGCATTCTTGGCACGTCCCGGTATGTCAATTGCCCATACTCCGGGATATACCTGATCAATAATTCTGGTATCAATTTCCCTTTTTATAGGAGTACTGGCCAAAGATAGGCTCATAACCTGTATGTATTGATGATCATTTACCTCCAGAGTAACTTCCCCTTTTTTAAATTTGATTGTTGCCTCCAATTGTTCTAATAAGTCCCTACCAAGAAGGGCCTTTGGGGAATTTGGCATAAATAGGAATTTATGGATCCCCATCTGTTTTCCCAACTTATATTTTAAAGGTTTACAAAAATAAGCCTTTTCAGTTTGGCCAGTTGCACCTTTTACTGAAACATAATCATTTCCCGAAGGCATTAAAGCTTGGTTCAAAACCGAATAGGTAGCTCCTGTGTCTATTAAAAATTCCACCTCCTCCTGTTCTTCTCCTAATTTTATTTTTACTAATGGGTCGGCTAGTCAATTTTCTTCTTCCATGTGAGCTATTGTTTTCCCTTGATTACTGCGCCATTTAGTGTTTTCTTGATGTCGGCATTCAGGGCATTCGTTTTTCCAGTGTCCTGTCCTTTTGCATATTGCACACTGATTCCTACCCAGGGGTGTCAGCCCACGCCTTGATTTAACTTTAGATTTTTGATTCTCATTCTCTCTTACTACTGCTAATATTTTCTTTTGGTCCTGCTTGTAACCTTCTTCTCGATTACTAAATATTCTCCATGCTTCCTCTACTAATTTTTCCAAGTCTCTATTTTCAGGAGGTCTCAATTTTTGCAGCTTGCGCCTAATATCCCCCTGTGATTGTCCTAAAAAGAGGGATATTAGTTGCTGTGCGCCCACCTCCGAATTTGGGTCCAGAGACGTGTGCCGGCGCATCGCATCTCTTATCCTGTCTAAGAATTCTGAAGGTGTTTCAGAGGGACCCTGTCTAACCTCATATAACGCTGCCCAATTCATTGTTCTAGGAATTGCTTTCTCCATTCCTCTGAATATCCATTCCTGGTATGCCTGTAATCTTCCCATTTCAGCGGCACAGTTTGGGTCCCATTCCGGGTCCAACAAAGGAAACCATTCTCTATAATTATCTCCCTTTATATTATAGTGTTCCTTTGCGAGATCCCCCGCTGTTTTTATGACCAATTGCTTTTCAGTTTCAGTCAAACAATCTAATAATAATTGTATATCACTCCAGTCAGGATTGTGCTGTTTTATTAGAAATTTAAAATTCTGTGCCGTCTTTATCGGATCATTACGGTATTCTTGGGCAGCCTCTTTCCATTCTCTCAGATCAGCACCCGTGAATGGAACTTTTATTTTCATTGTTCCTCCGTCCAGATTTATGGCTTCTTGGAGGGGTGCCTGTAAAATAGACTTCTGTCTGGTGCGTGAAGACACCGGACTATTTGGAGCCGTAATGGCGGTTTTTGTGTTTCCTTGTGTGGCAGCGGGTGTTTGGCTTTCTTTATAAAGAACTTGTGGAATTTCTTCCTCTTGTTCGCCTGGGGGTGGACTGGGAGCCCCGGCCGAACCTTGTCTCTCCACTCTATAAGGTGGATTAAATAAATCGTTTAATTCGGACTCTTGTACTCCGTTTAATTTGATACACCTTTGTCCAATACTACATGCTGAGCAACATCTTTTCAACTTTCCTTTACGCTCCCTCCTATCCTCTCTTTCTAGTGCTAGTACCATAGGATCCCGAGGGGGTACTAAGCCGCAGTCCTTTTGCCACTCAGGTTTGTCCCGGAGGACGAAGAACATGTCTGCATATGATACTTCATCCCACTTTCCCTCTCTCCTCAGAAACAACATTAATTGCAGGAGAGTGTTATAATCTAACGTTCCTCCCTCCTGAGGCCATTTCGCATCACTCCAATTTATACAAAAGCCACCACTGATTACAATATTTAATCAATTTCCTTCTATTTTCGGTGCCACCCTGTCCTACGATATCACTCCAACGTTTTAATATACAACCCAAGGGCGATTTTTCACAGGGCTTACTCCTTCCATTTCCCATTTTGCAATTTTAATTACTTTGTTTTTCTCCGGCCGCCTTAGCCACCCAAGGTCGGAAACACGGATAGAGCTCCTTGCTCATATTGCACTCAAACGCATGTCTCAAGCACTCTTGCACTCACACTCAGTCAAAATAATTAAGCTATACACGGAAAATCAAAATGCGCATCTCAATCACACCATTCACACTCTCCGGGCAGCCCTCAGTCACACAAGCAGTATGTTATACGGTACAGTGCACTTATGTACAACTTTTAGGAACACTGACAGTTCACAAAGTATGCATTTCAATGAACAATTACCAAAAAACAAACAACAAACAAAACCCCAATTTTTCCTGGTCTTAAGCAGAGTGTTAAGTTTTCCGCTACTTGCCACGAATTACCAGAATATTATTATTTTTCAACATACATTTCATAACTCCGAGTTTTGAACATGTAACAAGACAACACATAGAACAGACAAGACACAGAGCGCTATTTCAGTTGTTACATTCTAGGAATTCCCCAATTGTTAAGACAACCTAAAGGAAGTTTTTAGCTTCCCCCTTTTTTTAATTTTTTTTTCTTTTTTTTTTTTCCTACGCAGAAGTTTCCCTTTTACTTTTGCTGTGAGGTCCCTCTTGTTCCCGTGAGATTCCGCCTTATTCCGTCCCGCCCCCCGCTTTCCGTCACGAGGCCTCCGGGCTTTTAGGAATGGCAGTAACCTCGGGTTTGCTCGATCTGCCCTCAAGATCGCTAGCGGCCACCCCTCGGTCAGCAAACCCCCTCCCAAGGTACCTTTCCTCCTGGGGACTGCGCTGCGCGCCGGACGTCTCCGTGCGTCTCACCAGCCGCCCCGTTACTAAACATACCGTTTTATCCGCGGATCCAGGGGTTCTCTTCTGCTCCCGGGGGAACAGCTGAGAAGAGAAGGCTCCTCCGAGGAAATCTCCCGGGGCGCGCCTAGGAGCGTCCGCTCCGCAGCTGGTCCCTCGGCCGAGCAGAAATCCTCCTGCCTGGCTCGCCAAACTGACGTGCGGAATTAGACTCTCTAACTCGAAAGTTATAAAGTAGGTATGTTTATTGCGCGCAAACGGGATTTGGATTGCTCAAAAACAAGAAGGGGGAGATGCAGGAGGGGGCCTGGAAATCAGGACCTTAAGCACCAATCAGTCAGCTGAAAGGAATATGCTCGAGCCTGTAGGCCACAAACCCTGGGAGGACAAGGAGGGTGAATAAATAACAACCAACAGTATGAGTCAGGCTGAGAAAAGATAAGGGAATGAGGCACAGATGGGCCAAGGAGAGGTAACACCTTGCTGTTAATTGATGACTGTAAACACTTACTAAAAGTGTCCTTTGTTTGTAGTTAACCACCAATCAGGAATTGCCTAGTATGTAATGCTTAGCTTAAAGAACCAATCTGTTTAAAGCGTGCAGCTTCTGAAAACATATATAAACTCGTGATTGTATACAATAAATTGACATTTGCTTGCATCAAGCAGCGTCCTGTCTCTCCATTGCAGCACTAGGACAGAAAATAACTGTACTGGTTTCTCACACAGTGTCAGCAGTGTTGGAGCAGAAAGGAAATCATTGGTTATCACCCTCTAGATTTCTGAAATACCAGGCAATCCTGGCCGAATCAGAAGACATAACTATTCAAGTGACTAATATTGTCAACCCAGCTTCATTCCTAGAAGGAAAAACCTCAGCTGAACCTGTCATGACTGCCTGGACACCATTGAAGCAGTCTATTCCAGCCGTCCAGACCTCAAGGAAGAACCTCTCCCAGCAGCAGAAGATTGGTTTTCAGATGGGAGCAGTTTTGTGAGACAAGGCGTGAGAATGGCGGGCTATGAAATTACCACAACAGAACAGGTGATTGAATCAAATCCTTTGCCTGCAGGAACTTCAGCTCAGAAAGCAGAACTGATAGATCTCATTCGAGCTCTAGAAATGGCAAAAGGTAAATAAATTAACATTTGGACTGATTCTAAATATGCCTTTGCCATTGTTCACGCACATGGAACGATCTGGAAAGAACAAGGACTTTTAACTGCCCAAGGAAAAGCTGTAAAATATACTGAAGAAATTCTACGAGTGTTAGAAGTTGTCCAACTCCCGTCACAGGTGGCTATAATGCATTGCCGGGGACACCTGTGATATGGAGAAATAGTGTGAAATGGGGACAATGGACACCGACTGTGATTGTATATGTCTGCTCAAGGAATGTGGGTATGGTGACTGGTCATGGGTGCGGTGTCTGGTCACATAGGCACACAGCTCTGAGGAGACAACTACAGTTTTGAGGAGACGCCTGCCCCTCCTCCTCTAACAAAGGGGCTATTTATAAAAGAATGAGAAAAGGATGAGAGATATTCCAATGCTATCTAGAGGGAGGGAGTGCTAAGTCTCCTTGCTGGAGAAGATCGGATGGTCACAAGGACATGAATCACCTACAAACCTGCAAGACCACCACATTCCAGGCAAAGGACTGATAAGCTAATTAACATACGAAGCGGGGTTTAGGTAACGAATATGTATAGGCGTTAATTGAATATTCATTTGTTTCATTGTATAAATGTAGGATGGTTCCTCACTTCGGGCATGCACGCTTGTGGAGGAGCGATCCCCCGTGCATCTGCGCGCAATAAACATACCTACTTTATAACTTTCGAGTTAGAGAGTCTAATTCCGCACGTCAGACAAGGCTGCCCTAATTGAAGTAGCTCAGGTGGACCTGGACTGGGAATGTAAGGGTGAGCTATTTGTAGCTCTGTGGGCCCACAAAACATCAGGACATCTAGGGAAAGATGCAACATACACATGGGCTCGTGATCGAGGGGTTTACCTGACCATGGATGCCATCACACAGGTCACTCATGAATGCGAAACATGTGCTGCAATCAAGCGAGCCACGCGAGTAAAATCTCCCTGGAATAGAGGGCGGTGGCTGGGTTTTCAATATGGCAAGGCCTGGCAGATTGACTATATTGGACCGCTGCCACGAACATGCGAAGGCAAGTGCTATATACTCACCATGGTGGAAGCAACTACTGGGTGGCTAGAAACATACCCTGTAAACCATGCCCCAAACATCATCTTAGGCCTTGAAAGGCAAATTTTGTGGTGGCATGGTACTCCAGAAAGAATTGAATCAGACAATGGGACTCATTTCCGAAATAACCTTATAAACTCCTGGGAAAAGGAAATATGGCATTGAATGGGTGTATCACATCCCTTATCACCCACAAGACTCTGGAAAGACTGAGAGATATAATGGACTGTTAAAGACTCTGTTGAGAGTGTTGGGCAATGGGGCATAGAAGGATTGGGATACAAATTTGGCAGAAGGCACTTGGCTGGTTAACACCAGAGGATCTGCTAACTGTCCTGGTCCTGCCCAAACAAAACCCATACATACTGTGGGAGGAGATAAGGTCCCCATAGTGCACATAGGGAAGTGGCTGGGGAAGGCAGTGTGGATTGCTCCTCCCCTGGGAAAAGGCAAACCTGTTCACGGGATTGTCTTTGCTCAAGGACCTGGGTGCACTTGGTGGGTAATGGGGAAGGATGGGGAGACCTGGTGTGTGCCTCAAGGAGATTTAACCTTGGGGGAAAAATAATCTGTTGTGTGAGTTGTACATTGTAGGAGGTAATATAGCAGGAGTGACCTGAACCAACAAAGAGTGAGTTTTGCAAGGAACCAGATGAGTGCAGCGATGACCCAAGCCAAGCTGTTACTGGTGCCCAACAACTGAACATACTGCTTCTGTCCTGAGTACCCATCTTGACAGATGGGGCCCAAGTCATAGCCTGTTCTTATAGACATTTGGAGGAGTGGAGGAAGCCCATGGAATAATAGCTATCTGTTAAGGAACAGGGGATAGCATTTAATGAGAATGTATAAATCTGTATGTTTGGTATAAAGGTGGCTTAAGTATGTAGTTGTCATGGTTTAACAAATGCCGGCAACTAAGTATGCAGCCTCTCACTCATTCCCTGCCCCCCAGAGGGATATGCAGGAGAATTGGGAAAAGGTAAAACTCAAGTGGTGAGATAAGAACAATTTAATAACTGAAATAAAATAAAACAAAATGAAATAAAATTAAATAACAATAACGTAGAGGGATTTTGAAAGGACCGAGGACATATGTTACCATTGTCCGGGTTGGACAACCCAGGCCTGTTAGTTGAAGCTGCAGAGCAACTTTAAATTGTCCTGGGAACAAGCAGGGTGAGAAAGAAAACAAGCTATGCACAAACAAGAAGCCAGGTGCAGAGCAAGTCCTGGGAACCGCGAAATCAGCACACTCTCATCGGCACACTCTGATCAGGCGCCTGCAGCATGCTCACTGATCACCTGTAATCATAGTATCAGACTCATTGTACATAGTTGGTGTAGTACAGCGCATTGAAGATGCCTTGTTGAGAAAAACAAAGAACCAACATCTTGGTGAAATGTTTATACAACTGCGTAGTACTCTTCGACAGCGAAAGCATGAAATTTGTATTATGCTTATTAGAAGTCATCAGTGGACCATTGGGTTGGGCGAAGGTAATGCTAGAGCTGATGAAGCAGTCAGCTGTCCAGTAATAACTCCTCTAACAAATAAGTTTGAGGAAGCTCACAACAGCCACGAGATGTTTCATCAGAATGCAAAGTCTTTACATCGACAGTATCAAATACCCATAGCAGATGCAAAGGGTATTGTCCACTCCTGTCCTCAACGTAGTCATCATGGACCTGGTTTAGGGGTGGGCACTAACCCAAAAGGTCTGAAGGCACTTCAGGTTTGGCAAATGGATGTAACACATGTACCTGACTTTGGGAAGCTTAAGTATGTGCATGTCACAATTGACACCTATTCTCATTTTGTATGGGCCACTGCACAAATCGGTGAAAAGGCATTACATGTGGAGAGACACTCAATGTCTTGTTTTGCTGTCATGGGAGTACCTGTAGAAATAAAGACAGACAATGGTCCAGCGTACAGTAGTCAATGAGTCGCTAGGTTTATGACAACTTGGGAATTAAACACGTTAAAGGGATTCCTCACTCCCCAACGGGGCAAGCACTTGTTGAAAGGGCAAACCGTACCCTGAAGGATTATCTTCAGAGACAGAAAGTATCGCAGGACATAGACCTAACTAAAGGGTTGACTAAGGTGTTGTTTAGCTTAAACTATCTCTCCCTTACGGAGGGTAGAGAGGGACCACCTGTTGTTATACATCACCAAACAGCGCGAGGGAACCAAACAACTACAGTTCCTGGTTTGAATGTTCTGTATAAAAATATGGCTTCAGGTGTATGGGAAGGACCTAATCCGGTGTTATTTATCAGTAGAGGTTATTTTTATATCAGCACAGATAAAGGACCTATATGGGTCCCTAGCAAGTTTGTGCGACCTGTATGTCAAGATCAGAAGACGGAAGAGAAGACTCAGAGTGAGCAGATGGAATAAACTGTCTGTGTTGCAAGGGATGTAACCCGTGGGTATTATGCCAATGTATGCTATGTGGGGTAAAACGGGTCTGTAAGCCAAAGCTTTAAATATAAATGGTGTAAAGGGAGTATGTGTTTGATTAGTAACTGGGCATGAAGCAAGAGAAAACATATGACTAGTGTAATACCATGCTGATTGGAGACAGTACACATCATCAGAATCTGTGAAAGCACAGATTTGTGGGGTGAAATGTAACAAAAAAAAAAAAAAAGAGAAAAAAAAAAGTGGAAATTGCAAGAGTAAACATGTTTGAGAGGTGGACTTGTTTTATGGTCTTGATGAATTTTTTACCCATTGGCCAAAGTATTTTTGACATCTTGCCTAGGACAAACATATGGGAGACATGGGCAAATATCACGGGAGTAACAGACTTTTGTTTAAGTCTGCAACAGGCAGACAACCCCTTCAGAACTTGTTTAATCGGTATTCCCCTGCAAGAGAATGAAACAAATGTTGATGTTTTTTTGGAATGTTAAAACAGTGGATCTGACTTCCAATCAGAATGGTACATGTATGAGTCCAAATGGCAACATTAAATGCTAAGAATATACGAAGGTTAGCGTGTTGGAGAGAGAAACAATTTAATCTTACATCATAGTTTTTAAGTTCGTTATTGCTTGATGTAGATAGTGTTAGGCATGATACGTTACAAAATAGAGCTGCAGTAGATTTTTTGTTATGAGCACATGGACACGGTTGTGAGGATTTTGAAGGGATGTGTTGTGTGAACCTTTCCGATCATTTCATATCGATGCACAAGAAGTTGTCACAACTGCAGGGAAACATGAAGCATATTCTTGTTGATGATAATCCCTTTGATGAATGGTTGAGTGGACTGGGGATAACAGGCTGGTTAAAGATGTTATTGATGGAAGGAATACGCTTTGTTATAATCATTGTTGTAATGTTTTTAATTTTTGGCTGTTTATTTTCTTGTTTGAAGAAAGGGTTAACATCTATTGTTAAACAGACATGGGTTGTCCAAAAAGAAAAAGGGGGATATGTAGAGGGATTTTGAAAGGACTGAGGACGTATGTTACCATTGTCCGGGTTGGACAACCCAGGCCTGTTAGTTGAAGCTGCAGAGCAACTTTAAATTGTCCTGGGAACAAGCAGGGTGAGAAAGAAAACAAGCTGTGCACAAACCAGAAGCCAGGTGCAGAGCAAGTCCTGGGAACAACGGAATCAGCACACTCTCATCGGCACACTCTGATCAGGCGCCTGCAGCATGCCCACCGATCAGCGACATGGATGCCCACGTGACCAGAAACATTTATCCAATCACCTGTGTGTAAAGTTGTGTGAGGGGTCGGTTTAAGTTATAAATATGACCTGTTTGTTTAATAAAGTGAGCACGGCATGTAGCCGTATTGGTGTGATTGTCGTGACTTGGCCGACTCTCCACAGGGTCCCTCTTCACCAAGCAACTACAGAGAAATAGAATTTAATAGGAATACTATATTATAGCAGCATTTAAAGAGATGCAGATATGCAGTTGCACATTGTGAAATGCAAACAGCATTTCTTTTAAAAGAGGTGAATACAAGAGTTCACAGGAAAACAAATAAATTCAAAAGGCTAATTGATTTTTTTAGAAGTGCCATAAAGTACTAAATTCTCACTAATACTTAGCATTTATATAGTACTATACATTTTTGAAGCACTATACAAACGCTATCTATATGAAATGTATTATGTAAAGGCAGAATACAAATCCAAAATAAATGGTGATCAGATAAATGGCATCATGACAGTAAAATGTAATGTAATTACTACAGAGAGACTAAGTACTTTAAAAATCAGCTAGCTATGCATGAACTATAATGGAAGACTACATATTTTACAAGGGGAATGTATAGATATAAAATTATTACCATTCATGAAATAGGTTTCTATGACCACAAGGCATTGTCATAGGAGCTGTAACTGGCTCCACAGGCTTAAAATGCCTAACTTGGAAGCTGTAGGGAACATAAGTGAACAACTTCAGTGATAAACGTTCAGCTTATTTCAAGTAATAATATAAACAACTTTTAAGATCCATCATCCTTATACATCAGTGCAGATTCCATGTTTTATATACATTAATTTTCTACTACCTGTTAAATACATAATAAATGAACATAGATGAGGAAAAGATGCTGTAATTGCTACATACAGCCAAAATGGCAAAGGAAGAGTCTTTCCAAATGGGCAGATCCAAAGGCCATGATGAATCCCATCACAGATGAGCTGAGAAGTCCAGGATATGAACATCATCCAGGGAAGAAAGCACCATGAAACCTTAAGCTTGAAAAGGTGCATAATAAACTTTAATGTGAGAGCCACAACAGGAATCACAGTAGAGCAATGAAGAAGTGGTCTCAGTAGAAGAATCAGAGCAGTCTGCAGAAAAGAAAAATACAATTGACAATGACTACAACTGTGATAAGAAAATAAATATTTCATGGATGTTTAAAGGTGTATTATCAAAGGGGAAATGCAAAGAAAAACATACTGTTCCTTTCCACTGAGCGCTGATCAAAATCAACAATAAGACTAGATCTATGAGTTGTGTGCTGCCCTGTCAGTAGCAGGGCTCAGGGTGCTGGGACAGGCTTTTCTCTATTATATGACATCAATCATGCATCCTACTAAAGCAGTACCAATGGCAAAACAGGGAGAAGGATGAGGTATGCTATTTGTCATATAGCCATGTGGCATTGTACTGGTTTGGGCTGGGATAGAGTTAATTTTCTTCATAATAGCTAGTATTGGGCTATGTTTTGGATTTGGAAACTGTTGATAATTCACAGAACAGTCAGGGTTGGAAGGGACCTCTGGAGATCACCTAGTCCAACCATCTATTAAAGCAGGTTCATCACCTAGAGCAGGTTGCACAGGACCATATCCAGGCAGGCTTTGAATATCTCCAGAGAAGGAGACTCCACAACCTCTCTCAGCAGCCTGTTCCACTGCTCTATCACCCTCAAAGTAAAGAAGTTCTTCCTCATATTCAGGTGGAACCTCCTGTGTTGCAGTTTGTGCCTGTTGCCCCATGTCCTGTCACTGGGCACCACTGAAAAGAGCCCGAGTCTGGCCCCATCCTCTTGACATTCGCCCTTAAGATATTTGTAGGCATTGATAAGATCCCCTCTCAGTCTTCTCTTCTCCAGGCTAAACAGGCCCAGCCCTCTCAGCCTTTCCTCATCAGGGAGATGCTCCAGTCCCCTCATCAACTTCATAGCCCTGTACCCTCTCCAGGAGTTCCCTGCCTCTATTGAAACAGGGAGCCCAGAACTGGACACAGCACTCCAGATGCAGCCTCCCCAGAGCAGAGTAGAGGGAAAGGATCACCTCCCTCGACCTGCTGGCCACACTCCTCCTAACGCCCCCCAGGATCCCATTGGCCTTGGCCACGAGGGCACACTGCTGGCCCACGGGCAACTAGCTGTCCACCAGGTCTTCCTCTGTGGTCCTCCTCCACTGAGCTGCCTTCCAGCAGGTCAACCCCCAGCCTGTACTGGTGCATGGGGTTGTTCCTCCCTAGGTGCAGGTCCCTATACTTACCTCTGCTGAACTTCCTCTCCATCACAATCTTTGCTTCACACCACTCACCATCCTAGTGGGGAATCCTACATCCAGGATTAGAGGCACCCTGCCTCCAGTCAGGGATAACTGGGTTTATCGGACTGTGTGGATCCAATGACCTGGCACATCCGACCCACAGGAACATAAAGCTCTAGTAGATACAGGTGCACAGTGTACCCTAATGCCATCAAGCTATGAAGGGGCAGAACCCAATCGTATTTCTGGAGTGACAGGGGGATCCCAACAGCTAACTGTATTGGAGCCTGAAATAAGCCTGACTGGGAATGAGTGGCAAAACCATCCCATTGTGACTGGCCCAGAGGCTCCATGTATTCTTGGCATAGACTGTCTCAGGAGAGAGTACTTCAAGGATCTGAAAGGATATTGGTGGGGTTTTGGTATAGCTGCCCTGGAAACAGAGGAAATCAAGCAGCTGTCTACTTTGCCTGGTCTTTCAGAAGATCCATCTGTGGTGGGGTTACTGAAAGTTGAGGAACAGCAGGTGCCCATTTGCTACTACAACAGCGCACCAGTGGCAATACTGCACCAACCAAGACTCCCTGATTCCCATCCAGGAGCTGATTTGTCAACTGGAGAACCAAGGAGTGATCAGCAGAACCCGTTCACCCTTTAATAGCCCCATATGGCCAGTGTGAAAATCTAATGGAGAGTGGAGACTAACAGTGGACTATCATGGCCTGAATGAAGTCACGGCACCATTGAGTGCTGCCGTACCAGACATGCTAGAACTTCAATATGAACTGGAGTCACAGGCAGCCAAGTGGTATGCCACTACTGATAGTGCAAATGCGCTTTTCTCAATCCCTTTGGCTGCGGTGTGCAGACCACAGTTTGTGTTCACTTGGAGGGGCATCCAATACACCTGAAATTGACTGCCCCGGGGGTGGAAACACAGCCCTGCCATCTGCCATGGACTGATCCAGGCTGCACTGGAAGAGGGTGAAGCTCCAGGACATCTGCAATACATTGATGACATCATCATATGGGACAACACAGCAGCAGAAGTGTCCTGGTTTCAGCTGGGATGGAGTTCACTTTCTTCTTAGTAGCTGGTGCCGTGCTGTGTTTTGGCTCTGATGGGAGAACAATGCTGATAGCACACTGATGGTTTTAGTTGTTGCTGGGTGATGTTTATACTAAGTCAAGGACTTTTCAGTTCCTTGGGCCCTGCCAGCCAGAGGGCTGGAGGGGCACAGGAACTTGGGAGGGGACACAGCCAGGACAGCTGACCTGAACCAGCCAAGGAGGTATTCCATGCCATATGACATCATGCTGAGTATATAAACTGGGGGAAGAAGAAGGAAGGGGGGGATATTTGGCATTATGGCATTTGTCTTCCCAAGTAACCGTTACATGTGATGGAGCCCTGCTTTCCTGGGGATGGCTGAACATTTGCACATTCCAAACAACAATATGATTGTAAGCCCTCTCTATCACGTGACCCTAAAGAATGATTTGAAATGGACCCTGAGCAATGGCAAGCCTTTGAACAAATCCTTCACAAACCACTTCTCATGATTTCATGATTTTGATCTTAAAAAATAAAGTAAAATAAGTCTGTATTTGGATCATATGCTCTTTAGTTAAATACCTTTTTACCATATACAAGATCTGATAAGTCCTAATGTATACTAAACCAAGCAAGCAATTCAATTTAGATTAAGTTATTCTTCCCCTTTATCCCCCCTCAGAGAAATTTTATGGGACAGTTCTCCATTAAATTTTAATTTCCATTATGATACTTTTTAAATCAATTTTATTACAGCCAAAACATTGTTCATATACCTGTTCATAAAATAAACTATGATATATACACAGCATTTTAAGTTACAGGGCATAAGTTTACAGGTTTTGGCAGATTTTGTTTAACAAAATGGAAATTATATAACTTTTTCCAAGTACTAAGGTAAACTTCCTTATTTTGCTACAATTTTTGTATCCCCCTGTATTCTATCCATACCTAAACTGGTTTAATAATCTAACATTAATGTGTAACATCTCACTGTTCTCTCTTATGTTCTGATTCTAGACAGAATTTTTCATATGCTTCTTCAATTTCTGGATCCATCTGGTCATCAAGGTCATCAAAATACCTTTAAAAAAAAAAAACACCCCACAAAAAAATGTTAAGTTTACATACAGGTTTTCAGAAACAGTAAATAAGTGAAATATTTATGTAGATGTCAAATATAACACAGAGCTTTATAAGTAGTAGTTAATTATGACATTTACTAAAAGGTGACGAAGAAAAAAATTATGGGTACTAGGAAAACAAACAGAAGCCTTAAAGCAGCATAGATACATACAAATTGCTACACTCACCATTTTAGATCATCTTATGCTGTCCACAGATTAAGAGATGAAAATAATTTCCAAGATGATGGCAAAATACAATAATACGATAAAAACTTTCCTAGATTTAATAATGCACTTGCACGGATGTATTTACAAAAACATAATTAGCATAATATTAGCATAATTATAGTTGGTTAACATCCAAGTTCAAATACTGCATCAACTTTCTCAGTTGCACGCTAGTCAGAAAAAATATATTTATATAGAAAAACCTGTATTCCTATTTGTTCATATATGAAAGAAGGCAAACTTAATTTACCTCCCTTTTGCATCTGCCTTATATTACCTTCTATTACATGGTAACAAGCCTTTCAGAAAAAATCAGTCTCATTTAGGTCAGAGAAAAGACCGGATCCCATTAATGATAATCAGTATTGCACAGAGTGGAGACTACCACAGAGTTTCAAAATAAAGCTGGGAAGCGATGAGGATTACTGAATAGCTTGCTTTCTCCTCACAGTTATTGGGAAGTAACTTGAGTGTTCCTTGTTTAAGTCCAACTGGAGCATTCCTCACCATAAACTAGGACAACAGAGTTGTAGCTTGAACATGATAGTGTATATAATTCTAAATGGCCTTAAAATAAGTCAGCAGCTATTGACTCTCAAAGTGTGCATTAGTTTCAGGTGCCCAGCTTATTATCTTCTGTGCCTTAGTTCCAAACAAGGGAATCGGCATACACATTAAAGAAGCGGTCTACATATTTATTTGTTCCTCCTTTCCTGTAGAAGTATAGACTTTAAAAGGAACTCAACATAGAACCCTTCTCCCTGATGTCAGTCATGAGAAATAGTTGACAGAGGATCAGGACAGATTTGTCTGAGCTTTTCTTAAGACTTCAATAAAGAAGGTTCCACAGTCACCTTGCATGAAGGTTGACTCACAGTCTTCCACATGTCACTTCAGATTTGCTGTGTTTAACTGCTGTCTGCCTCCATTTTGCATTTAATTTGTTCTAAGTACAGCAGTTCATGAGGGTAGTTTTTTCCACAGTATGAGCTTGTTGATTTCTGATGACATCTCTAATTTATCTTCCAAAGCTCCTGCAACTCCCCTGAGCTAGGTGTCACCTAAGTTTTCTAATTTACTAATAAAAACATCAATCCAGACCAGCACTCTTATCACACAAAACACAACACTGAAAATATTTTTGAGTATCAAATAATGATCTGAAACTCCTCCTTCAACCAGATGAGTACAAAGTTCAGAGCAATTTATTTTAGACTGTATTTCTTTCACTGTTTTCCTATCAAATTCTTATAAACCAACGTCAGAAAATCAGACTATATTCCCATCTATTGCTTCCCCTTTTGCCATTAGGTTGCTTTTCTTGTTCTACAGAAATACCGAACAGCCATTTAATTGAGGGAATGCTACTTATCCTGAGGAGAGAAACTTAATAACCTCCTCCCTTTGAAAGACACTGAAAATTTTGTAATTTCTAGTTAGGATGTGTATGTGCATCAGTTGAATTTAGGTTGCCTCACTACCAACACCTGAAGGTCTGGTGCTTCATTTTGCTTGCATGTTTTTTTTTTAAATGTAGAAGAGAGTATGTTTGTACATGTGCAAAAAATATCTGAAATTTAATTGCCCTACTCAGTTGGATAAAGATAAAATTTGTTTCAAACTTGTGTGATTACAAACCAACTTAAACCTGAGCAAATACATAACTTCCATTGTAGAGCTAAATAATAATTATATTATTTAGTTTCATTTTTGTCAAGATTGGATTCCTAAGTCTACAGTAAAAATAACTACTGTTAAAACCAACCCAAAACAATGAAACAAATAAAAACCACCGCCAACTATCACTCAAAAAGAAAACATACTGATCTCCAGGTCCTGATAAATCTGTTCCATTTTCTTCATAATCTGGAAACAAATTCACTCTTTCAAGCAACTCTTGGTATTTTTCTTGGTAATCTGGCATAGTAAAAATGAGACCAAGTAATACACAAGACTAGCCCTCTAAATTAACATACATCTATACAGTTTGAAAATAGCCTATTTAATGAAACTGTAAGTGGCATGAAACATTATAGAAAAAAACTCCTGCTACAGAGTTTTCTCAGGACATTAATCAACCTCTAAGAATGATATCTATCTTCCCAGAGAACTGTAAAGGTAGTCACAGATGTCTTTACCTCAAATGATGTCATGCCATGTTGTGCTCAGATTATAGAAAACAAACCAACCAAGGCAGAAACAAATCCTTTTGCTACTAACAAAGGACAAACAAAAGATGACTTGAAGATTTCTGGCTTCCTGGAGGTACCGAGCGCCGATGACTATGGCATAAATTCTTCTGAACTATATGAACTCAAATGCACATTCTCCATT
Source organism: Falco naumanni (assembly GCF_017639655.2). Lineage (NCBI taxonomy): Eukaryota > Metazoa > Chordata > Aves > Falconiformes > Falconidae > Falco > Falco naumanni. Next base: position 719,775 of record NC_054079.1, on the reverse strand, counting down.
TCAAGCATTTACCTTCTTTTAATACAGAATAAGGCATGTGTTACACTAAACCAGGAATTCTGACATAATTTTGTCTTAAGTTGTATGAGTATCAGATATTTTAAGAACAACTTTTTATGTACTTCAACAGAACATAAACTTAATTACAACTTTTTAAAGAAGACTGAGAAGACAGGTATGCTAAGCTTGTGACATACCTGGATCTGCTGCAGTGAAAGGAACACCATCAGAAGTATAAAATGTTGGTTCATTCTAAGAATAAAGTTATACAGCAAGTTATATGCGTTCAGAGACAGTTGTTTGCAGCTTTCAGCAATATGATTGTCTATGAATCAAGTTAAATTCACATTAAGGAACTGAAGTTGTCTACATTCTTACCATAAAATAGTTTGGGTCATTTTCAGGGGTAGCTTCTGTATGTGGAGAAGTTCCATGAACTCTACCCCAGTTACTTGATCGTAGTTCTACTAGTTTCAGAAGCATGTGTTTCACATCTCTGAAATAAACAGAAGCACCATAAAAGTTAGAATGTTTTGTGCTAAGCAGTAATTGGGCTATATCTTGCATATACTAGATTCTAAATGTCAATAAAAGCTCCCAAAAGGACAAAATTTGGTCCAGTCTGCAGATAATTTTGAGTTAGGGTTTTTTTTCTCCTGCAAGTCTAGATGCTTTATGTGTCCCTCTCAATTATGAGACACTCACTCCCTCTACTTCCTCTGTGGTGCAGGAGTCCATATGAAATAGAAACTGCTGTAGTTTTTAAATCAAGATATGAAACCTGCAGCACAAGTTGAGGAATAAATCCTTTTCTTATAAAAGGATAGTACTGAGGAAAATAGGGGGTGATCTTCAAATTGTATTTTAATCATCTAATTTATGCTCCTAACTTTAGCTCTCTAAATCACATTGCAGTTCTGTAGTCAACAATGAAAAGTAATGTCTCCAATACATTAGATGTCACCATCTGTAGAGGAATGAAGGCAGGTTAATTAACATTGATAATATACAGCTGTGGGCTGGCTTCAGGGGCAGCGGGTTGGCTGATGTAGATAAGGTGCAGCTGTGGCTGGTTCTGTTGAGAGGTTGGGCAGGTAATGAAGAGGGAGTAGCCAAAGAAGAGAGAGGAGAGAATGTATGCCCTGGGTGAGGAAAGACAAGGAAAAAGCAGCAGAGGGACCTGCATGAAGAGTGTGTTGGTATGAGATGGTAAAAGACCTTGTTGCAGCTTGATAGTTTGGGGAGTGCTGCGACAACCATCCATTTAATCCCTAGAATAAAAGAAATTGCTTTCTTCTTTTAAGCAAGTCCATGAAGAAAAGTTCAGTGAGTCTCATTAAGGGGAGGAAAAAAAAATATCATCAGTTGTTTCCTGTATTAAAAGAAGTTCATACTTCTGTGTCTTTGAAGCCTTGGGTTTGTGCTATCTATTTTCTCTGGTTCCTGAAGCAAGATTTTCCTCATCTTCCCTGGGAGACAGCTAAATTTTAACCAACAGATGCTACAAGCTACATGCTGTCCTCCCTCCGTATGGAAAGAGTTGAGGTCACAACATCTGAACCCTCTATATGTTTTTTAGTAAGTTTGCAAGAATGAGGATGAAATACAGCAGGCAGAATAAGATAACCTCATGCATGCAGTTAATTGCAAATTGAGAAACAGAATACATTAGCCAACTATTTATTCTTTTCCAGCTTGTACTAAGAACCTGCCAAAAACATATATTCTCCAGGGAGAAGAAAAATAAAGCATATTCCATTTTGCCCTTACATTTATAGTGATTTGTATACTATACTTTTAAATCTGAATATAACAGCATTAAATATAAACTATGAGATATCACCAGTACTGCATTTTTTTATTTATACATGCTTTTATAGCCTAAAGCACTTAAGGGAGATTTCAACATTTAAAGGTTTTTAAAAAAAAACAAAACAAACAAGAAAACCACCAAACACACACCACCATCTCATTAAGTGAAACATGCATCTCTAATAAAAGATAAAAATAAAAAAAACCCAAAAGTGAAACAAACACACACATCCCAACTGAAAATTACTTTTTGTTACATAGGAAGTGACCAAATATCACCTTATTTTTCATAAATGTAAATTTTTAAGGTAGTTTTGGACATGTTCCTTGTTCTTGAAGATTTTTAAGGTGTTCCGTTTAATATAAAAACAAATCAGTGCACACAAATTTATCTTCTCACCTGCTACAGTTTGCATCCAAAACAACATTTTCAATTCTCTGAATCATTTCCTCCATATCATTCTTTCCTTTTTCTTTCCAGGCATCTTCTAAAACTGAGCCTGTCAACTAAAGACAAGGAATTAGTAATATATTCTTTTTTAAACAAATTATAAACTTTAAGAAACTGTCAACAGAAGAGATTCTGTAACAATCCATAACATTTAGATGCAGTGTGCAACTACCAGAGGGTCAAAGGTCCCAATCTCCTATATCTTTTTACTAAACAGATTAATAGACCTTGCGCATAGTTTATCATACTGTCTGTAGTCTAAAATAACTCTATGTCCAATGTTTATGTTGCCTAGAAGTTCACTTTCCTCCTTTCAGTCTTGAAACATGATTTTGAAACAACTCTCCAGCAATTTAATTACACTGTGAAACAGTCACATTACAACAAAATGCATACATCTAACAATTTATTTTTTTTAATACTGCAGTGATTTCTTGTGAAAAATCATTACACTTCATCTTTCTGAAGTTGCGCATCAGTGGGACATGGAGATTGCATTTGACCATCCTGTTACTTGGGATGCATTGACACACTCCCTCCCATCCTTTTACCTAATAAATTATCAATTTCTAATTACCCATAATTAGAAATCTCTCCATATTACTTCATTTATAGCTGTTAACCACATACTATAGTGCTGACCTACAGAAGGGATCATGTGCTGTGGCTAACTCTGTTAGGCTGGATCTTGAATCTGTGGCCCAGAAATCCATTCTAGCCTGTGGCACAAAGAAATAGGCTTTTGATTCCCACACACACACACACACACTGGTTCACCAGCAGGAACTATATATGACCATGTCTCATTTTCCTCACTTTCTACCGTCAGCTGTCACGTATCCTATTTTTACTTATTCCAGGTGAAAAAAAAAATCTTAAGAAGAAAAAAAATCAAAGTATCTTAGTATTTGTATTTAAAATATATTATGATCTACATTATATAAACAAGTAGTGCTCATGAGCTTCCGTCTTTCATTCAGAACTATGATGATATATTTAAAAGAATTAAAAACTAATTTTTCTTCTTTTAAAACTACTGTCTCACCTTCAGCAGTTTCACTGCACACATCAAATTATTATCCACAGGATTAGAGAAGAGCGCATTTAGTAATTCCCGAAGGCCTTCTTGAAGAATTTCTGCACGTGTTACCTGTCCCTTTGTTCCTTTAATCTGAAAAATATATTTTAAAAAAACAAACCACATCTAAAAGACTTCAGGTTTAGAAATTAATTTAGTCACATTTTCTCTCTCAAATGCTGTATGATTTGATTTGTGATTAACATTGCTGACCTTTTCAGTTGGAAGAATATGCTAAATACTGTAACTATTCTAGAACACAGACTTTGAGTAGTATGCTTAGTATTCTGACATATACATAACAACGCTTGCATAGCATTTTGTTTCTTTGCTAATGAATTGCAAAGAAAAGCTGCAAAATGCCTGGCAAGTAGTCCACATCATCCCAAATTCTCAGAAACCCGTGCTCTTTCCCATCCTACATTATGCATTCTCTATAGCTGTAGAGTAGCTTACTTCCAGAAGGCACTTGATACATTTAAAAATTATAGAAAACAGTTTAAAAATAAATGGTATACTCCAATCTGGGCAGCTCCGCCTCCCCCAAATCCTTTGGAAAAATTCCTTTTTAATTCTAGCAAGTGAAAACTAGATTTCAAGGCCCACTTATGAACAAAAATGGAAGAGTCAGAGAGTTTTCTTTCCTCATGCCAGCAGAACATTTTTTATGGTGTCTGCTTAAATCAAATCTTTGAAATAATCCAGTGAAAAAAATATTTTTAAGGGCACTACAGCAGTCAGTGACCTTACCAAACTCACAGGTATAAGAGTAAAAGAATTATGTGCACATACAGTTTTTTGTACCTCAGATACAAAAAACTGTTTTAAATATAAGATTTCATGCTTTATGCATAAGCCTAGGACTCAACCTTCGAAGAAATCTCTTTAAAGGTCTGCATTTTTAATTGCTCATTTTGAAGATTCCCACATCTTCCTCAAGCATTTGATAATAGCTCCTATTAGTAGCTGAATATTGATTTACATGGGTTACTGATACTGATCTGCTTCTGCTAGGTTGTAACATTTCCTATGTCGGTTAAGTGCAATAATCTGGTAGTTGTTCCAGACAAAAGAAAATACCAAAAGCTTAATTCCAAAGGTGATTTATGGCTGGCTCTTTTTATGAATTCTTACTAATTTTTCTTTTTATTAAAAAAAAAAAATCTTTATAGACTTCTCTTCTGATGATCTTGTCCTTTTTTGTTTATCTGTTTCTTGGACACACATTATAATGAAACCGTTCTAAAGTTCTTTTACTTTATTCCCCTCTCCCTTAAAAAAAACACATCTCAAATGATATTCCATTTTAGTGTTTACCTAAACACAACAAAAATTAATGAAGAACCATCTGACATGCAACTGCCATCTTACCTCTAGGTTAACGTAAAGTTCAGCTAAGAACAACACAAAGGCATGAAATTGTTTTCTAGTAGTCTTGTCTCCTTTGGCAGCTTCATCTCTGTTTTCATACTCTGTTTGACACCTGAAGACATTAAAACAAAAATCATATAATCTGTAGACATCCCAACATATGTATCATGCTACTTATTTAATAGAATGCTAAGAACTTATTCACTGCATTAAAACTGTTAAATCATACTTCCTAGCATTCAGCATTTGTGAAGGAAGTAAGAGGACTTCACAAAGACAATGTGGATTTTTATTCTTCTAGATGAATACATATGATTACAAGATTGTTTTAAAGCACTAAGATGTCCAAGACAGCAGAATGAAATAGAGCAAATTGCAACCTGTAAAAATCAAAAGACAGTTAAGTTACACAGTTTATATATTAGAATATGGGTCCAGGAAGTTTACCATAGGCATCCAAACATAACAGAAATAAAAGTAGGTATACTCTGAAAGACATTTTCCCCCTTTCAGGGTGCTGCCCACGTTGTCTTAGATGCCTTTACACTTATTAAATAAATTCTTGATCCCATCATTTTAAGTGAAAGTGATGCATAATTTAGATATAAATGCAGATACTGAGGATTAAGATAACATGGCAGTGGGGTAATTTTCTAGTATTTAACAACCGTGTCAAAAATATACAAGTTCACATAGCAGTTCAAAACCAAATTAAAAAATATTTGAAATAAGAAGGAAAGCAAGACAACCTCCAACATATTCTCAATGGTTATGTAATAAATTTTTCAGTTTCTCAGTTTCTCTTAATCTAAGGAGTTGAAATAAAAAAATTTGAAGCAGAAACTTAGGCTGAGAAACAGGAGTTCTCTGTATTCATATTGTTAGCTTGTTTATCTCCCTCTTTCCCCCCAATTCCATCCATATGAGCAATAAAAACATAAACAACTTTAAATTTATGGCTTCAGGGTGCCAAAAGGAATGTTATCCGTTGGATTGGCTCTAAAACCAGGAGTCAGATAATCCAACATTAACAGGGAATTCGTTCAATGTATTGTTCAAGTAACAAACATAGTTTAAACAAAAACAAACACACACACACACAAAAAACAAAAACACCCACCAAAGCCAACCACAAGATAAAAGTGATAATTTTGAAGGCAAAAAGACTCATCTGCTTTGGGATAAGGGGGGGGGGGGGGGGGGGGTGGAAATCAGCTTCTCCATAAGGTACCATTCTCAATTAACAGCAATGCATTTTGATGATCTTTTAAGTTTATCATTCCTTTGCTCCTAAACATAAGTGGACTAAATGAAACTTTTAAAATAAGGAGCAAGTCTGAAGCTTAGAAAGCCAAAAGTCCTTAAAGAAAAAAGGCTAATTTCTAAAGAATTCTTAAGTATTGAAGTGTACTACTCCTTCAAATGTCATACAGTAAGATTTAAAAGGAAATGCATCCATTTGAAAAACATTGCTTTTTTTATCAACTATGAAGTCTAATAATTATTAAACCATAAGCCCTCAAATTCTGTAGTAACTGAAAATTGAAGAAATTTATCCTGGATTTTATGCATCTACTTAATAGGTGTAAAGTCAGTTAGCCAATCAATGAATAATCTTTACACAACAACTGCAGCCAGAAAAGTAATTAAAGAAAAAACACAATGGAATAAGAGTCAAAGGACAAGGACAGTACATGTATGTGCATTTAGTATACTTTTAAAGTTGACTAGCTTTTCAGTCCAGGGTTGGGGATTCTCTCTATGTACTGCATTACATTTACCCTGTAATTCAGTACCAGTGTAATATACACAGATCAAAAGAGCCTACAGAACCCCAAATTGAGCCCTATTTCCATATTTAAAAATATAAAAATATTTTAAATATATGTATTTGATATCCAGTATGTACCTGTGCATTAATAATCCTCAATCTAAACTTCTATTTTAAATATGTACCTCTTTGCATGCTATGTTAAGAGTTACATACAAAAAGAGGAAGACAACCTAAGAAAGTAATGCACTTAAAATAACATGCTGACACTGACCTTTGAAGTAACAACTGTTGGAAGTTCCCACTTTGCGAACTAATAGTTAGATGGTGAGATAGATAGTTACACAACCGTGCTCCCATGTAGGAAAAATTTGGGACAGATGTGGCCTTCCAAAATAAAAATGGAAAAATAAATTATTCATAAAAGTCATTATTAGGTTATCAGGAAATGCCTTTAAAAGCTTTTTGGAAAACTGTGTTTAACAACAGTTGACTAGATAATTGAAGAGCAGAAGATTAATTAAACTACAGAATAGCAAACTCCTGATTCAGATATTAAAACTGTATCATTACAGTTAATAGCTCTTGATGAGTCCTTTTTTCTAAAACAAATACAGTTACTGTTGAACATTTATACTTTTATCATCTAAAAACAGGTGGTGGCAACAAGATTCCACAACACACACTGTCTGAAAAATATTTTGCTTTAAATCCGATACTTGAAAATTTCAAGAGATGAAAAAAGTAATTGGGAATCCATGAGTGTCTACATTCAACCTCTCTTAGAACTTAAAGCAGAACATTCCCTTATTTTGGCCATTTATTACTGCTCATTTGTTTTGAACTCTCTTTTAACAAGAGTTGAATTTGAGATTATTTCTCAGATACAGCTTCAGTGAAAAAATGTTCTGGTCTAAGTAACTCTACCAAAAAAAAAAAAAAAACCAAAATCAGGGATACTTATAATTCATTAAATTTCTCCTTTGGCTTTATCATCTTTGAACGTTCCTTTTACATCTTGATCATCTATTAGTGCTATAGATGTGCTTGCATACTTCTCCTTCTAACATGTTTGAAAAAAGCATCTTGCCATTATCATGTCATTGCATTATAGCTAGTTATCTTCTACGGGCAGAGGAAAATATACACTCAATGTAACTGTACTATGTGCATAACATTGCTGGAAAGAACTGAGGTATCTTTGGAAGATACAACAAATTTAATTACTTAAATTAATTACTTAAGATAGTCAATTCTACTTTAGTTTCCCGTAAGAGGCATGTGAAATAGCTAACGAGCTTTTTGGTGCTTTGATTCAATCAGTTCCTTGGACTAGAAGAGATGCCTCCCTTTTTATAAGGCAAAAAACATCACTTAAATTACTCTTTCCTAAAAATAACACAACCAAACCCACACCCGACTTCCTCAAACCTCGTGTATTTTTTAAAACCATTATCTTCCTAATTAGTTGGTCTGTATTTGTGGTTGCATCAAATACTGAAACAATTCGATTTTGGGTATTATGACCTGGCATAGCACACAGAGACCAAAGAAAACCACCTCACATCATCTTCATAACCAATCATTATAGTATAATAACATCTTCCCTGAATTACTGTTGCTTGGTAATCCCAGTTTACCTCCAACTCAAAAAGTTACAATCTAAACATGAAGGCTAGTCTACCAATATGTATCTTGAGAAATTTTAGTTGCTGTAACAGCAACTATCCACTGTATTAACTAAACAGTCAAGATTCTTAATCCATGAAGTCAGAGTGTTCAGCTTTTGGAAGACAAGAGAACTGGCACTTCACTCTGTTGAGACATAAATGGATTAGGAAGAACAGGGGGAAGTAGATAATTCATTCTTATAGACAGGCTAAGATACCCGATACCCAGATGAAGAGAAGACTGTACAGGACTTGGGTTTCTTTCATTTTGGCCTTTTTCCTTCACAAACCTAGCATCTATAAATCTGCTCAAACATCACTGAAGCAGATGCTTATAAACATACTTCAGCAATTTTAATTGAAGTTTTGTGATAAACCAGGACGAGGAAACAAATACTTGAGCAGAAGCTCGACAGAAGAATAATAAGCATATTTGACTGACACTCAAACACTATTGTACACAGACATATAACAGCTAAAATCATATGCTTTTGGATACTAGGACAGCATTTTGCATTGAGCTAAATTTTATTTTTCACATAAAACTGTTATATTTCAGACTGATAACACTCAATGCTTCTCAGTTAAGGAAGGCATAGCCAACCTTAACATTGGACTCATTTTAAATAGGTAGAGAAGAAGGGGCAACATTAAAAGACTTACATTAAATGAGTCTATTTAACATATATAAAGTTATAAATAGGATAAATTCATCTTTTTTTTCTTCCAATAAAGTTATATGGAATATTTTCATCTTTTATTAACTATTCTCCATGAGTCCAAATAAAGGATGGGAAAATGATGCTGCCAAACACAGAACAGGTAATCTTAACATCTAACTAAACTGTTCTGAATTAAACGTGCATCAATTATGTAATTATAATAAGAAACTTAAGACTCTACAGTTCTGTACAATGACTAGTCATGCAGCTTCTACATACCCCAGATTATTTCACAGTAAAAAAATTCTGCAAGTATTTGCATTTAAAAGGTAAATAAAGTTTACATTCTTCAAGGCAGAATTTGAAAGCAACTCAGGAAAGTGACACCCCCAATGTAATAAATAGCAAGCACAAGCATGACTTCATTCCCTGCAGCAAGCCCAGAAAACTGTAACAGCAGCTCATTTGCTTAGCAACACACATTAAGCTGTTCTTTCCAATGGCTCCCCAATTAGTACAGAGTTCAGTTCAAGGTCTCTGTCCTCATTTCCATGGCCATCAATGGGACTGGACCTAGTTACCAGCAGACTAGCTTTCCTTTTTTCCAACTACGCTATTCTGAAATAGGTATAATTCCAAATGAAGAACAAAGCCTGTCGGTAAAAGAGCATTTCCCAAAGGGTGATGTGTACAGTAGGTATAAATTTATTTTTTTAAAATACCAAGGAATTAAATATCTAAGTATTATGAAGAATTTTTTGTAGGATAAAAATGTACAGCTGACATTGCTTAAGAGTTTATTCAGTCCATACTATATAAATCCAGCAATTCAAATGTAACTCCTTTATAACTGTTGTAATTTCAGTTCTAGTATGTGACCCAGGAGATTCAAATACACAGCAAAGGAAACTGAGTAAATCATGGAAATCTATCAACCAGCCAAGTATCCCATACTTGAGCTATCATTTCAGTTTATTGAGAAAAATCTTTCCCTGTACGTTTCAGTCTAAAAAGAAAAAAATCAAACTGTTAAAATACTATGTAGGGACAATTATATAATAATACTAGCATGCATATCTTGGACACTAGGTAACAGAGACATAACATCCGTGTTGTAAGACAGAATACACAGGCTACCTGCTGATATACGAGTTCAACAAGTTCTTGCAAAGTTTCATCTGCAGTGACCCAGCCATTCAGTGTTTTGGCAAACTGCTCTATTTCAGTTTCAAAACAACCTGGTTGCTCGGCGAGATGATTTAGGAAGTCTTGTACATATTCTGCCAAAGTCAGATAGCCATCATATCCATCTTCAAAGGATGAATCCTATAGTAGTGAAACAATATACCAGCTATTTAAAAGGAACCTAAAATAAAGTTGTTACACTTATTATCTCCTGAAGTAACCATATAGTCCTTAGTCTTGAGTAACTCCTGATGCTCTGCATATTTGATAGTGATTTTCATTACACAGTTCACTTAAACATTTTTAGAGAGCATAGACCTCAATGTATCAGAATGCTCCAGTAGTCCTATCATCTTAAGAACTAGGTAACATGTTTTTATAGATTAGGGTCTCCCAGCAAAAGACATCAAAATACAGATTTAAAAGAAATCAGTTTGCCAAATTAGGTGTAAGATCAACTAACAAAGTAAAGAATAAAACTACCAAACTGAGGCTCAACACTCTTTCCTGATGTGCACACAAACTGTGCTACAGATATATGAACTGTAGAAGGAAAAATAACTGAAATTGGAAACAAAATATTTTGAGCTTACATAGAGTGCAAAAATGCTCCAAAATATGCAGGAGGGGGAGAAATTACAGAAATACAGTACAGCATAGCATTCTCATGTATAAAACACAGCCAGGAAAACTGATCTTTTAAAGTCAACAAATTTGCATCTCTTGGCAATGGATGAAAGACTACAAGGCATGAAATGAAACTATTCAAATGGTATTGCATTAATTTGCAGTTACTGAGGTTAAAAATCAGACCTAAATGCACCTAGTCCCTAAAGAAAGGGGGAGCTGGGAACAATACCACTTTATCAATGTTTATGCTTCTGCTGATGGAACAGAAGGCTGCTAATTTTGTCCATTCAAAAATGAATGTATGCAACAGTCTCTAAAGTCAATGCTGTTCTGAATTATTACAATGCTAGTATATGAGAGGAATAACATAGGAAGCAACATACTTTGTGATGTAACTAGTAATAACAGTACAAAAAATTTACTTTGTCACACTATACAAAAGATTGTGAGAAGTATCTCATATGAGATCTCAGAAGCACAAACAGGAGCCTGAAAAAAGATTGCTAAAGAACTGACTTCTAATTAGTGATTCAAGACATAAGGGTAACATACAGGATATCAGAATTCTCAACTGATCTACTATTTAACATGAAAAAGATTTAACACCTATCTACTGTAATGAAAAAATGAGCTAAAAATGATAAACCAGTTCTTCTTTACTTAGTGGACATGAATATATTTATAAAGTCAATAATTATATTCTCCTTTTCCCCACCACCCCTCCCTTAATGAGGGGATATCTTTACTTTCTGTCTTCAAAGTGCTTTAGTCTCTTCTCTACTGTGAAACAACACGAATCTGTGAAAGATAAAAGCCCTGGATATGAACTGCGGAGCAAGACAGCTATACACTGATGAAAATCAAGTACTGACATTAATTTCACAAGTTGTGAAGAATGTGTGGGGGAAAATGCAGATTTTCCAAAATTCTTCAAAGATCCATGTTGTAAGGGTATACAACGTAAGCTAATGAGGGACACATCAATATAACTGAATAAAAACTAGAAACATTTCTTATGACATTGTGGTAATTTGACCCTGGCTGGATGCCAGGTGCCCACCAAAGCCACTCTGTCACTCCCCCTCCTTAGTTTGACAGGGGAGAAAAAAACAACCAACCAAGAGGCTCATGGGTCAAGATAAGAACAGGGAGATCACTCAACAATTATGTCACAGGCAAAACAGACTTGAATTCGGGAAATTAGCTTAATTTATTACCATTCAAACCAGAGTAGGATAATGAGAACTAAAAATCAAAACTTAATAACACCTTCACCCCACCCCTCCCTTCTTCCCAGGAATAACTTCACTCCCGATTTCTCTACCTTCCCCCCCCCCCCCCCCAAGAAGTGCAGGGGAACAGGAAATGGTGGTTACGGTCAGTTCATCACACATTGCCTCTGTCGCTTCTTCCTCCTCACACTCTTCCCCTGCTCCAGCATGGGGTCCCTCCCACAAGAGACAGTCCTCCATGAACTTTTCCAACGAGTCCTTCCTACAGGCTGCAGTTCCTCACACACTGCTCCAGTGTGGCTCCCTCCCACGGGGTGCAGTCCTTCAGGAACAGACTGCTCCAGCATGGGTCACCCAAAGGGTCACAAGTCCCACCAGAAAACATGCTCCAGCATGGGCTTCCCATGGGGTCACAGCCTCCTTTGGGCATCCACCTGCTCTGATGTGGGGTTCTCCACAGGCTGCAGGTGGATATCTGCTCCACTGTTAACCTCCACGGGCTGCAGGGGGACAGCCTGCCTCACCATGGTCTTCACTACAGGCTGCCAGGGAATCTGCTCCAGCAACTGGAGCACCTCCTCCCCCTCCTTCTGCACTGACCTTGGTGTCTGCAGAGTTGTTGCTCTCACATATTCTCACTCCTCTCTTCTGCTGCAATTCTGTTGTGCAGATTTTTTCCCCCCTTCTTAAATATGCTATCGCAGAGGCACTACTATCATTGATTGACTTGGTTTTGGCCAGCAGTGGGTCCATCTTGGAGCCGGCTGGCATTGATTCCATCAGACATAGGGGAAGCTTCTAGCATCTTCTCACAGAAGCCACCCCTATAGACCCTCTGCTATCAAAACCTTGCCACACAAACCCACTACAGATATTTAATTAAGTAGAATATTTGCCCAGTGAATACTGAAGACAGTTACTTAATGTGTCGCACCAGAAATAGGAAAAAAAAAAAAGGGTTTAAGAAAATGGTGGCAAATTGTTACTACTCATAAGGATAAAGCCTTCAACAGCCTGATCCAAATTGGTTTTGCTTTGAGTTGGGGATTGAACCAGAAGAACTTCAGAGGTCCTTTCCAACCTAAAGTATTCTACGATTCTAACTGGAGCTTATGAAGCCAAAAATAAAAGCTAACAGGCCTCTGTGTAACTTGCTAAATACTCTATTTCTCTAAAGGAAATCAGCTTTTACTAGGCAATTTCAAATGGCCCAGTAAAAGTTCTGTACAATAAAGTTAAACTATTTTGTTCCACAGAACTAGGACATTACCTTACAACAACTGCAGCTTAGTCACATATGGCTGAACTAGCATCTCTCCAAACCACCTGTTCAAAACCTCTCCATACAGGTTGTAAGGGATACAGTTGCTGTAGCTAGTAAAAGCTGCTGCTCTTTCTGACAGCCATCAGGTTGTTACAAGATCCTCATTTAGCACAGAGGAAGGTATCTTCTCAACCTCACCTGATAAAAATTCAATCTTGGAGGAAAACATCCTTGTTCTGGAAGGGGCTCCAATCCCATTTAGTATATTGGTGTCCCTGTATTCATACTCCTCTTCCCATTTTGTAATTAAAAGACTAAACACAGAGGCTAAACTCAGCACCACATTCATCTACCTATACTAAATATGCAACTTCAAAGGCAGTCTAGGTTTTAGTAACTATTCCAGGGAACATAAATTAATAAATCAAACATTATTATATGTTGTATATTGGTAAATTAGTAACACTTGATACTATCAAAACTAATTAGATTTACTCCAGTAACTTCTAGACATAAACCACTTGTGTTTCTCACTGGCAGATGTTAAGATTTAACAGAGAAGACAGCACCACATATTGTAACAGTTAAGGGAAAGTAAAGCAAATTCCTCTTGGTTATTTTTAAACAGTAGTTGGCTAACAGGAGTGTATAGGTTCACATGGGGGGGGGGGGGGAAGAAAAAAAAAAAAAAAAAGAGGCGCAGGGGGGAAGATTCCACCTAAGATAATACAAATCTCACTCCTAAAACTATAAGTGAGAACATTATGCCCTTCTGATGGAGTGACAGCCATATTATTTTCATATACCCATGCCAGAAAACAAGCCTGACATTTCCTACAAGCAATCCAAACCTAAATCTAGTCACCAATTCTACTGCAGACATCCACAAATTCCTATGGGATAGACAGCTGTATAGAAACAGAGAATACCACAGATGTCTTTCCTCCCCAAAGTCCTGATGTATTGGGTCTGGCTGAGCCCCATAGCAGCCCTCACAGTGCTGTGCTTGCATTGGTAGCTAGAAAGGTGGTGATAATGTACCAGTGTCTTGGCTACTGCTGAGCAGTGCTCACACAGCATCAAGGCTGTCGCACCAACATTCCTCCCTCCTCACCAGTAGGCTGGGGGTGGGCAAGATCTTGGGAGGGGACACAGCCAGGACAGCTGACCCAGAGTGACCAAAGGGATATTCCATACCATGTGACGTCTGCTCAGATATAAAAGCTAAGAGAAAGGAGGAGGAAGGGAGGCATTCGTTATTTACAACATTTGTCTTCTGGAGCAACCGCTACACATACTGAAGCTCTGCTTCCCGGGAAGTGGCTGAACATCACCTGCTGATGGGAAGTAGAGAATAACATCTTTTGGTTTCCTTTGCTTCCTTACATGTGACTTTTGCTATTGCTTCATTAAACTGCCTTTATCTTGACCCACAAGTTGGGGTTTTTCCATCTTATTTTCTCCCCTCTCCCTGTTCTTCTGAGGAGGGAAGTGACAGAGCAGCTTGGTGGGCACCTGGCATCCAGCCAAGGTCAACCCACCACAGTCCTTTTCTAAAAATTCTAGTATGCCTTGGATGCTGTACCCCTTAAAGCAGGGGTCCTCAAACTTTTTAACCAGGGCCGGCGCGGATGCAGTGGCAGGCAGTCATCTGCGGCTGCTTGGTTTCCCCCCCCAACCCCCGGCGGGGGGGGTCTGTAAATACCGGGGGACGGATTGAGAACCCTGGGGGGCCGTATCCAGCTCGCAGGCCATAGTTTGAGGACCCCTGCCTTAAAGTATCTCCATAGGTAACCAATAGTTTTGAGTATCAGAACTAACTGGAGATTAATTAATCTAATAATCAAGTGTTATATGGACACACATAGTAATTACAGTAATGTACAATCAAACAAGGTATCAACACATTATTTCTAAAACGATAAATGCCTAATAAATAGCAAAAACAATGTGAGTTTTCAGATCTAAAAATTCCAGGCAACATTATAAGTGAAAGCTAATTTATTAATTCTAAATCAGAAAAACAGAAGTTTCTCAAAACTTTGTTTTGATTCAAATTCTAAAATTCATGATAAAAATCTGTGTAATAGTAAGGTATGTTAAATTCCTTATTTTTATTGCAGGTGGACCCAGTTTATGAAACCTAAAAAGCAACACTGCTGGCCTCAAAACTTTGTAATTATACATATGCACAGGCATGCCATTCAAAATGGCATTTTTTCTTTATAGGAAACATGTAACATAATGGGGCAAAGTAGCATTTTTCCCCCTAGATTATCCATTCACTGAAGCATGTTCGTATTGGCATTTGTCAACAGTTGTATATTGGCTATGGGCTTGTATTATCCAGGATAGTGATTTTATTCAGTAAGCTGGCAAAGCTGGTAACATCCAGACAACATAGATTTTACTATGAGGAAAAAACTTCAAAACACCAAACCACCATGTTTAGCATTCAAATAAAGTATTTTTCTGCAAGTTATGAAAAATCTATTTGTTTCAGTATAATTGTTGATTATCACTTGATTGTATTTGTAAAATAGTTCCCATCTATTTATATATAGTACCAGAATTTGTCTGCTTGCATAACATAACAAAAAGATATTCCAAGAATTCACATAGATCTTCCCTGGAGTAGAATTAGTGCAGCAATAATATGGAAGACAAGGGGAATAGAAAATAAGAAATATCAACTTTTATCATGTAACAAACCTACAATATTGATCTGAGATTACCCTTAGTCTGGCTGCAAATATATTTCATATTACGTATGCGGGTAGGTTAACTGCTAGGAATAAGCCTAACCCTGCTTTTTTGCCCTTTGGCAATACAATATCACTGAAGGAATTAAAAAGACACATACACACAATAGTACATAGAAGTTAGGCAGTCATGGACAATCATACCTATAGCACAATAAATTTAGGAAAGACAAAGCCTGTGCTTCAAAAAACTAAAGTTCAAGCTTTCTCCCACACTTGCTTCAAAAACCTGTGAAATCTGAATAAAAGTGCAGCTAAGCTTTTACTTAAAATGCAGTGCAGATGTAACTACAACAGAGGCAGTCACCAAAAAGACAGCTTACTTTGATGTTGGGTATAATCAATGCTTGGTGTAATCAACAAGGAATGCTGTTATGTGCAGCAAGCTTTAGCAAAATATCTCACACTAAAGGCACTCACATGCAGCATAACATTCACTCATTATCACTTAACATTCTGACTGTGTCTCTGGAGGCTGTCATCTGAATTTTTTGGAATCTCTTCAGCAAATGCAGCATCCAAGTTATCTGATACACAAGATCTCAAGAAAACATTGTTAATTTGAAGATAAGTAAATTTTACATACTAAAAAGAGAAGATAAACACTCACTGCAAAGTTCTGATTGAAGTTCTGGTTGTATCCTGATGGATAAAACTCAGGTGCTTTAACAGACAACTTTGATGTTACCACAGGAGCCACAGCCACCTGAGATTCAGCCATTTCTGGTCCAGAATCAGGAACTAAAACTTTATCTTGCGATCCAGATGGAATTCTTGCAAGTTGCAGGTGTTCTGAAAAGTTTTTGTTAACAGCTTTTCTTAGAAATTGCTAAATTCGTATTTATTCACACAGAGTACATCACTTTTTGGATTTTAAATACACTTATACTAGAAATATACTTCAAATATGTTGTTTTCTTCTTAAACGTGGATAAAGTTTTCACTTTAGCAAACTATAGATGCCTTTCTGTCATGTAGAAAGCAAACACAATGTTCATGTGAAGGTGACACAAAAAAATGGGGGGGAAAGAGCCTTCTCCTCCCCTATTGACGTGCGGAATTAGACTCTCTAACTCGAAAGTTATAAAGTAGGTATGTTTATTGCGCGCAGATGCACGGGGGATCGCTCCTCCACAAGCGTGCATGCCCGAAGTGAGGAACCATCCCACATTTATACAATGAAACAAATGAATATTCAATTAACGCCTATACATATTCGTTACCTAAACCCCGCTTCGTATGTTAATTAGCTTATCAGTCCTTTGCCTGGAATATGGTGGTCTTGCAGGTTTGTAGGTGATTCATGTCCTTGTGACCATCCGATCTTCTCCAGCAAGGAGACTTAGCACTCCCTCCCTCTAGATAGCATTGAATGTCTCTCATCTTTTCTCATTCTCTTTTAAATAGCCCCTTTGTTAGAGGAGGAGGGGCAGGCGTCTCCCCGTCTCCCCTTTGTTAGAGGAGGAGGGGCAGGCGTCTCCTCAAAACTGTAGTTGTCTCCTCAGAGCTGTGTGCCTGTGTGACCAGACACCGCACCCATGACCAGTCACCATACCCACATTCCTGAGCAGACATATACAATCACAGTCGGTGTTAAGCGTCCCCATTTCACACTATTTCTCCATATCACTATGAAAACATGTTTTCTAGAAGAGCTAACCTGAGAAACTAGTACATATTTTTCTGATATGATTGCTGGTTTTGTGGGTTTTTCATAGATTTCAGATGCAAAGGCAAGGCTTTGAAGGTCAATAAATGGAAGACATGAGTAATTTTTAGCATAATCCTGAAAGACACTTAACTATCATCGCTCTCGTACACCATTTGCAAAAAAACCCTATGTAACAGGGTTTTTTTAAACCACATTTTCCAAATCTATCTTTATAGATTAGCTCCTAAATTTATTGAAAACAGAATCTGATATCTACCTGAAAAAGCTAACCAGCAAACAATACTTTATGTTACTGTTGGGTTGGGTTTATTTTTTGGTAAACCTTTAGATCAGAGTTAAAGAGCTCTTCAATAAGGGGAAGACTGACACCATTTGCAATCAGATTAACAAATGGATAAAACACACATACAGATGTGCAGGCACAGAAAGGGAGGGACGGACAGAGAGGTGTTGTTAAGCAGGCTGCAAAGCAACATCACACCTTTACTTAGGCACTGATCCATAGCTCAGAAACATGAGCACTCCATCTAAGGAAAAGTGCAGCTGTCAGGCCAACTACGCAGCTCATCTCCATACCGTGCCGTGAGTAGCCAGGCAGGCGCCCGGGATGCGCAGAGCCCTAGCCCTCAGGCCATGGTGGCCACTCAGTACTTAGGTGTAGGGTGTGGGAGAAAGGACGCGTCTCTGTGAGCAGGCCGAAGGGAGGAGTGTGTGTGCGCGCGCGCGCGTAAGTCCCGGGACCCCACTCGCAACAGAACGGCGAAGGGGATGGGGGGCGGGGGGGGTGGGGTCGGAGCAGCAAGCAAAGCGGGAGCAGGGCAGTGCACGCAAAGGAAGGGAACGCGCCGGAGTTTAGGAGGCCGCTCCCCAACAGCTTCGGCACCAGGGGCCCCCGGAAAAGCGGAGGGGGCCGCTGCACGGCAGCCAGTACCTGCGTTTCCAGTGCCCAGCGGCGCCGTCCTCGGAGGCCGCAACGGTTCCTGCTGCGGAAAGAGGCCGCCTGACTCGTGCTGCTCAGCCGAGCCTGAACTGTGGAAACCACTACCCCCGAAACAGGCCCCACCGCCATTCTCCGACACACCCACGCTGCCTCCTCGACCCCGGCCAGCACCTGGAGCTCGGTCGAAACTATCCGACATGCTCGGGCCGGGAGTAGCTCAGGCACTCATGGGAAGGAGCCAGCGACTCAGTTCCGCTTCACCGCGGCCCAAGCCCTTCACTTTCAGTTTCACCCCCACACGCACCGCCACGATGGTCGCGACCCAGAGTGGCTCACAGCGCCCCCTCGCGGCCTCGCACAACCCGTTGCCATAACAACCTCGGCGTCGCAGGGGCCTAGCACCGCCCGCCGCCGCCGCGAGGGGGTGGAGGGTGGCCCGCCGGGTTGTTACCGAAATCTCGGAATGAAGAACTTATCGACACCAATGTGATGTAGATAAGCAGACACTTCTTTATTGACGGCCGGGTGCGTGAGCGAGTCCTCTCGCGATCAACGCACGCCAGGTCCTAAAAGCAGATTCCATATATAGAGCTTATTCATACATATTCATTAATTATTCATGCATAATCATAACATTTCCCAGAAAACATTAACATATTCTCCTCCCATATCCGATTCTGCGCAATAAAGCTTAGAAAGGTCCAGAAATGGCTCTGGGGTACGATTTGGGTAGGTGGTATATGAGTCGGTGGTCGCGATCTCCCCCTGCCGGAATTACCTTTTACTAAAGTTCACGGTTTCTTGGCAGGTAACTACAAGCTGTTCCAGTCGACTCTCCCCAGTTCCCATTAATCCTACATTCTGACATCTCAATATACTTTCTTTATACAGAAGACTAGTTAGATACAAAGAAACCTTTCAAACCCTAAATTATTACTTAAGCTTCAACAATGATTCCAACCCATTCTTCTGGCCTTAGTACAAAATGTATAAAGGGTCTCACAACTACTTTTACTAAATAATCATCTTCCTATATTTCTATTCTATAAAATAACTCTATAAAATCAGATAATCAAACCAATAAAATCAATTGATCTCAACTCTTTAACAAATCGACAACATTTCCCCCCTTTGAAAGTGTTGAAAATCATTATTTCAATACTTTCACACTATTTACATGTCATTTGTTTCAACATATTTTGGTGGTGGTGGGCTGTGTCTTGGTGGACTAGTAGGCACTTCTCTCAATCATACGATTGACAGCAATCCTATTGATAAACTGTTTTTTCAAACATGCATATACTAACATGATCATCAAAAAGACAATCAATAACAAAAACAAAGTTTTGATTATGGATTATATCCAAGAGCTCAAGTTCCATCAAAATTTATTAAAAATTTTTCCAAGCCAATCTTCTGACATATCCTTTTAAATATTTTCAATTTCTTTTTCAATTTTTCCCAATAGGTCCAGATCATGTTCCACATCCTGAGTAACATTTGGAATGTGGATACAACAGTGGTCCAGTTTATCCTTAAGATATCCACACACTCCATGTTCTTTAAGTAGGAGCATATCTAGTGCCATTCTATTTTGTAAAGTCATTCTGGAAGTCGCTTGTAATTGCATGTTCAATTCCTTAAACCCCTTTTTAGTAACGTTTGCTAATTTTTCCACTTGACCAGTTAACTTATAAAGCCATGCTCTGTTCCTATATGATGCTATAGGATTTAAAAGTGATTCAAGTGCCCAACCAATTTTCACTCCTGTAGAGGGTTCATTCCAATTATCATCATTTGTCTCGGATCTCTTTGTTCGTTTTAGTTCTAAATTTTCTAGGGATCCTCTAAATGGTGATTTCTTCCAAATCGGACACAATGTTGGCATGCCTAAGGTAATTTGTTTCACTTTACCATCTAATGGTAAATGAGTTGTCCAGGTTCCATCACTCAATGCCCAAACTAAATGTCCTGGACTTCAAATAGTAGTTTTACTACAACTAAACAAAGTTCCTTTCCTAAAAGTGCTGGTCAAATTGAGAGTGTTCTTAAGACCTCGACAAAACCAACCATATTTCAAAGCAGCGGCCAGCGGAGGAATTCTTTGGATTACTAAGTCTGCATTACTGCAATCATACACTTTTTCACATTTCCACCATGGCACTACTTTATTTTCCTTCTCTCCCGATATAGTTGACTTATTATCTACCCAGGGTAATACTAAAAAAAAACCTTTCCATCCTAGGTAAAACATTAAAAATTTATTGCCATATACTGAAAATGGGAAAATATGGACATAGACCATATAGAGTCCCATTGTTCTACTAATTAGATACCTTGGCCAGTTTTATTACACTTCCATTTCATGATACTTCTGCTCACATTGGTTTTAAGTTGTTCATCATAAGAACACCATCCCACAGTCTTAAATCTCCCTATTTTGGTAAAAACATGATTTAACAATTTTTCACAATCCGACAGACTACCTGGAGTTTTCCACTGTTTTCTAGTGACTTTCACTTGCTCATATCATTGAGTCATTGGCCTCTGTTCATAATATTTGGTTTCATTTTTATGTTCCAGGTTAGTCAAATTCATAGTTAAAATTCCCCATGGAATAGATTCACCTACTGCCCTCGGTATTGGCAAACAAGCAGTGATCTGCGTGACATTTTATAAATTGGTAAATTCTTTAGTCAATCCTACCAACAAATTTTCCTCTGCCATTTGTTTGGGAATGTCAATCACTTGTTCTGTTTCTATTTGTCTTTTGTTCCTGTCCACCAAGCCAGCCCATGATCCCACCAACATTACCAACCAAAAAAAATCCAAAACCCAATCATAACCTGATAAAAAATTAGACATGTTTCAAAGTCAATTTTTAAGTCTCTGGGTCACGATTAGCAATCTTCCACGGAGTAGATGCTTTCTTCACTCAAGTATAATATATCCAAGCATCCGATTCTGCAATTTTGATAGCTGTAAAAGTGGTTAACAGTATCTGGAAAGGTCCTCTCCAGTGCTCTTGCAAAGTTTCGGAGGTCCAAGTCTTCACATAGACATAGTCTCCTGGTTGGAAATCATGCACTGCATTTTCCAGGGGTAAAGGTCTATTCCAAATTACTACACTCCAAATCACAGCCAAAGTTTTCCTTAAAAAAACAAATAGTTATATACATCCTGGCTTCCTTTTACATGTATGTTTGGATTTGGTTCTAGAAACTCATATGGTTTTCCATATAACAATTCATAAGGACTGACTGAGGTTCCACTCTTTGGCTGTACCCTGATTCATAATAATGCCAATGTAAGTGCCTAAGGCCACTTTAGACTGGTTTCTTGACAAATTTTACTTATTTGTCATTTCAAAGTTTGATTCATCCTCTCCACTTTCCCACTAGACTGTGGTCTCCAAGAGGCATGTAAATCCCAATTAATACCTAATGCTTTGCTAACACTTTGAACTACTTCAGCAACAAAGTGTGGACCTCTGTCAGAAAAAATTCCAATAGGAACTCCAAATCTCGGAATTATTTCCTGTAATAACCACTTCACCACTTCTTTTGCTTGTGTAGTGCGACAGGGAAGGGCTTCTGGCCACCCTGTAAAAGTATCAACCCCTACCAGAATGTACCGATACCCATTTTGTCTGGGTAATTCTGAAAAATCTACTTGCCAATAATCTCCAGGTTCTGTACCAGATTTCAGTCTACCCATTTAAACCTTTTTCTTAATCACTGGATTATTTTTCAAACATACCTCACACTTTGCAGTTATCATTTTAGCTATTCCCAACATTTTAACTGATACCACTTGTTTTCGTAAAGATGTTACTAAAGCTTCTGCCCCCCCAATGACATTCTTGGTGTTTTACTTGAATTATCTCTCTCATTAAAAGAGGGGGAATTACTACTTGTCCATTAGGAGTTTTCCACCATCCAGCTAAGTTTTTCTTAGCACTTAATAACTGACCCAATTTGTCATCTTCCTCTAAATATCTCAGTTTTTCCCTAGGAAGGGTTACTGTTTTAGAAGGAATTATTGCCATTTGCGATGTTTGTCTCTTTGCTACCTTCTTTGCTGTTTTATCAGCTAAATTATTTCCAATTATTATTTTTGTATTCCCAATGTGATGTGCCTTACAGTGCATGATTGCTACTTGATCTGGTTTTTGAACTGCTTGCAATAATTGTAAAATTTCTGTTTGATGCTTAATGTTTGATCCTTGAGAGGACAATAACCCCCTCTCTTTCCACAAAGCTCCATGGACATGCACTACCCCAAAGGCATATTCAGAATCAGTCCAGATATTTACTCTCTTGTCTTTGCTTAATTCTAAGGCTCGAATTAAGGCGATGAGTTCTGCCTTTTGGGCTGATGTGGTACTCGCCGATGCTCCTGCTTCTATAGCTATAGTCTCTGTTGTTACCGCATATCCGGCGTATCGGACTCCTTGTTCCATAAAGCTGCTTCCGTCAGTATACAGTTCCCAGTCTGGTCGCTCCAATGGTACATCCTTCAGATCTTCACGACTGGAATAAACATACTCGATAGTAGCCAAGCAATCATGTTCCAGTCGTCCTTTTTCCTGTATGGAACTTAAAAATACTGCAGGATTTACCAGGTTAGTCGTTTTTAAAATCACATCATCTTGTTCAGTCAATACCACCTGGTACTTCATCATTCGGCTGGGAGACAGCCAATGTCCCCCCTTCTGTTCTAGGACAGTTATCACCATGTGTGGGACATAGACTGTTATTGTTCTTCCCAAAGTCAATTTCCGAGCTTCTTGTATGAGCATCACTGTTGCGGCTACTGCTCGAAGGCAGTTTGGCCACCCTTTACTCACTGTGTCCAGTTGTTTAGAGAAGTATCCGACTGGTCGTTTCCAGCTTCCCATCTTCTGGGTTAGTACTCCCAGTGCCAGGTGTTGCCTTTCATGAACAAACAACTGGAAATCTTTGGTTAGATCCGGCAGTCCCAAAGCAGGTGCAGACATTAAGGCACGTTTCAATTCTACAAAAGCCTTTTGTTGTTGTGGGCCCCATACAAATGGAAAATTCTTTTGGGCCTCATAGAGTGGTTTAGCTATTAGCCCATAGTTCATAATCCAAAGGGACAACACCCAGTCATTCCCAGAAATGCTCTGAGTTCATGAATATTTCTCGGCTCAGGTATACCACAAATAGCTTCTTTGCAATCTTTTCCTAATTGCCGTTGTCCTTTTGAAATCTCAAAGCCCAGATATATCACAGTCTGGCAGGCTAGTTGGGCTTTCTTCCTGAATACCTTATACCCATTTAGTCCCAAAAAATTCAAAAGGTCAATAGTCACCTGTATACAAATAAATCTTTCTTTTGTAGCAATCAATATATCATCCACATATTGTAAAAATAAATGCCCAGGTCTTGGTTTATCCTGTTTCCAGATTTCAAGTTCTTTAGCTAATTGATTTCCAAAAATAGTTGGACTGTTTTTAAATCCTTGGGGTAATCTAGTCCATGTCAGCTGCATCTTTCGCCCGGTTTGAGGATTTTCCCATTCAAAAGCAAACAGTTTTCTGGTTTCCTTTTCCAAAGGTATACAAAAAAAGCATCTTTTAAATCAAGCACTGTAAACCACTGATAAGTCTCCCTTAACGCTGTTAACAGTGTATAAGGGTTTGCTACCACAGGATAAATATCCTTAACTATTTGATTTACTGCTCTCAAGTCTTGCACCAGTCTATATTCACCCGAAGGTTTTCTGACTGGTAAAATAGGAGTATTATACTCAGATTCACATTCTTCTAAAATTTTATACTCCAAAAATTTATCAATCAATTTCTTCAATTCCTGTCTCACTTCCAGTTTGATTGGATATTGTTTAAATCTCACTGTTCCTGCGCCTTCCTTCAAATCTATTTTAACCGGTTCTGCTAGTTTCATTTTGCCAGGAATATCTGTCTCCCATACAGTAGGGATCACTGCCAAATCCACCTCCGGTGGAATTTCTTGTTTTACTTTTTCTTATATCATCAAGATTTCTCCTGTTTTTGACTCAGATATTTTCAAGAAAAGTTCTCCTTCGTCAAAAACAATCTGTGCATTTAATTTAGATAACAAATCTCTTCCTAAAAAGGGTATCAGACATTCTGGTACATACAAAAATTCATATATAATTATCTTATTTCCAAATTTCAAATCCAGGGGTTACAAAAATGGCCTGGTTTTGTTCCAGTTTTTCCTTTACAGATATTTAATAAAAAAAATGTCGCTCCTATATCCACTCCCAACCTTACAATTTAAACAACATTTTTTTTTCCACTTTCTTATTATCAAAAGTTATAGCCATTACAAAATTATCTCTAATAGTTAGCTTACATTCATCCTGCCAATCCTTTCTTTGTCTTAAATAAAAAAAAACAAATCCACATCTGACATTTTATTCCATTTCCCTTCTCTTTTACAATACAGCATTAACTGCAAAATAGTGTTATAATTCAGTGTCCCCTTCATGGGCCACTTTTCCTGATCATCCAATATATACAAAGACCACCAATTATTACAATACTCAAATTATTACAATACTCAATCATCTGGCTTTTCGACAAATCCTCATACAAATCTCCCCAGTGTGTCAACAAACATCCTAATGGAGAATTTTTCAAGATTTTGTCATTTACAACAAGATTACCCATGCTTTTTACTTTTAAACAACTGAGTTAACTTAGTTGCCATGGTATAATTACTCACAGTACAATACACAATTATTCAACTCTGTCACTCCGATCCGCGGATCCACACTCCACACTCGCTTTCGTTCTCAATTATACGTCTCACCCTTACAGCCACACTCACACTTTCCCACAGTTACTTTAAACAAACATATAACACAATATTATACCTCTTAATTTTCTTCTTAATACACAAACACAAAACCACAAACACAAAAACTTCTTCTAACTTTTTGTTAGAGGCACTACCTTAGAGAACACTATAGCATATAGTTTCTCTTGTTTCCACTTTTGTCCAACCCAGCAATAGCTTTCGCTTATGTCTTACGGGCAGACGCCTAGGCTTCCACATACACAAGGATCCTTTTAGTCCAACCCTGCGCAGCTTTCGCCGCGTCTGACAGGCAGACTCCTAGTCCTACCCTGCGCAGGTCTTTCACTGCGTCTGACAGGTAGACTTACTCAGTGGGACTCCACCCACTGGTGGGACTCTAACCCACTCCTTACCATACACTTATTATAGTGGGACTCCCCCCCACTTTCTCTAGTGCACTTACTTACTTACTTTAGTGGGACTCTCACCCACTTACTACAATTAAAAAAAGAAGTGTCTTACCAAATATCCAGGGAACGTCGCGAAGAGCCTTACGGATCGGGGATCGATGGGTGTCCCCGAGAAATCCTCGGTGCCGGCTGGAACCGATCAGGTCCCCGACTCCTCCGGTCTCCTTCAGCGAGGTCCCATCTGGGTCGCCAAAACTGTTACCGAAATCTTGGAATGAAGAACTTATCGACACCAATGTGATGTAGATAAGCAGACACTTCTTTATTGACGGCCGGGTGCGTGAGCGAGTCCTCTCGCGATCAACGCACGCCAGGTCCTAAAAGCAGATTCCATATATAGAGCTTATTCATACATATTCATTAATTATTCATGCATAATCATAACATTTCCCAGAAAACATTAACATATTCTCCTCCCATATCCGATTCTGCGCAATAAAGCTTAGAAAGGTCCAGAAATGGCTCTGGGGTACGATTTGGGTAGGTGGTATATGAGTCGGTGGTCGCGATCTCCCCCTGCCGGAATTACCTTTTACTAAAGTTCACGGTTTCTTGGCAGGTAACTACAAGCTGTTCCAGTCGACTCTCCCCAGTTCCCATTAATCCTACATTCTGACATCTCAATATACTTTCTTTATACAGAAGACTAGTTAGATACAAAGAAACCTTTCAAACCCTAAATTATTACTTAAGCTTCAACAATGATTCCAACCCATTCTTCTGGCCTTAGTACAAAATGTATAAAGGGTCTCACAACTACTTTTACTAAATAATCATCTTCCTATATTTCTATTCTATAAAATAACTCTATAAAATCAGATAATCAAACCAATAAAATCAATTGATCTCAACTCTTTAACAAATCGACAACAGGGTGGCCGTTGGCGTCCGCAGGTGCGGAGCCAGACAGGGTGTCCGCGACAGCTGCCACTATTGAGGAGGCCAGCTCAGCCGCCACGGGTTAAAGGCTCTCGCCCGGATTTCTGAACCCACGCGTTCAGAACTGATGAGTCAGGCTCTTCCCCCCCCCCAACACGGGATTGACTTGCAACAACAAACAAGTGTGGGGTTTATTTATATCAGCAGCCGGTTCTGGGGACTCGGGATGTATTTGAGTCACACCTTCCTCAGAAATTACAAAAGCTTGGAAACGGCATTTTCAAAAAGACAATATTCTCTTGTAATTGATTCCTTACAGGAACAAATAGCATGCTGTGACTGTAACAGGACCAAGATTACAGCTACCCATGGTTAGAAAACCTGTAGCTACAGAAGCCTGTGATATGGAGAAATAGTGTGAAATGGGGACAATGGACATCGATTGTGATTGTATATGTCTGCTCAGGAATGTGGGTATGGTGACTAGTCATGGGTGCGGTGTCTGGTCACATAGGCACACAGCTCTGAGGAGACACCTACAGTTTTGAGGAGACGCCTGCCCCTCCTCCTCTAACAAAGGGGAGACGGGGAGACGCCTGCCCCTCCTCCTCTAACAAAGGGGCTACTTAAAAGAGAATGAGAAAAGGATGAGAGACATTCAATGCTATCTAGAGGGAGGGAGTGCTAAGTCTCCTTGCTGGAGAAGATCGGATGGTCACAAGGACATGAATCACCTACAAACCTGCAAGACCACCACATTCCAGGCAAAGGACTGATAAGCTAATTAACATACGAAGCGGGGTTTAGGTAGCGAATATGTATAGGCGTTAATTGAATATTCATTTGTTTCATTGTATAAATGTGGGATGGTTCCTCACTTCGGGCATGCACGCTTGTGGAGGAGCGATCCCCCGTGCATCTGCGCGCAATAAACATACCTACTTTATAACTTTCGAGTTAGAGAGTCTAATTCCGCACGTCAGTTTGGCGAGCCAGGCAGGAGGATTTCTGCTCAGCTGAGGGACCAGCTGCGGAGCGGACGCTCCTAGGCGCGCCCCGGGAGATTTCCTCGGAGGAGCCTCCTCTTCTCAGCTGTTCCCCCGGGAGCAGAAGAGAACCCCTGGATCCGCGGATAAAACGGTATGTTTAGTAACGGGGCGGCTGGTGAGACGCACGGAGACGTCCGGCGCGCAGCGCAGTCCCCAGGAGGAAAGGTACCTTGGGAGGGGGTTTGCTGACCGAGGGGTGGCCGCTAGCGATCTTGAGGGCAGATCGAGCAAACCCGAGGTTACTGCCATTCCTAAAAGCCCGGAGGCCTCGTGACGGAAAGCGGGGGGCGGGACGGAATAAGGCGGAATCTCACGGGAACAAGAGGGACCTCACAGCAAAAGTAAAAGGGAAACTTCTGCGTAGGAAAAAAAAAAAAGAAAAAAAAATTAAAAAAAGGGGGAAGCTAAAAACTTCCTTTAGGTTGTCTTAAGAATTGGGGAATTCCTAGAATGTAACAACTGAAATAGCGCTCTGTGTCTTGTTTGTTCTATGTGTTGTCTTGTTACATGTTCAAAACTCGGAGTTATGAAATGTATGTTGAAAAATAATAATATTCTGGTAATTCGTGGCAAGTAGCGGAAAACTTAACACTCTGCTTAAGACCAGGAAAAATTTGGGGTTTTGTTTGTTGTTTGTTTTTTGGCAATTGTTCATTGAAATGCATACTTTGTGAACTGTCAGTGTTCCTAAAAGTTGTACATAAGTGCACGGTACCGTATAACATACTGCTTGTGTGACTGCGGGCTGCCCGGAGAGTGTGAATGGTGTGATTGAGATGCGCATTTTGATTTTCCGTGTATAGCTTAATTATTTTGACTGAGTGTGAGTGCAAGAGTGCTTGAGACATGCGTTTGAGTGCAATATGAGCAAGGAGCTCTATCCGTGTTTCCGACCTTGGGTGGCTAAGGCGGCCGGAGAAAAAGTAATTAAAATTGTAAAATGGGAAATGGAAGGAGTAAGCCCTGTGAAAAATCGCCCTTGGGTTGTATATTAAAACATTGGAGGGATATCGTAGGACAGGGTGGCACCGAAAATAGAAGGAAATTGATTAAATATTGTAATCAGTGGTGGCCTTTGTATAAATTGGGGAGTGATGCGAAATGGCCTCAGGAGGGAGGAACGTTAGATTATAACACTCTCCTGCAATTAATGTTTCTGAGGAGAGAGGAAAATGGGTCAAAGTATCATATGCAGACATGTTCTTCGTCCTCCGGGACAAACCTGAGTGGCAAAAGGACTGTGGATTAGTACCCCCTCGGGATCCTATGGTACTAGCACTAGAAAGAGTGCGGGATTAACATCACCTGATCTTTGATTATGGCTCTAGAAAAGGATAGGAAAAAAAAACAACCGAGATCTAAATTAGAAAGATGTTCTTGTTGAAATGTTTGTGTTAAAAAGCTCAGGTTGCGGTTCCTTCTGTGGAGCAACCAGAATGAAACATGTTGTAAGATAAAAACTTGTACTGATGTATGTAAAACCTGAGGCAGGTGTGTGTGTGTGTGGAGAATCAAAGACCTTGTGAAAGTGTTAAAGTATTGGGGTGAGTTTGTACAAACCCCCGTACCCCCTCGAAGGTGCGACTGAATCACGCTGGGATGCATGGCAGGGTGTTTGCTGTTTGCCTGCAAAGGCACGATAAATAAGAACACAGACTTAAAGCAACAAGGAGCAGATTTGCATTCAGGGTAAGAAAGAGTTAAAACAGAAGTGCTGTAGCAGAGGCAGGCTTGTGTAACCTGCAGAGCAGGAACAGCATCTCCTGCCCCGAATCCTCCTGATGGTGGGGAGGAGGGGGTTGCTGTTGCTGACAATTGAGCAGAAGGACCTGACAATGTCACCCCAATTGCTGCAGCATTTGCAGTACAACAGGACCGGTAACGGCCCCTTTAGGGCAGGGAATGGGTATGAGGTGGAATTTTAGTGAATATGAAACCAACTTATTTGTTAAACTTCAGTAAAAAAAAATAATAATTTGTTAGAGTTGTGGGAGCTGCTGGCCACCAGGAAAACATCCTGAAACCTTTAAAGTATAAACTAAGAAAACAAATAAGAATGCCAAATTCACCGAAATCTTTGTTGGGATGAGATTTATTAGAATATCTAGACGTTTAAAGAAGGAGAAATGAAACTAAAAGTTAAAAATTATCAAGTAATTGAAATATTAAGCTTATCTTTAATTCAACAGAAAAGAGGAAAAGAGGACCTCCCTGAAGTAAAATAATTTTTTAACCAGGTGTATCCGAAAATGAAAGGTGAAAAATGCTTTACCTGTTACAGTAAAAATGATAAGGGGGAGGCTTGCCCAGTTCAGATAAAAACAATATCCCTTGGTCAGCAAGGCTGTGGGGATATTGGCAGAAGAACTGAAATAAAATACACTCTGTAGTAGTTCTACTAATGTAAATCTGTGTGTTTTGCCATGACAGTGACTTGTTATGGGATGTGCAGATGAAACTCTGCATTGACAACGAAGTACAAGGAATAAGGTTGGTCAGGTGCCTCCTACCATAGTCAAGGGCAAGACTGGGTTGGCCTCTGTGTTTGCCACCAAGAAGAATCTTGAGCTCCGCTGTTGGCTGCAACCCAGTAGGCGTTGAGCGGTGGGGACATATGCCATGCCAGACCTTGATGTGAGGAATGGCCCACTCTGAGGCACTGATTTGGAAATTGGAAACCACCTGGCCGACCATGAGGCCAGATGAGTAACAGAGGAGGTAGGAAAGGAGGAATTATCCTTAATACCAGGCGATAAAATCCAAACTGTAAGTACAGATCAGGAGCCAAACTATTCTAAAGAAAACTTAAAGGTAATTCAGGACATGAATGATAAAATAAAATTAAGTAAGTGGACTTATTTAAGGGATGGTCATATAGTGGTACCATCTAATTTAATATGGACCACAGCCCTATTATTAATAAGACGCATTGGGGAGCTGATGCTTTATATAAAAGTCTAAATCAGAAATTGATAGGGTAAAACTTGTATACTGTAATAAAACAGGTGACTCGGCAATGTGAAATGTGTTTATGCAATAATCCCAATAAAGCAAATAAAATAAAACTAGGGAACATTAGTAGAGGAAATGTTCCAGGGCAACATTGGCAGATCGATTTCTCGGAACTTCCTAGAAAAGGGGGGTATCGATATTTATTGGTACTAACAGATACCTTTTCAGGTTGGCAGAAGCCTTCCCGTGCAGAACTGCTAAAGCCTGGGAAGTGACCAAAATACTGCTCCAAGAGATAATACCTAGGTTTGGAGTTCCAGCGGTAATGTCCTCGAATAGAGGACCACATTTTGTGTCCAGAATAGTGCAACAGATCAGCCACCATCTAGGAATAGATTGGCAATTACATACCCCATACCGACCACAATCAAGTGGCCAGGTGGAAAAGATGAATCATCTAATCAAACAACAGATTGTCAAGTTAGGTCAAGAAACAAATCTAACTTGGCCCCAGCCTTTTCCATTAGCTCTTACACGAATTCGAACTAGACCAAGAGCAAAAGAGGGGCTTAACCCATTTGAAATTTTGTATGGACGACCCTATGGGGTACAAAAGGGGACGTCTTCACAGATTGGTGAAGAAACAATGACTTCCTATATGGTGGCACTAAACAAACAATTAATAAGAATTGAGAAGCATGTGATGGGAACACGCAGTAGGGGTCTGGATGGACCTGTTCACGATAGACGACCAGGGGACTATGTATACGTTAAGTGTTTTGCAGATAAAACCCTGGAACCACAGTGGACCGGACCTTTTCAAGTCCTACTCACCACCTACGCTGCAATCAAGGTTGAGGGACAGAATTCTTGGATTCACCATACCCGGATCAAGAAAGCCCCTGCAACTTCGTGGAAAGTAACCCCAGATAAAAAAGAACTGAAACTCAAATTTACTCGGACAAATGGGAACAATGTGGGTGGCAAGTAAGTGAACCTGAGCGGTTGTGGATCCACCATATGGGAAGGGCACCACAACAAACAATATAGAACAAAAGAGTCTGGGACTGAGCCAGTGGCCAGTCTTGCCCAACTTGTTATCAGTAAGCCCCAACTCAAACAAAGATATTTTTGATCAAAACAGATTTTATATGTATATATGAGGAACGTTTAGATTCTTAAAATGATCAATAGTGGGTTTAAACCATTTGTGGGTTTTTTTGTACCCTCTCTCTTGCCTACAACCAAGAGCCTGATAACTGGCCTTGGAATCATGCCCAGAAAAAACACACTGGAATAATGGGAAAGGTGGACTCAAAGACGAAACTAGCTATGGTGGTTTTTTCTGAAAATGAGGTGTACCAAAGGAATCAATGGGATCAGGAGGATGTACACAAAGTCGACCAATTATGGGGAAAATTAGGAGATAGGATAAAAGTAGGGTGTCAAACATATAATGAAAAGGATAACACCAAGATTTCGGGAGACACCCTGATTAATGTCAGAAAGGTAGATAAGGAATTTACCCTTCTAAATACAACCATGTGCTTTAATTCACGGGAATGTTGGCACAATTTTACCTTAACCGAGCCCATCTTTATAATATGCCTAGGAAAGGAATCCCCAAGAACAGCTCTGACTTATAAGATCAAAATAACAATCATGCTAACCACTGTTCCTACCACCACCACAGTTACAACAACCCTATTAACGCTTGATCTTAAGTTAACTAAACCAAATCCAAAAATTTATACAATTGGACCATATGTAATCAGAAATACAGGTCAGCAACAAATGTTGTTTAACCCAGAATGGTCTCTTAAAAGAATAGAGTTACAAATACAAGTCAATGTTTCTGATGCTAAGCCATCCTGTTCCCCCTTCTTACGAACCTCTTGTGAGGGATGGACAACTTGGTTAAGAAAAAGGGGAAATATTTATCGAAACCGAATAGTGAGAGATGTAACTGGAATATTGGGAACAGGACTCGGAGTATTAAATTCCATAGACTCAGGTGATAATGAATAAACTAGCCGCCACCACGGCCGATCTATCAAAACTACAACAATCACTAAAATCTTCATTATTGGCATTAGGGGCGCACCAATGGTTGATATCGAAGGTACTCCCCAGGTGGGAACAAATAAACATGGAAGATCATCAACTCATCACTAAGGCATTAGGTGGTTTACAGGAGGACGTCGCCCTGGCTCTAAGTTGTATCCAAGCCCAAATGTGGATGCAATCAATAGCTGCATCCATAATAAGAGAAGGAGAGGAAGGCATATTTCCTATGGAAATTCGAAAGATGGTTTGGGACAATGCTAAGGAAGTAGAAAGAAAACTCCAGTCATGGTGGAATATGGTGAACTTTACCTACGACCCCAACACACACACAATCACAGCTTTTGTATTAACCATACATAATGCAGTAATAATTACCATACACCCCATTGTAGCCCTTGGAATTAACCATAATGGGGTGCTCCTATGCCCTTTTGAACATAGAACATGGGCCAGCAAGATAGGCGACAAGTGGCAAACAGTAGATTTAGAATCTTGTATTATGCGAGAACAGCAGGGCTTCCTCTGTGAAAGCAATACTATAATGGCCCAGGATACTTGTTTAGATACAGATCAGAAAATATGTCATTTCGAGGCCCGACCAAATGCAAACTTGAAAACAGTAATTATATATGCAGGGAAGGGATGTGCGTGTAACACAATAACCGTAGATGGGGAGGTAAAGGAGACTGCACAATATTCAAATTATTGTATTTGTAATTTTACTACTATCACAGGATGCGATTTTAGTTACTCAGCCCCAGTAGTGTCTCATCAATTCTTAAAATCCAACTTTACCCTATCACAGATGATAATTCCTACCCCCATAGGACTAAATATAAGCAGTATAAAAGAACTATGAAAACATGCAGATTTACAACGTATACTGAAAGAAACCAAAGAAAAGGGACATGAAACTCTTCTTATGATCCATCATGATGTAGAGGGGATCAAGAAAGTTTTAAAAAAGGTAGAACAGGATGGAAGCCATAATTGGTGGGGTACTCTCTTTGGCTGGTCACCTTCTGCAACAGGAATTCTTAACACTATGGTACACCCCATTGTGATCTTATTGATCAGTTTAGGAATTTCCTTAATACTAACCATTATGTTATATTTGTGGGTTTGGAGAATGTTTAAAAGGGTAACACTTATGTATGATGCTTTATATCATTCGGGAAGACTGCTTAAGTAAAAGAATTTACTTAATTCAATAAAAAAGGGGGGATTGATATGGAGAAATAGTGTGAAATGGGGACGCTTAACACCAACTGTGATTGTATATGTCTACTCAGGAATGTGGGTATGGTGACTAGTCATGGGTGCGGTGTCTGGTCACATAGGCACACAGCTCTGAGGAGACACCTACAGTTTTGAGGAGACGCCAGACAGGGAGACGCCTGCCCTTCTTTCTCTAACAAAGGGGCTATTTAAAAGAGAACGAGAAAAGATGAGAGACATTCCAATGCTATCTAGAGGGAGGGAGTGCTAAGTCTCCTTGCTGGAGAAGATTGGATGGTCACAAGAACATGAATCACCTACAAACCTGCAAGACCACCACATTCCAGGCAAAGGACTGGTAAGCTAATTAACATACGAAGCGGGGTTTAGGTAGCGAATATGTATAGGCGTTAATTGAATATTCATTTGTTTCATTGTATAAATGTGGGATGGTTCCTCACTTCGGGCATGCACGCTTGTGGAGGAGCGATCCCCCGTGCATCTGCGCGCAATAAACATACCTACTTTATAACTTTCGAGTTAGAGAGTCTAATTTTGCAAATCAACACAAAAACAAGATGCAAAGGAATTTGCATGACCCTATGAAAAGGGGGGAAATGATGTATGTGAACTAACTTTAGGATAGAATTAAAGAATAACCATTATAATGTTTGTTAGCCACTGTAACCATTGTAGATATCATGTACCGCCACATGTTACTCATCTACCTGTGGTGTCTGTTCTGTTATCCTTTGTTAGACATCCGCCTATCTGCTGACCTTCTGTGTTAAAACTTTAGCGGAACACTCCAGCAGGAGAGGACAGATAAGGGTAAAAGAAACAATTAAGCAAGAAAAGCAGATGGCCAGCAAGGGCATAAATTACTTCAGACTGATAAGAACACTGTAAATGTGCAAGACCATCATATAGCAGGCAAGAGGTGAAAAGTACACCATGAGGAAGACCTACGGTCTAGGATTATTTTTACATATTGTAGGCTTATTTTTATCCATATCCAAGTGTCAAGTAAGCATTTAGATAGCTAGGGTTTAACCATGATACTCTCTTATGAGGACAGGCTGAGACAGTTGGGGTTGTTCAGTCTGGAGAAGAGAAGGCTCCAGGGAAACCTTATAGTGGCCTTCCAGTACCTAAAGGGTGTCTACAAGAAAGCTGGAGAGGGACTTTTTACAAGGGCATGTAGTGATAGGACAAGGGGAAATGGCTTTAAACTGAAAGGGGGGAGATTTAGATTAGATATTAGGAAGAAATTCTTTACTGTAAGGGTGGTGAGACACTGGAACAGGTTACCCAGAGAAGTTATGGATGCCCCATTCCTGGAAGTGTTAAAGCCCCATCCAACCTGGCCTTGGAGCAACCTGGTCTAGCAGAAGGTGTCCCTGCCCATGGCAGGGGAGGTTGGAACTACATGATGTTTAAAGACCCTTCCAACCCAAACCATTCTATGAAATAAGGAATCTGTTTTCAGTACAACACACAGGCATAACCATCAGAAAGTAATTGAAGTCAGTTTAAGAGCTAAGGAATACAGTGCCCAGTGCCTAAACAGCAACACAAAGACCTACAATAACTCAACATACTAAGTGTATAACAGTAAAAACTGATATACAACAAATAAATGTTTTGGCACCACCTTTGCAATCATGGTCTAGGGACTCCGCACTAGGATGGCAAGTGGTGCGAAACGGACGTAGCATGGAGAGGTTCCATTCATTTATGTCTTGCCAGAATGGGTTAGAATTCCTTTTCACAGGATCAAGACTAAGTCAGTCCTATCACTCTCTCTGGGAAATTGTCCTCTGGAGACTGGAGCAGCAACCTTCCTGGAAGACTGACTATGCTTGTTTTTCCTTGTAGTTTGTGCACTCATGCCTCCAGGTCTGAGGTAGGTTTTCTATCCCACTTCCTCATGTCCTCTCCGTGGTCTTGCAGATAAAACCACAGGGTACCTCGTGGTGTGTATTTTCTATATTCTCCCCTCCAAACAGAAGGGCGTCTACGGTTGATAACTGAGATGCAAGTCTGTATTGGTGGGGAGTAGGACATATTCTTGTCAAGCTGCTGGACAAGTCTCTCTACAGCTGAGATGATGGAGGTAGAGACACTATCTTCATATTCTCGGAGCTGATGAAGCACTTCATCCACTGTTGGTGATGCAGTGTCTGACCAACCCATTACTGCCAATGAGTTGGCATATGCTGATGGTGCGCTCTGTTCCAATTTCCGCCACATCCGTTGTGTGCATTGGACTTCATCAGGATCTATGGGTGACTGTGGATCATTCAGGTTATAATAGATCATCTGTTTCACAGCTAATTCCCTCAAGTACTGAATACCCTTCTCTATTGCAGTCCACTTGGTTGTGCGACATGTAATATTCTCCTTGTAGAGATACTATTCCTTCACACTTGACAGAAGTTCTTCCAGAGGCTGATGTTTTGCGCTCCTTTTCCAATTGCCCTATCGACGTCCCTTTCTCTAGCAAGTGATCCCAGCTGCTTGGCTTCCCTACCCTCGAAGTCTATACTATGAGCCCCATTATCCCAGCATCAAAGCAACCAGGTGATAATGCGTTCACCTGTTTGACAGGCATAATCTTTCCACATATCCCACAGTTCACTCAGAGATAGGGATCAACAGGTTATTTCTTGTTCACTTTCTTCATCTTGTTCCTGTGATGGGCCTGCTCCTTCATCCTCTTTTACCAAACGGGTTGCTTTCTGTTTCCATTTCTTCTTATCTACAGGAGCCACTAACACTGACACCAGTTGGTCTTCATTACTCGTTTCAGGGGCCAAAGTAGCTGGAATGCCTGCCACAGGGGCTAGAGTAGCTGCAGCGCCGGCTGTGGGGGCTGGAGCAAAGGCTGCAAGGGCTATATCAGCTGGAGCAGTGGCTGGAGCAGCCATGGAGGGTTGAGCAGGGGCTGAAGCAGCTGGAGCATCTGTCCGCAGGGGCTGGAGCAGTAGTTACAGTTTGTCGCTTAGATTTCCACCAGTTCCAGGACATGACAACCGCATTCAGTATTCCTACCACTAGGTACAGGACTGACACTGTGGAGCTTCCAGCGGACCAAAGATACTCAGAGTCTACTAAAATCTTAAATGTTTTATTAATTAGCCCTGAGGAGAAGGGGGAGGTGTGGACCCCACCCATAGGCTGACTCTCTGGGAAAACAAAGCCAAAAGTACAGTTGTTGGCATTCCCCGAAGGGGCCACCAGGCACACAGAGGCAACAACACTAAGTACAC
This sequence comes from Falco naumanni, assembly GCF_017639655.2. NCBI lineage: Eukaryota > Metazoa > Chordata > Aves > Falconiformes > Falconidae > Falco > Falco naumanni. Next base: position 682,559 of record NC_054079.1, on the reverse strand, counting down.
AGACCAGATTAGTTTCATAACCAAGTACATCATAGTATAAACCTGTACTATATAGTACAACAGTATAATAACTTTAGCCCAGGTCCCAAAGGAAACAAACAACACTACAGGGAACACATACTGTAAGTAAACGAGACAATTCAACCCTGGGACCATGGGCAGCAAATTCAAAAGCAGAGAAGCCAGCATTGTAGCCAATTATTATTAATCCAATACAATGAATACCGAAAACAATTTAATCTAACACAGTCTGATTAGGCCTGTTGTTATCTCAATCCTTCATGTCCCACGTTGGGTGCCAAAAAAAGACTGTCGTGGTTTAACCCTGGCTGGTAATTAAGTACCACACAGCCGCTTGCTCACTCCCCCCCACACCTGGAGGAGTGGGAAGGATAATTGGAAAGGAATGTAATACTTGAAGGTTGAGATAAGAACAATTTAATAATTTAAACAGAATAAAAAAGGTAAGAACAACAATAACAATATTTACAATAACAATAATAATTATAATGGAAAGGTGGAGGAAAAGGATAAAATCCAAAGGAAAAGGGAGAAAGGAAAATACGTGATGCACAGTACAACTGCTCACCACCTGCTGACTGATGCCCAGCCAGTCCCCAAGCAACGATCCCCCCCAGCTAACCCTCCAAGCTTATATACCAAGCATGACATCCCATGGTATGGAATACCTCTTTGGCTGGTTCAGGTCAGCTGTCCTGGCTGTGTCCCCTCCCAGTGTCCTGTGCCCCCCCCCCCCAGCCCTCTGGCTGGCAGGGCCCAAGGAACCAAAAATTTCTTGACTTAGTATAAACATCACCCAGCAACAACTAAAAACATCAGTGCGGTTATCAACATTGTTCTCGCATCAGAGCCAAAACACAGCACTGTACTAGCTACTAAGAAGAAAGTGAACTCCATCCCGGCGGAAACCAGGACATTTTGTTTCCGAGTTACCTGTTTTTTCAATTGCTTTGAGATTTCATATTTCTCCTCACTAATTGATATGTGCTCTTTTATAGTGAAGAGAAAGACTGATGCTAGCAACAGTCAGACCCATGTTCCAGGTCTCTCTGCACAGCTTTAGCTGAGGCATCACATTTTTCTCCTTTGTAAAGGCAGACTTACAGGATGGGCACTGTTAATCTCCAAACAACACAGGTATTATGTAAGTCATAAGATATATTGTCTTTTACTATTGCAATGGCATTTTTTCACACCTTCACAAGACTACGATTTGAGAAGTTCTGACAAACAATATTAAGAATTGGGAAGACCAAATGGGAAGATGAAAGGCTTTAAGAACTGGATCCAAAACCAGTCCATGTTATAGTCTGAAGGACCCAGAATATTTTCTCTCTGATGTTTGTAGGGGTACATTTGGAACACAAGTGTAATTCTGGCTTAACAGAGTTCTCATCATGTGATCAAAACCAAAGAAAAAGTCTACAGAATAAAACATGTATTTCCATGTCAATACTAGAGCAAAGAACAGTGTGACTGTATTACTTCTATTTATTTATTCAGTAAAAAGGAAAAACAATCAGAAGATGAGAAAGAAATATTTGAATACTCCCTAAACAATATTAATACTAAAACCAAATGTATTACAAACCTTAATCAGCATTGTAGTCACAGACTGAAGTCACAAAAAGCCAAAGGTTCATCTCATCCCAGAAAGCCAGACATTATGTAGAACAGGACTGGATTTCTTAGCATTTTCCTCCTTGTTGATTATCAGCAGGGATGTGAATGTACAAATTCTGATCCATCTCTTGAAGGTATGTCCACGGTGCCCTAAGCAGTAGAGGGTTAGAAAAGCTTGCAAACATTATTTTTTTTTTAACCTTCACAACACTTTGCCATAGGAAGACACTATTTTCTACATTTCACAAAAAAGAAATCAAGCAAAGCAAAGTCAAATGCTTTTTGTCAAGTGTCCTGGTTTCAGCTGGGATAGAGTTAATTTTCTTCTTAGTAGCTGGTGCCATGCTGTGTTTTGGATTTGGTGTGAGAACAATGCTGATAACACACTGATGGTTTTAGTTGTTGCTGGGTAATGTTTATACTAAATCAAGGACTTTTCAGTTCCTTGGGCCCTGCCAGCCAGAGGGCTGGAGGGGCACAGGAAATTGGGAGGGGACACAGCCAGGACAGGTGACCCAAGCTAGCCAAGGAGGTATTCCATGCCATATGACATCATGCTGAGTATATAAACTGGGGGGGTTGGCTGGGGCTTGCCGATTGCTGCTTGGAGACTGGCTGGGCATCGGTCAGGAGGTGGTGAGCAACTGTCTTGTGCATCATTTGTTTTCTTTTCTTCCTTCCCTTTGGATTTAATTCCTCTCCCCCGCTCCCTTCTTTTCATTATAACTGTTTGTTTTGCTGATTGACTGGATACCAAGCAAAAATGAATTCCAAATCAAATATAAGAATAAATGCAGTTTATTATATTACAATATAATAAAGGGAAAATAGCATGCAATATGATAAAAGAAAACAGTACTAGTTATTAGGCACATTATGATAAAAAAAGTAATAGGAGCGAAGCATCAAATCATTACTGCAAAGCGCTATAGAGATTAAGAAAAGGATACATCACCAATTACCACCTTAACACCATCCAGGCCCACACTGTAACTGGGAAACCCCGTTGCAGCCAGTGCCAGGAGTCTCTCGGTAACTGGGAAACTGGGAGAATTCCTACGCGCGTTGTATCCACCTGTAGGTGAGGCTTCTGGCCCAGTCCCACAGCTTGCCTGCCTTTATACTCAGTGAAAAACAAAAATAGTTTACACGCCTAGTGTATGGAAACTTTTAAGTTTAGGCTAAGTGCAGGCATGTGCTATCTCATTATTCATAAGGTTCACACATGCCAGGGACATTGGCCAGATGCCAGAGTGTGGTAGAGTTACCATCATGACACAGCTGCACACAATATTATTGTCTGGATGGTCCTGTGCATGTCTTGCTTGTTGGGGAGGGGGGGGGGGGGGTGGGCTCAAGACAAGCACCACCTGCTCATTAAAGATGTCCTTGAGCTCCCTGAGCTTCCTGTCCAAGTTAAGCAATCCCTAATTAAAGACAAAGGCTTTTTCATAAGCAGTAATCAATTAAATAAATTTTCACCACAGTATCTTCAGTTGAATCCTGTTGCAAAAATTATTTCTGGAAAACTTGTATGAAAAATAAACTATCTTGGGCTTTTTGTAATTAGGATATGACCCTGAGAAGTTCTGAGCACAATATTCAGTCATCTATTATTTATGTCAGTGCAATTTAATGAGTTTGAACATTTTAAGCTATGATTACCATCTGCCAAATTCAAGGTTTTACAGCACTATCAGTCAACAAACTGAAGACAGAATTGAGATAAAATTCATTTGTTCTTTAGCAGATATAAGCAAAATGCAAATTAAAAACCAAAAGGAGCAATAGCAATGAACATGCATATTTCCAAATTTCTGAATTAGTACGTTTTTTTACAGAACTGTATAGTCAACCATATAGATCCAAGTTGTCCAGAAGCATTATCTTGGAAAACAACTTGAGGGACAGGCATACTTTAGTATACCTTTTAGTCATGCTACTTTAATTTCTGGTGTCATCAGTTAAAAAGATTCTGGCAAAGATAATACTTGTATAGAAGTGCTGTAGAAAACAGTGCTATTTGTTTAGCAGCGGTAAGTAGGAACAGTACAGCTGGTGTTCCTGCATCATGGTTTGAATGACCTGAACACTGGCTGTTTTATAAAAGGTGCCCTAAAGCAAAGAGACCTAGCAGTATATCAGTGACTGAGACAATCTAAACCACTTTGCCAAGTTATAATAATTTCATTCAGTAAGAGAACAAAGTGGATGGTGTGTTTCTTCTCCTCCTGTCCCCCCCCAATTGCCTTTACTATTTAATAACCTTAGGTGAAAGGCAACTGACTTTTGTTTATTAGCAAGAAAGTAGTTGTACTAATCTTCAGTTTTTACTGATATAAGGTGCCCAGATAGCTCTGTTTAAGAAGCTTAATTACAGAATAAATATTACTCTTCTAAATAAAATTGAGAAGCAGAGATAAAGCATTCAATATCTCTGAAAGTACTGAGACAACCTTACTCATATTGCATTATGTCTCAACATTCAGTTTTCCATGGTCCAAGGCCGTTACAGAGGGCATATGCAAACTCTCATCTTGGCAAGTCATAGGACAGTTAGCAGCAGGAAAGCAAAACATTACATGTGTAGCTTCATGTTAAATACCATATCCTTACTCTGGAATACTAAATATTGGGTCAGCTGACCCAAACTGACCAAAGGGATGTTCCATACCATATGATGTCTGTTCAACAATAAAAGTTAAAGTGTGTGTGTGGGGGGCATTCATTATTACAAGATTTATCTTCTGGAGCAACTGCTATGTATACTGAAGGCCTACTTCCCAGGAAGTGGCTGGACATTGCCTACTGATGGGAAATAGAGAATAAATATTTGGGGTTTTTTTTTGCTTCTGTGCGCAACCTTTGCTTCTCCTTCATTAAACTTCCTTTATCTTGACCCACGAGTTTCTTCCATTTTATTTTCTTCTCCCCTGTCCTGCTGAGGAGGGGAATGATAGAGTGGCTTGGTGGGCAACTGGTGTCCAGCCAGGGTCAACCCACCACACCCTTCTAAGAAAGAAGAGACTAAAGCATAAAGCCTGAAGGCACCTAGAGTGGTAGTGCTGAAGTTAAACTGATTCATGATACACCTGCTCTGCTGTTGCCCAACACTAAGAGGTACATAGAAAGCAAAAATGTGAGTTTTCAGCATTAAAGTTTGCGGGTGTCTGCAGTTCTGCTTCTAGGCATTCCCAAATACTTTGGTTTTGTTAATACTATAAATTACTAAGCCTTAAATCATACATAACAAGCTCTATTCAAAGATTTAACATTCCCCCTTTCTATACGGCCTGATGGTCTTGACCAGGGGTCCTCAAACTTTTTAACCAGGGCCGGCGCGGATGCAGTGGCAGGCAGTCATCTGCGGCTGCTTGGTTTCCCCCCCCAACCCCCGGCGGGGGGGGTCTGTAAATACCGGGGGACGGATTGAGGACCCTGGGGGAGCCATATCCAGCCCGCGGGCTGTAGTTTGAGGACCCCTGGTCTTGACTATCCTTTTAAAATTACTATTCTTGTGTGCCTGAAATATTCAGGCTCAGCACAAATACAGCAGTAACTTCCTTTTGGCTGACAGCTAGAGGCTATACATTCCCACCTGCTCCTCTATCCACAGCAGATGAGACTCCTCCATGTGAAGTGGTTCAAACCCTCATCTCACTTGCCACAGGAAAGCCCTAATGACCAGGCAACACATCCACCTAGGTGGAAACCCTAGTCTCCTTCCCTGCCAATCCCCATGTAATAAATAGGGCCCAGGGGACTTCTGGTTTCCCCCACTTCAAAACACCAGCTAAATGCCCTGATGACTACAGCTGCTTGTTCTCTCTGTGGACTCACTTTCTCTGGAGCATGTTTCAGTTTTTAGAAGTTAGAGGTTCAGTATTTATCTTCATAGGCTTTTGTGATTTCCCCTTTTGAAGCTTTTAAGTTTTTTCCCACATTATGTGGGGAAACCGGACACCTAGAACAGAGCCATCACACACAACAGAGCCCACAGCTCATGGCCTCCTCAGCATTCACTTGCTCCACCAGAGCACCCACACCTTTGCACTAACAAAAGTAAAGTTAGCCCATAGGGACAGCATGAAGCCTTTGCACCTGCTCAGTTTTCTCCAATTTGGGCAGAAGCTTTGAGATTAATAACACCTCAAACAGGGCATAAAAACAGCAGCCCAGCCACCCCTACCAGAGCAGAAGACAAACTGTACCAGCCTACCACATGCCTACAGGAAGCCAGTGAAAATACCCCTCACCCACAGCACCAAAATTTCTCTGCTCTCCGATGGACGCGTACGCCTTTAAGAACGTCCTCCTCGCACCCTGCGTGTGCGATTAGCTGATAGCAACGTCGCGTAGGATAAAGCAGGATGGAGGCTCTTGTAGTTGTTGAGCTGTGGGTTGGCTGTACTACAGTCGCGTGCTCATCTGTACTGCTGTGGTGTAGGTAACGGCAGTAGTGGGCGGCTCCAATAGTGCTAAGCCGCTCCCCCTCGTAGTGGGGCGTCCGGTAGCCTAGCGCCGCTGTCAGCCGGACGGGCGCCTGCGGCCTCGGAGACATCCTCGACAGCACAGCGCCTGGCGCTACCCGGTACATGGATTACCTGGTAGGTCCCTGGCAGGAGAAGGGCACCCCCTGCCCCCAGCCCATGGGACATTTTACTGAGCGCGCCGCTGCTGAGGCGGTGTCTACCGGCGGGGGGGTGGGCGTGTGGAGACGCAGGTGGGGCGGCGGCACCGCCGGGGCCGTGGATGCCCGCCCGCTGGGGGCGCAGGCAGAGGCCCTGAGCAGGTACTGCGCCTCGAGGGGTGGCCGCGCTGTCTTCTTGCGGCCCGCGGGGCTGTTTAACGACGGTAAACTGGCTTGGTTCTGCTGAAGCACGTGGTGGTCCTGCTCATTTGGTTGCTATTAGATTGCTAAAGCCGTTGACGTGTGGAATTAGACTCTCTAACTCGAAAGTTATAAAGTAGGTATGTTTATTGCGCGCAGATGCACGGGGGATCGCTCCTCCACAAGCGTGCATGCCCGAAGTGAGGAACCATCCCACATTTATACAATGAAACAAATGAATATTCAATTAACGCCTATACATATTCGTTACCTAAACCCCGCTTCGTATGTTAATTAGCTTATCAGTCCTTTGCCTGGAATGTGGTGGTCTTGCAGGTTTGTAGGTGATTCATGTCCTTGTGACCATCTGATCTTCTCCAGCAAGGAGACTTAGCACTCCCTCCCTCTAGATAGCATTGGAATGTCTCTCATCCTTTTCTCATTCTCTTTTAAATAGCCCCTTTGTTAGAGGAGGAGGGGCAGGCGTCTCCCCGTTTCCCCTTTGTTAGAGGAGGAGGGGCAGGCGTCTCCTCAAAACTGTAGTTGTCTCCTCAGAGCTGTGTGCCTATGTGACCAGACACCGCACCCATGACCAGTCACCATACCCACATTCCTTGAGCAGACATATACAATCACTGTCGGTGTCCATTGTCCCCATTTCACATTATTTCTCCATATCACCGTGACCTGTGCCGCTGCTGTTTTTCATAAATGCACGAGCATAGGTTATGCATAAATGAACTAAATTGTCACCTTGGACAGAATCAGCCCTGTGCCCGGGAAGCCTGGTATTCAGGAGTAATGTTTATTGCTCTTTAATGAGTATTGGTTTTATTTGTTTGTGAGAGACTATCACAGGTGAGCATTTTAGGCTGGAGTCATAGTTGGTGTTCAGACTCACTGATGTACATGCAGCAAGTAAACTGTGGCACGGCTAGGTAATAAGCTGATGACTTTGTTTTAGTATGGTGTCTGCTTATCTGGTATTTCAAATAGAACAACAAGAGAGCATAATGGGCACATTCTGTGATTCAGATTTTGTTGCTTTGAGTGCTAGTCTATAAACTGTGTCCCCTCGTTTGTTGTGAAGTGCTGTGAAGAGTCAGCCAGGGTAATGAGTAGGTCCCTTCTGGCTATCCCTGTTCACTATTGATGTCTGGTGGGACCAGTCAAGAAGTATTTGGAGTCTGAAACTCAGCCTTTGTATTGTCCTCACATGAGATGTGCATGGGTGTAGGCTTTCAAGAGAGGTTCATTAACCAGTCAACAAAATCTCTGGAGATGCTCTTTTTAGTGGATTGTTTTGAAGGCTTGCTGTATTGAGATGAGAGCTGTGTGTAGTGGCTGGCTTTCTTCTCTGATGATCAAGTTAACTAAATCAGAAATATATTAAATATTTACTTAAATATTATTCTTGTGTCCATGTAGCTTAAATTTATTTTGCTTTGTATTGGGGTTTTTAACTATAAAAAGGTTGGGGGTTTTGGTTCTTTGAACATTTGTTAGTTATAAGCTATTTTACTTCTGTATATGTGCACACAGAAGGTAAAATCTGGATAGTTTTTGCGTAACTGAATTAAACTTTCAAATTTTAGATGAATAGACCTTGAAGTGATTTCAGAACTAATTGGTTTTGTCTTGTTCTGGATACTTAGGGCTTAGGCACAGTCTTTTTTGACTGGGGAAAGCTGCATATATCAAACTAGTGTTCATAAAAATGGTAGGTGATAGTAAAAGGAAAAAAAGGTTTGAGCAACTTTTATTTCCTGGACAAGCCTACCTTTAAGACATTTCCTTTTATTTAATTGGACAAGTTTGATTTGGAGTGGTAATAGAGGATAGATAATGATCAATTAACAGTTCTGATCTACTTCAGGTCCTGTCTTTCCATTGCTGTTATGTTGCTTGGTATCTGCAGACCACAGAAAACGTTCTTTTATTACAAATGGTGTTATGGAAGCATCTGTTTGAAGGTTAGTTTTACTTCACTGAAACTTTGTAAACCAGTAGCTTCTGTCCTTTGAATAAGGAAAGATGGGGAAAGGGCCACGCTAGGAACCCTGGGTTTTTCCTCTGAGGCATGTATAAGTGTTTGATACATCACCTGTAACATGAGCAGCAAAGGTCTATGTAGCCTTTGCCTTCTTATCATTTGCTAAACATCCCTCCCATCATATGAATTTTGTCTTTTTTTTTTTTTTTTTTCCATGAAACTATATGGATTATTGGGCTGTCTGATTCATCTATCAGATATTGACATCCTTGACATTTTATATCCTCTGTAGAGCACAATGGCTTGGAGCTTAAGATATCTCTTCTTCAGCTTGGGAAGCTGATTAGACATGAGGATGAGGGGTCTAACAGTTCTTTCAAGATAAAGATAAAACTGAATGTGGGAAAGATGGTAACTTATGTAAAGGGTGCATACAACCGTATTAGTGTTTGGATCAGATGTGAATCAGTCATATCTACTTTCTGTATGTAGGTTTGCATTGTAGAGTGATCACAGATCACATGAGTTTTTTTCAGATGAAATCAGATTGGAATATGCACTCAACTAATGGATTTTCAGTCCTCAGGACCAGATCGGAACTAGTCTGAAGTAAAACGCCTGAAATACATAGTATAAATGCTTGGTCTGCAGTACCAGCTCTTGCTATGCTGCACTACTTGCTATTGTATGTAGCCAGGGTCACTTAGTCTGGAAGTGAGAGTGCTGCTGCTTCTGATTACTTTCTGCATCAGCATACCAATATAGGAAGAAACTCAAAACAAATTTTTGAGATCATCACCCAAAGCAGTTATTGTGGCTAGATTGCAGTTTCAGCTTTATGAAGCATAGTGTTCAAATTTAAATCAACTGGGAATGGGAAATAGAATCAATTCTGGGAGATGACCTCTCTGGAATGAGCATGCTTCTGATATTTAAATAAGTTTGGGAGTTCAAGAACCTGATTTGGCTGAAGAGCTGGAAGAGGCGTGCTCTGAAAAACAAATCTTCCTCCTTGATAGAATCTACCTAGCCACAGTATCATAAGCAGTTTTTGCTGAATGAAAGATGTTATCAGTGATATAGAAAGGGCAATAAAAATATTGGTGATTTAACTCACTGGAAATCACCTGGCTGAAGACATAACAGTGAGCAGTAGTACAGAATACCATTGCAGAAGATGCTAGAAGTTAAATGCTGTATTAGCTTGATATGTAAGGGTTAAAAGAATAAGAGATTAGTGAACCCCTGCCACCTCACCAAAGTTGACCAACCTTTGTACAATGTGCTAACATCTGTAGAGCGTAGGGAAATACTTAGTTGCTACATACTTGTGGCCTGAGAGTTTAGACAAGGGGATGTAGAACCATAAGGGTATGTCATAAATAACCTTGGACAATGGTAAATAAGCATTGCAAAGGAAGATAAAAGTTTTCTTTAACTGGGGAACAGGATGGTGTGTTTCAGAACAATAGGATAAGAAGTTTTTAAGTCAGCAGAAATGAACTGCGCATGCGCAAGAGACCCCAGGTTGAAAGTTTATGCTGATGAAGATTTTGAGCCTTCATCAGAAGATCCTCTGAGAAGACCCTTAAGGTGGTAGCATGTGTGGGCGAGGAGGCGGAAGAATATGTAAAACATTTCAGGAAAATAGTTTGAATATGTATTAGTTTTCTGGGAAATGTTATGTATATGTATTAGACTGTAGCATAAAAATAGTGAGACCCGAAGCTGGGGTGCGCATAGGAGGAGGAGCGATCTCTTATGCACCTGCTGCTGCAAATAAAGAATACCTGCTTAATAATGACTCTGTCGTTATTGAGTTTTATCTCGTTATCCTGGCCCAGCTGCACCTAGCCTTTCACCTCAGCAGGGAGTGCTAGAAAGCAAGAGGACTTGGAAACTTTGATTTTTGGTGTCAAGCTCATCCTGCAATAGGAAGCATTATTGAATTCCCTATGTAAACTTTTGATTCACAGGTGACTGTTACAGTGAAACTTGATACAGCTTCCTTGGTAACACAAAAGAATGCCTTAATGTGATTATAATTTCCATCTTGTGAAGTCACAGGAGTATTGCAGCTCCAGAAACCTCATTCTCTTCAGGTACGCGCACTGAAGAAACAAGTGAATTGGCACATTTAAAATCAAATTGCTGTTTTGCCTTTTCCATGATGAGTCTTGCATTAGAGTGGTAGGTGTTATTACATCAAAAAATGTGTCCCAGCTTCTGAAAATGTGCTAGTCTGTGTTTGTTACAAATAGCCCTATAGCGTCCTTGTGAATCATTACCAAGGTTCAATATGTGTTGGGCCCCATGTTGCTCTGCAGTATGCTTCTCCTAAATTCTTCAAAGCTCCAAGCTTGAGGCAACATGGTGATGAATTTCACAAAAGGTTAGAAATGCAAGCTTTTAGTAAATGAGAAAATCTGCATTTAATAAGGACAGAATATTCCTCTTAATATCCCATGCTGATTACCATTTTTGGCTTGTCTTTATCATCAGCTTGTGGCTTTTTATTCTCTTAATGCCAGAGTTCTGAAGTTTTGTGATTGTGATGTCAGCTTTCCATTAATAAAAAAAGCATTTTCAATTTTGTGCTTAAAGGCACAAATGTGCGTCCATACAGCTGTAAAGCTGTAAGGGGGGAAAAAAACCCTGCAGTACTTAAAATCTTGTGATTGTTTGGGTTTTGGCTCATAATACTCTGGAGTATGTTGGGTTTGCTTTTTTTTCACTCTTTGTGCAGCAAAACTTTCTAAAGTGTAAACTGTCTGACTATATAAAAGTCCTTGGGGACATAAATAGGGCATTTGCAAGTCTATAAACGATTGGCTCATCTCATGCTGGAGCTTTTCAGAGTATAGAACTTTTCTTTTGTCTCCCTGGCAGCTTGGTAAGGTGACTATATTAGTTGCCAACATGAGGATGTAAGTAGCTTCCTGCTATCTGAGGAAGAGACACAAACCAGGAAGTCTGGCTGACAAGTCCTCTTATGTTTAGATGCAGTCCTCCCCTACAGCTGCTTTGCTTATAAGGACAAACAGCAGGAAGAAAACTAATCTTTGTACAATGCCTTGGTTTTATGGTGTGTGTTTTGGTGGGGCAGTCAAAGAAAAACTTGTTCACAGGACTATGTTAACTTTTTGGCCTGGGGAAGCAAGGTGACATCGAAGAGTCAGTAGGAACTGTTGGTATGGGGGAAGTGAGTTTGCAGATCTGGGTGGGTGGGGGGGGGGTGTTTGTTTTTTTTATTTTTATGACTTGGAGCTTTTGGATGGAAGAAGCATCTGTTTTCTACATTTTTTATTAACTTTTATATCAACTACTGCCTAGTCTTCCACTATATGATTTTGCCTCTAATGGAGATGAAAAACTTTGAATCAATTCAAAATGAAGTAATCATTCTGTAAACTGTCAATAACTCATTTATGATAGCATTGCTCTGGCAGTGAATAAGAGGCAGAAGAGAATGCGTAGACTACAAGAGAATTTCATGTTTGTGTTTAGTTGTATAAACTGCATGTACTTTGGATGGACCGATGCAGAGACAAATGTAAAGAGTGCATATTGAACTGGGGGGGGGAGAGAATCATACTACCCCTTTTGATACTGTAATAAAATGGTATATTTCTAATGTTAATAAATGCAAAGTTACATATATTATAGTAGAAGTCACCTGACAGTACAAAGATACAGAGAAGGATGACAGGGTAATTGAAATAAAAGGAGGGATTAAATAGTTATAGCCCTTTAGTCTGAAGAAGTCAGCTGAATGATGTGGGGAGGCAATATTATAGGCATCTTTGAAATCATAAAAAGAGGCTGAATAGGCAATAAGTCATTTCTCCCAATAGAAGAACTTGATGACAGCTACAATCCAGGAATTGCTTTTTCCCCAGACAATATATAAAGAGCTAGCTTCGTTTATTAAAATGCTGAGAGGAACTGATTTCATTGACTGCTCTGACTACAAGGGAGGAAAGTTAGAAGGAGGGTGAGTAGGCTTTGGAGCATCCAGAGATGCACTGTTGTGGCCGCAGTGTAGAGGGAGGACATGCGTCCCTTATGTTACAGATTTGCTAATAAGTTAAGATTGATTGACTTTATTTGATTTTATAAAATAATTTTTAATAGAAATAGAGGGATAAGAAATATATTTTAATGAAACTTAGTTGCACAGTAAAAGTTGTTATGAAATCCTTTGTACAGTCCTGTACCAAGGCCAGAAGAATGGGCTAGAATCAGTGTTTAAAACTTAGGTAATAAATTTAGGGATTTTACAGATTTCTTTGTATTTGACTAGTCTTCTGTATGTAGAAAGTGTATTGAAATGTCAGAATATGAGATTAATGGGAGCTGGGGAGAGTCGACTGGAACAGCTTGTGGTTACCTGCCAAAAAACAGTTACCTTAAGTGAAAGGTAATTCCGGCAGGGGGAGATCGCGACCACCGACTCACATACCACCTACCCAAATCGTACCCCAGAGCCATTTCTGGACCTTTCTAACCTTTACTGCGCAGAATTGGATATGGGAGGAGAATATGTTAATGATTTCCGGAAAATATTATGTTTATGCATGAATATTTAATGAATATGTATGAATAAGTTCTATATATGGAGTCTGATTTTGAGACTTGGTGTGTGTTTATCTTGAGAGGACTCGCTCACGCACCCGGCCGTCAATAAAGAAGTGTCTGCTTATCTACATCACATTGGTGTCGATAAGTTCTTCATTCCGAGATTTTGGTAACACTTATAAAGTGCATATGAAAGTTAAAATAGTTACTTTAGGAAAATGCTGAGTGCCTGGAGTACTTGATTATACAGAAATGCCTGTCACTGGAAAGGTGAGTTTCAGATGATCTGACTGGAGAGTGGGTTTGGACAGTTTTGGTTGGTATTAAAGGGAGAGGCCTGCTGGAGAGCTATGCAGAAATGCAGTGTGATAGTTCCTCTCTCTGTACTGTGCCCTGCTCATGCTCAGTCATGTAACTCAGTCACTAAATTTGTTGCTCAGTTATGTGAGCAGTCTAGCAGCAAGCAAGTATGGTGCTCCCTACTGATGTCAAGAAGTAAAAAACTCCAATTTCCCATTTACTTCCTTGTATCATGTGCTTTCTACTTCATGCTGTTTTGCAGATTTAATAGACTTTTTTTTGTTTAATTGATTTTTATACAAAAGCTAAGCAGCCTCTCAAATGCCAGTCCTTACCAGCACCATGTGTTCAGTCTGTACTGTATTATCTGGGCACTTCTTGTTTTGTACATCCTCTTTGTACAGTGCCATAAGTATCTTACAAAGGTTCTTAGTCCTTTGGACTACAGACATCTCAATTGTTAGTCTGTTATCAGTAATACTCTTGAGCACCTATTACTTCAGCTGTACTACTACATTAAATAGGCTTCCTGTTTTTTCAGGCCTGTACAGATTATAAGGTGGAGGAAGGGTTTATATAAATATCCATGGCAAAAGAGCCTCTACTGCCTTCAGCTGCCATAACTAAGATGATAAAGCTTCGTTGTTTGGAGCTAGGAAAAAACATAGATCTTTGCAAGAGTGCAGAAAGAGATGTGATGCCCATTTTGGGGGATTAAACCAGATGAGGTTATTTAGAAGTGTATACCTAATCCAAGGGGGCAGTAGAATAGCAGAGGTGGTTAATATAAAAACTGTATAGGTATTTGTAGGGATCTGAAGCTGAAAGATGTGTATCCTAAAACGAAAATGTTGTAAACAACTTAAATGGAAACTTTTGGGGTTTAACAACCAACCAATCAAACAAAATGAAATGCTGTTTCCTCTGTGGGTTTCACACAGCTAGTAACTTCTAGCAGAAATATCAGTCTTTGCAGACTGCATGTTTCTGCTTCTTCTATCATACTAGTGTCTGAGTCAGACATGTCAGCTGGAAGTGTAGGAACAGGCAGATAGATTACTTTTTAATCTGCATGGCTGTGGAGATTGTAAGCATATGACGCCTTGTAACAAAGCTTATATTATCATTAACTTTCTGCTTCTGATTTAATTTTCTTAACCAAGTAAAAATCCTAATGAAATAATTGTGAAGAGTTCAACCAACGTGAACATCAGAGGAAAAATAAGCAAAAGTTTGTTGTCTGTCTTGTAAGAATTTTTATGATGGGACATTTGCCACCTTTATAGATATTTAGGACTCCATCTCAGAAACAGTATGCATGATTGTATGCCTACACATCACCTCTAGATACTCTACTATGCTTTGAGACTTTTTTCTTCTAAACTGTTTGCATATAATAGTAAGATTATTTTTTTGAACAGGAGTAATAGTGTATTCTTTCCTGTCCATACCCTGCAAATTTGACTCCAGGAATAAGCAAAAAACCTAGTAATTTTCCTATCACTTGTTGTTTTGGACAACAAAACAAGGACAGAAGCCTCTGCAGTGGTAAGAACTATGCAGAAAAACTAAGTGGACCTAGTGGAAGCATGGTCCTTGGCTGGTATGCATTAGCAAGAAAAATTCTAGAAAAGAACATTTTTTCCCTTCACAGGAAATTAGAAAGGAATGGTTTTCCTTGATTGCAGAATATGACATCAGTAGATAAACAATTAGAAAACACTAGTTTTAAAAAAACAACAAACAATAAGGATAACAAAAAGCTCTTTGTAGAGCTTTCTGCTTCTCAGATGCTAGGTATGGCAAAAGCAATGCTGCTAGCACGCATCACATCAGTGTTAGCATCTTTTTCCTGAAAATGATGAGTAATGGATATTTTGGCATTAGTAGCCTTTTGGCTTGAATTTGCACAGTGAATTCTGGAAATAAATGATGCATTTATAAAGCTGTGCCTTACTATAGTCTGTATAAGGTAAGTACAGTAAATGATGCAAATGTGCTTTTAGTTCTCTGATTTACTTTCGATTAACTTATATTTGTCTTTGTTTATAATGATAAATTCATGTCTTGAAATGATTCGACTGGAAACAGATGGTGTGCTAAGGAACTTGTCTGATGTTAGAACAAAACAGAAATAACATTTATTCTTGAAGTGTTGGAGGGGAAGCGCTTAAGAGAAGAAAAACCAACTGAGGTGAAAACTAAAGGTAGTCATAGAATTGGAGATAATCATGGGAGCATGCTTTGAAAGGTTCAGGAGCTAGCCTGTGGCTTACAGCATGGAAAGCTTCCTGTGAGGCTCTTCCTCTCCCCAGCGTGGTTTCCTATTGGAAAATGGAAAGCTCAAGTAATAACAGAGCTCATATAGCATATCCTGTCTATTCCTCCCTTTCCCGTGTCATGTCCTTGACATGAGCAGCAAAACAAAGGCACAAAAAAGCAGCAGGAAAAAATCCTCTTATGTGCTACCCATTGGGAAATGTGGACAATTCCATTCACAGTCACTGTTGATATTCTGTGGGTAGACTGCTGGAAAGGAAAGGTATGAATGTTTTCAACTTCCAGCCTTAAATAAAAAGGTGCTTGCTATCACCAGTCTTGGCAGTGGCTTGTGTTTGATGAAAGCATGTCCAGTTTGTTGTAAATGCTTGAACCATGCTGGTTGTGGTATGTGGTGCTACCAACCTAAACAGGAGAAAGAGGGGCAGAATGTTCTGATGCATGTGTTGTTCTGTGCATGTGAATGTTAGATATATTATGGATTTTTTGATATGAGCTGTGAGACTTCCCCTTCTACTTTGCTGAAATAAAGAATTGTGAATTTTTTCAAATGGAGAAAGTAAAGATGGATGAAGTAGGAAAACATCAAGGTTGGGCCAGGAGTGAGGATCAGAATACAATTATCTACCCTTTCTCTCCATAGAGTTTATTGGTCAAAGTAAACTGTACTTGAATTGCTGAGCAGCATCTCCTTGTGGCCAGAGCTCATGTTATCTGCTCAGAGAGCTCAGCAGCTTGGTCCAACCAATGATGGTGCGACAGCATTGCTTCCCTGTGCTATTAACTGATACATTCTGTACTTACAACCCTTTGACAACTTCTGACAACTAGTAATTTCTTTCACTGGGAAATGTATGGTTTGCCAAATTAGCCTGTTAATTTTTGTCAGAATGAAAGGTTGTATTTTTGACAAACTCGCAGGCTGGAATAGAACTTTGTCCCGAACTAAGGAAATTATGAACTTGGATTGTGCTCCATCTGACCAGTCTCTGCTGTCCATGATGCCCATCACAGGAACAAGATGAAGAAAGTGAACAAGAAATAACCTGTTGATCCCTATCTCTGAGTGAACTGCGGGATATGTGGAAAGATTATGCCCTTCAAACAGGTGAACGCATTATCACCTGGTTGCTTTGATGCTGGGGTAATGGGGCTCATAGTATAGACTTCGAGGGTAGGGAAGCCAAGCAGGCTGGGATCACTAAAGTCATTGAGTACCTCAGCCTTCTCCATGACCCAGGTAACCAGGTGTCCCATTTCCTTCTGGAGAGGGCCCACATTTTCCCTAGTCTTCCTTTTATTGCTGACATACCTATAGAAGTTTTTTGTGTTGTCCTTGACATCCCTGGCCAGATTTAATTCCATCAGGGCTTTAGCTTTCCTAACCTGATCCCTGGCTGCTCGGACTGTTTCTCTGTATTTCTCCCAGGCTACTTGTCCTTGCTTCCACCCTCTGTAGGCTTCCTTTTTGTGTTTAAGTTTGTCCAGGAGCTCCTTGTTCATCCATACAAGCCTCCTGGCATATTTGCCTGATTTCCTCTTTGTTGGGACGCATAGCTCCTGAGCTTGGAGGAGGTTATCCTTGAATATTAACCAGCTTTCTTGGGCCTGTCTTCCCTCCAGGGCTTTATTCTATGGTACTCTACCAAGCAGATTCCTGAAGAAGCCAAAGTCTGCTCTCCTGAAGCCCAGAATAGCAAGCTTGCTGTGCACCCTCCTCACTACCCTAAGGATCTTGAACTCCATCATTTTGCCCCCCACTGCCCTGCCCAGAATTCCTATTCAGGCCTTGTCACCACAAATCAAGAAGGTATTGTTCAGAAGGCCTATAGAGGAAATTCCTGGGTTTAATGTTCTGGGGGCGGTATACTTGCACCAGGCATATTTATTTCAATAAACTGCTGACCAACTGGTAAGGTCAATGCCCGTGCTGTTGAGATACGGTCAGCTAGTGTGGAACCATAAAAGCACCAGTGTGTTTTTACCTGAATCAAATAACTCCAATTCTTGAGGCTCTAATGGGGGAGCCAGAAAGTTATTGATTTTATGAAGCCCCTGCCCCGAGTCGTTCTTTTTGTACCATTGAGCACCTTCACCCTCTGTTAGTTGCCAAGGGGTATCACACCACCATTTTGGTTCCCGGACACCTGGGCTGATGCAAGCCCCCTGTACAGTCTGATTATACGAGTCCCATTCCATCTCAGTGACAGGAATGTCCACCAGGCATGTTCGGAATGGATTCGTCGGGCTGGTCATGGCGATACACAGTGTAGATTGATTGGTTGCATTGGCGAGGGTGAGCCAGACATTGGTGTCGGGTAAAGCAGGTGAGTGATAG
This sequence comes from Falco naumanni, assembly GCF_017639655.2. Classification (NCBI taxonomy): domain Eukaryota; kingdom Metazoa; phylum Chordata; class Aves; order Falconiformes; family Falconidae; genus Falco; species Falco naumanni. The sequence goes on along the minus strand of NC_054079.1, from coordinate 664,595 downwards.
GAGCCTATTCCTGGATTGCAAGCAAGGATGACAAGAAAGGCCAGATACAATGCACAGGGACCCATCGGAGGTGATTTCCTGTAGAGACACAAGCATAACCCCGACCCCACATTATTAGATGTGTAGGACCCTCCCATTCATATTGGCAGGAAAATATATCACATCAGTATCCTGTCCACTAATCATTTGGAGTCTTGTTCTCCCTCATTGAATCAATTGTCCAAACAGTTCAGTTATTGTGGTTGCAGTCTTTCGCAAGGTATGCGGTAAAAACACCTACTCCAGTACCCACAAGGGATCTGAAGATTGTTCATTCCACTGAAAAATAACAGCAAATGCTTGAAAATCACTGGGAATGATAGCTAGATACATAGGCTGATCTAAAAGCCAGCAAAAGCATTGACATTGTTCGATTGCATTAGCAACTTTCCTCAAAGCTTGAATGCTTTCTGATGTCAGAGTTCGTGGAGAGTTAAGATCAGGATCCCCCTTCAGTTGTTGAAATAGGTGATGTAAATCCTCAGTAGTAAGTTCCAGAACAGGGCACAACCAATTAATGGCTCCCAATAGTTTTTGCAGATCATTAAGAGTCTGAATTTTCAGGGTGTTGAGAACTACAGTTTGGGGTTGGATTTCCTGCTGAGTGATCTGCCAGCCGAGGTATTTCCAGGGTTGAGTACGCTGAACCTTTTCTTCTGCAATCTGTAACCCTGCTTCATTAACAGCAGATCATACCTGCATAGCAGCTGAATGAGCTGCCTCCTCTGCTTCAGCATCTATTAAGATGTCATCCATATAGTGGTATATAATCACAGAAGGATTGTCACAGCAAACCCTGTGAAGGGCAGTGGCAACTGTAAGCTGGCACATCATGGGACTGTTGCACGTGCCCTGAGGAAGCACAGTCCAATGATACCTCCGCATGGGTTCTTGTTGATTGATTGCTGGTATCGAAAAGGCAAACTGAGGTGCATCATCCGGATGCAGGGGAATAGTAAAAAACCAGTCTTTTAAGTCAATTACCACAAGAGGCCAATCAGCAGGTAGCATTGCTGGTGATGGCAACCCTGGCTGAAGAGCTCCCATAGGTTCGATTACAGCATTAACAGCTCTCAAATCATGCAACATCCTCCATTTTCCACTTTTCTTGGGGATGCAAATCACCAGGGTATTCCAAGGGCTATTTGTGGGCTGGATATCTCCTGCTTTTAGCTGCTCATCTACCAAATGATAAAGATGTTCAAGCCTTTCTTTACGCAGGGACCACTGGTCAACCCATACTGGCTTGTCGGAGAGCCAGGAAAGCTTAATAACTGACAGCGATAAATTTGGGTTGGACGGCTGTGCAGTGACCCCTACAAAAAAGACGCCCTGTCCAGTTCATTTACACGAATAATAGTTCCAAACTGACAGAGTAAATCATGACCCCACAAGGTGCATGGCACTAGCATAACAAATGGAGCAGCTGAGCCAGCTGCCCCTGTGGCCCTTGAATAGTTAATAAATAGGTGCTCTGTTGAGGTCTTTGCATTCCACCCACCCCAAGAATAGTGGATGCAGGCTCCTTTGTTGGCCATTCCGGGGGCCATTCAGAGCTCTTGATAATAGATACATCAACTCCAGTGTCTAGTAAACCTTGAAATTTTTTGCCTTGAATATAGCGTGACAAAAAAGGCTGGCTTTGTTTTATCGTTGTGGACCAGTATACCTGAGGGGCTCCTGTGCTACCAAAGCCTGCTTTCTCCCTCCTTTTTCCCTGTCAATTTGCCGTGCCACCATAAAACGGCACTAACTGAGCTATCCGCTGCTCTATTGGAATGTGGCAAGGTGGTGCTGGTGTCCAGGCCATGATTTGTATTTCTCCTGTATAATTAGCATCAATAATACCTGGTAAAACAAAAAGACCTAATTTGGTGGTAGATGACTGTCCAATTGATAATGCATGCATTCCTTTGCCAATAGGGCCATATAACCCAGTTGGCAATACTGTTACTTTAGTATCTCTAATAATTACTTTGTGTCAGATGGCCAGGTCTAATCCTGCGCTGCTGGTGGTGGCAGGTTGGAGCTCACTGGCCAAGTGCTCGCATTTCTTTTGTTGTTTGGGGCGCACGGCTTTGCCCCCCAATTCCTGTTTCCCAACGGCGTGGCAATCAATCACCCACTGGCATGAGAATTGGAGCGACACTCCCAGGCCCGGTGTTTCCCTTTCCCGCACTGAGGGCAGTTTTGAGCTGGCTTTCCCCCCCCCCGAGCCCTGCTTTCAGGCATTACTTTTTTAAGTGATCTACAGCCCCACAATGAAAACAGGCGCCCTGGCCAGCTCTGGACCCTAGTTTTATTTGAGTGGCCAGTGTAGATGCAAGGGCTGCCGCATCATGTCCTGTGGTCCCTATATTTTGACATGCTCTTACCATGTCAGACAGTGCAGGATTGCGATTGCAAAGGGGTTGTAATGCCTGCTTGCAATCTTCATTGGCATTATCATACACTAGTTGCTTTAAAAGCAACTCTCGAGCTTCCTCATGCTCGACTTGTTGTTGCAAAATGTTCTGAAGCTGATCAATAAAGTTAGCATATGACTCTCTAGGACCCTACAAGACTATGGCGAACGACTCACTAGAGGCTCACCCAGACTCAGGTATCTTCCGGACTGTCTTAATAGCCATCTCCTTCATTTGCAAATAGGCATCCCTGGGATACCCTGCCTGAGTCGTGGGAGCGGCATAATTATTTTCCCCAGTCAGCTGCTCATAGCCAACACCAATTCCCCAACTAAGGTTTTCCATCGAGGCTGCTACACATAGATCATGAAAATCAGATAACCACATCATATACTGCGTCGGAGTTAGTACCATGCGAAGCAATGACTTCCAATCATGCGGCACAAGTGTATAAGACTCTGTCATCACTTCAAGAAGGGACACAGCAAATGTACTATGAATCCCCCCTTCCCGCACTGCTTTTCTTAATTCTTCAACAGCCTCATATTGCACAGGCTGCCACTCTGGAGGCTGTTTTGGCCAATGTAATACTGGACGTGCCATAGCGACTCTCAAATCCCCTCGCTTAAGTGCTTCCCACTTGCATTCCCACCACCGATCCCCCAGAACCCCTTTCACTTTCCCTGAAAACACAGTCAAGTCATTGGATGGGGGGTGGGGAAGGTCTGGTTCCTTTTCTGGATCTATAGGACCTGGATCAACAGGTTTCTCAGTGTCAATGGAATCATTGTCTGAGTTGTCCTGTTCCCGTGCTTGGTCCTGTGTTGTGAGGGTCGCTGCAATCAGTGACAGAAGCTTTGGGGGCAGAGGAGGTGTGGACGGAATCGCCATCGCTGACGGTGTGTTGAGAAGAGCCGCACTGTCGGTGGAATTTACAGCCTCCCCTGGTTCAGTGCTCGAGCTGTTGTTGGAATTTACAGCCTCTTCTGGTTTAGCAGTTAGTAGAATTAGTCAACACTTGGTGAAGAGTAGCCAGAATTTGCCACCAAGTTGCTAAATGCATTCCCACTGCGGAGTCTCTCTCCGTGGCAGCATCATACAATCACCTGCTGACCACTTGTCAGGCAGGAATTTGCAAAGTGCCATCAGGTGGAAAGTCCAGCATTTTGTCACGGATTCATTCTAACAGAGTCATTAGCTGTGGACCCGTCACAGCTCTCTACTGAGTTGCAAGCAGCCGTTGCAATACGTCCAGGCTGCTCTGTTGATCTCAGGATAACTTCCCTCCCATCGTCCCAGACTACTCACCTGTATTGTAGGTGACGGGTGCACAAACTTTTCTGCAGATCCTGGTTCAGTCAGGCTACACTACTGGTTTCGGGCTCTGTGAGCCTCCCTCCTGAAAAAAAACCCCAAACCCAATGTGGGGTGCCATTTGTGGCATATGAGGCACGGATTTTGCAAGGATTGTGAAGCAAAGACATTTATTGTTAGTTAGTTACAGCTTTTATAAGTTTATACTCTACACGCACTGCTAAAAGCTTTACTATTGGTCAAACTACTGTTCATACACCCAGCCGCTGTTCACTATAAGCTACTCTCTGCTGTTCACACTGTATCCTTATCTTCTAGAGGTGAGATCACATTCCTCCTTTGTTTCTGTCTCATCTGGGTTTCTTATACTCCCTCAAAGTTATTTACCTCTTTGCTGCAGGATCACAGCTGCACATTATCAATGTCAAAACAACCCACTGTCTACGAAGGGAAAAATGGAGAAGTAAAAATCTAGGGAGCATATGCAAATAGACTAATTTGTAGGAATGATCATATTTGTGTGTGTATGTATTTGTACAAATTTCCTTTTTTCCAGTTGCTTACATATCTAGGGCTATAATTTTTCCATTGGCAAAAGTGAACTTTCTACAGAGGGTGTCTTTTTAGGATCTTTTCATATTGGCCAAATAGCTGGCAGTAAAACAGGAAGAGCAGGGAAGTGTATAGACTTTGTGTAACTATGGAAGAAGACAGCCTTTCTGCTGTTGTCATGTGTTGACTTCTTGCAATTATTTATATGTAGTTATTAATTTAGTTGAATAGAACTTTAAATTCATGTGTAGATAGACTATGTCTAAGTAAAGAACAGGAAGGTCAAATGCTGAATCCTATTTCTCATTTCTTCCTGTAGTAGTTCTCATTTTCCCAGTAATATCTTTTTTCATCCAGGCTGTGATGGATGCTGGTCAAATACTGTACCTTAATGTGGATGAAGTTCAAGATGATGACTCGCAAGTGGGGCTGATCAGTGCAGTTGTTCTGCTTCTGGACATTGGACGCTACGGTCTTGAGGTTGATAACCAGATGAGGTGATAATTGTTCCAAAAATTTGGAGTCTGTATGACAGTTTCTAGTGTGGGTTGGTCTCCTGGTTTCAGCTGGGATAGAGTTAATTTTCTTCTTAGTAGCTGGTGCCGTGCTGTGTTTTGGTTCTGATGTGAGAACAATGTTGATAGGACACTGATGGTTTTAGTTGTTGCTGGGTGATGTTTATACTAAGTCAAGGACTGTTCGGTTTCTTGGGCCCTGCCAGCACAGGAAATTGGGAGGGGACACAGCCAGGACAGGTGACCCAAGCTAGCCAAAGAGGTATTCCATACCTTATGGTGTCATGCTGAGTATATAAACTGGGGGAAGAAGAAGGAAGGGGGGGACATCTGGCATTATGGCATTTTTCTTCCTGAGTAACCGTTACGCATGATGGAGCCCTGCTTTCCTGGGGATGGCTGAGCACCTGCCTGCCCGTGGGAAGTGCTGAATGAATTCCTTGCTTTGCTTTGCTTGCATGTGCGGCTTTTGCTTTACCTATTAAACTGTTCTTATCTCAACCCTTGAGTTTTACATTCCTTTCTGATTCTCCTCCCCATCCCTCTGGGTGAGGGGGAGTGAGCGAGTGGCTGCGTGGGGCTTGGTTGCTGGCCAGGGTTAAACATGACAGTCCTTTTTGGCACCCAACGTGGGGCTTGAAGGGTTCGAGATAACAACAGATTTGATTGGAATGTGCTAGTTTGAATAGCTAAAAAGCAATAACAGCTATAAATTAAGGGGCAGGTTTCTGGGTGAGGGTGAGGTCTCTGGGTGAGGGGGAATGAGCAAGCAGCTGTGTGGTGCTTGGTTGCTGGCTGGGGTTAAATCACAACAGTTGGGAATATAATGTCCAATAACTGGTAAACATAAACCCCCCTCTTTTTAGTTATCAGTTTTTAAACTGGTTGCGTGGTAGTCATTTCTCCTTGTGAGTCTTCCTCAAACTGTTGAGGACTTGTCTGTTTTGGAAATACTGGGTTGGGGTTTTTAAGAGTTACTCTTAAAGGTTGGTATTTATGCAGTCCCTTCCACTTGTTCTTTAGACTATAAGACTTGTAACTTAGCCATTTGAAAACCGGTGAACTGATTTTTGCATTCCCTCATCTGACTGCTGTAGAGCATGCTTGTTAGCTGACGGCTGTTTCATAAGCCACTTCTCATCCAAAGAGACTACTTCATACATGCTGCTAAGTTTTAATTAGTTTACTTATATAAGAATGAAGTTCTCCGTTACTGAAGTTCAGTAATCCCTGGCAGAAGGATTACACACAGCAGACCTTTTTGAAAGCAAGCATCAGGGTTCTGCTAATGAGTTGGGTGTTTGGAAGAAACTCATATGTCCTGCATTGTTATTTAAGAATTGTGATGTACCTCTTGCTGCTGCTTTGGCAATTTCATTTGCTAACAACATGGGCTCTGTTATCACTCTACATGCCAGCAGCACATCTGCTTTTGTTTTCTCTGATATAGGTGAATGCAGGTCTTCTCATTTATACCCCACCTGTGATAAAAGTTCTGTGATCTATGGAACTGATCTTTATTTTATTTTATTGCCATATATTTAAGAGAATAAATTTAGATTTAGATTGGAAAACCTGTTTGTTTTGTGTCCAGTACTGATTTTCTTGAATTTGTGTTTTACACTGACTTCAGGTGGAACATAACTGAACTCTGGCACATGTGACTGTCTTGTTGTTACTCTTACCTGCTTGGAGTTGTGCAATTCTTTTCATGCTTCTGATGAGCATATGTAACAGGCAGTATGATGGTAATTATGAAGGCCCATCTTCCCCAGTTCCCAAGAGTGGAAGATGATAGCATGCAGGTTTGTGGATCCAAATTAATAGCTTGTTCAAAGTTTTCTGTGTTTTTCTTCCATGACTGTGGAGTGGCTGGAAGACAATGAACATATTATGAGCAATCCAGACCGAATAACTTGGTTGTAATAACAGGCCGCAGCTCTAACAAGCTGCAGGTGTTGTGAAGGACATATGCAAGGCCAAGGGAGACAAAGAAACTGTGTATTCACAGAGAGATGAGTTGGACAGAAAGATGAGAAAAAACAGGCTGCCTGCACAAGGGGGGAGCAGCATGTGGGCACCACACCAGGACCAATCATAGGGGAGGTGGAAGCGTGTGAACGAGTAGTTTTAACCTATCACCTTTTACATAACAAAGCCTGCGTAGCGTATTTTTAGCTGGGGGTAGAAATTGGTGTGAGTCTATTAATAGCACCTGTAGAGTATAAATTGCTGTGTATCCCTTAATAAAGTGGCACTAACTTGATCACATTGGTTGTATAAGTTGTGTCCGAGCCTTCTGCGTCAACACGTGACAGTGGCTTTGCAAAGACAGTCAGCTTAAAGATTGGATTTGCTGTAGGATTTTTGTCACCTATTATATTAACAGGTAAGACTAATGTAAACAAAAGGTTAAAGAGCTCGCTAGGCTTTCAGTTTTGCTTTGAAGCTTGACAGCACTGTAGACAGTCATGCAGCAGTTAAGGTTGGAGGGAATCTTGGGGGTCTCTTGTCTGACTGACTGCTCAAAGCAGAGTCAGTGAGGAGGTCAGACCACATGGCTCAGGGCTTTATGCAGTCTGTCTTGAAAACCTCCAAGAATAGACTGCACAGCACTTCTAGGCAACCTGCACTACTGCTGTACTGTCCCCCATGGGGAGAAAGGTTTCCCTTTATTTCCAGTCTGAACTTGTCTTGTTTCAACTTGCACCTGTTATGACTCATCCAGCTACCATGCACTGCTGCAGAGAGCCTGGCTCCATCTTCTCAGTGATCTGCTTGTAGGCAGGAGAAGGCTGCTATGAGGTGCCCCCAAAGCCTTCCCTTCTCCAGGCTGAAGCAGCCCTATCCCTCAGGCTCCCCTCTCAGGGCAGGTGCTCCAGCCCCTGAGCATCCTGGTGGGCCTCTGCTGGGCTCACTCCAGTTTGGCAGTGTCTCTCCTGGACTGGGGAGCCTAAACCAGAGGACACAGTATCTAGGTATGCTCTAAGAAGTGTAGAGTCAAGGGGGATCATCACATCCCTCCATCTCCTGGTTGTGCCCCTGTTCCTACAGCACCAGATGCTGCTGGCCCTCATTGCTGCCAGCTCCACAAGTGACTCCTGTACAGCTTGCTGTCCCCCAATGCCCTGGGGACTTTTCTACAGAGCTGCTGCCCAAGCAGGCAGTGCCCAGACTGGAGTGCTGCCCAGGGCTGTGCATTCCCAGGGGTAGGGCTTGCCCGTTCCTCCAGCCTGCCCAGGTCCCTCTGGATGGCAGCCCTGCTCTCCAGCTCATTGGCTGGTCCCCCCAGTTTGGTGTCACCTGAAAGCTTGACAAGAGTGGCTCTTCCCAGGTCAATGATGATGTTAAGCAGTACAGGTTACAGGTTGGGCCCCTGTGGTCCTCCACTTTGTTACTGTGGTCCAGGTAGAATACGAGCCATTAACTGTTACCTCTAAGCCAAATCATCCAACCAACTTTTACCCAAGTTGTTCACCTAAGCAGACTGTAATGTTTTTCCTTGTGTAGAGGTCCTGCTCTGTGACTTTCCTATGGACAAAAATTATACTGATCAGCCTATAGTTCCTTGAACAGTTCTGGCTTTTTTTGAAGATGGCATGACTTATTGGGGAACTCCCCATCTCGGTCACCATTGAGATCAGCCAGTACCATCTTTGGGTGTGGTCCATCTGGCCCTGTGGGCTTCTGTGGGTAGTGAGATGGTCTCTCACATAGCCTCTGACTCTGTTCTTGTACGCTGCTGGAAGTTCTTCTTGTGAACAGTCTGTGGGTGATCTTTTTGGCACAATAGTGAGGACAGCAGGGTTTTTTGAAGAGGAAAGGGATTATGCATCTTAAACTTGTAAGGCAGCAAAAGAAGCTAAAGCAAAGCAGAGACAAACTTCAAGTAACTTCTTATAAAACACCAACATTTCAGGTTTATTTTATGAGCAATTTGTATATTCCCTCAACATTGTTATAATCTTTAAATTAAAGAATGTACCTGAACATAACTAAGGTGTGTAACAGGTTCAGATACTTAAGATATCTCATTGTTTTGTTTAATAAGTGAACACCAAGGTAGTAATCGGATCATTCAGACTTCTTGGTAAGAAATCTTTAATTAGTGTCTTTACTTTTGCTGTTGTCTGATGCCGACAGGTAAGAGCCAAGAGACCAGGTGAGAATTTTTAGAAGATACGTTCATAAAAATTCACATTCTATTAACACAGAAAGGGCAAGTGCTTCCTCTGGTATATACAGTATATAGTTTTGAATTATTGTCTTGAAACCTCTGAACATCCCACTGGGTTAAATTGAATTTCTGTAGTTGGTTTTATAATTCCCTGTGTTACGGATGTAGCTTTGAGGTATGGTTCTGTTCTGTTAGGAAGAGCTAGGAGACTGCAGCATTAAAAAACTTTCAGAACTTATTTAGCAAACTGTTATTTTGCAAATTAAGAAGTTGTACACTGACAAATGCACTCCACTAAAGGTTTAAACAGTATTTAGCAGGTGGGTCTCTTAAGCAGCCTTTGTCTAAATACCAGCTCTCAGTCTTTCAGAAAAAGTCAGTTGACTTTTGGTAGCGAACCACTGAGGTTGCAATTCACAAGTCTTCTAAATTTAATGTATTTTCAGGAAGGTGTTTTTAAAGTCTTGGGGAAGAAAAAAAAAAAAAAAAAAGACGACTAAATCAAAGGATTCTGCTTTTGAACCTAAACTCCTGTGGTGTGTGTTGTCCCCCTGTCCCTTGGTCTCTACCACATCCATCCCTTTGCTGTGTCTTATGCATAATCAGTTTTCTGTGTTCTTTTTGAAGCTCATCCTGGGGCTTGTCAGCCTGCTTTGGCAAAGCAGAAAGAAGTCTGAAAGATGATGTAGAAGGACAAAAGTACATTGGGGGTGGTGGGGGTGGTGTACTTGTGCACTGGTGATTGCCTTGTTCAGTCCCTCGCCTTTATAGAAAAGGGTCTCCGAGAAGGAAACAAAGGAGATGAACAAACCGTTTTCTGGAAAGAATGGATGTATGTACAACGATTAATACCCTACTAAAGCTCGCGATGGAAACGGTGCCAAGAGGCTTCGCTTCTGCTGTGTGACTCTTTGGGCTGGCGGGGACGCTGTTCCGCAGCGCGCCAAGCGAGGGCGCCTGTGGTCCTCGCGGGGTAGCGGGAACCCGTCGGCGGGCGGGGGCGGCTGGGCGGCTAACTGCCGCTTACTCGGTGCCTTCGTGTGCCCTGTTTGAAGCGCTGCACCAATTGGGAAAAAAAACCAAACAACCTACGAAGAGGAAACCCCCTGTGTTCTTTATTTCATTAATACAATTCACCGTCTTACTCATCACTTTCAAATTTTTCACCATTTCTTACTTTACTATAAGGCTTTTTATACTTGTAAAACATGATTATCTGTCCATAGCCCAGGTATAGCTATACTTCTGCTGGAAAACAGAGTTGTAGTTAGATAAGGATTCATGTTTCAGTTGAGACCTTGGATACTGCATTGTTTTGAAAATACTACTTGCAAACTTCATTTTAAGCTGTATTTTAAGACATGGATCCCTCATTCCTACTAGGGATGAACAGATTTTACATCCCTACCAATGGGGAGGGTGTGATAAAGAAGTTTTAGCATGAGGAGAAGGGCAAGAGAAGACTGGGACAGGTTTGGGAAGGTGAACTGTGAAGTGTGTGTGTGTATGCTGCCTTTTTTGTTTGATTGTTTTCCCTATTTTCTCTAGCATTGTCATGCCTTCAGTGCAATACAGGACAACCTGATAGCCAAGTGAATTGTGAGCATCCAGAGCAATTACTGGGACAGGGACACTGTTTGGTCTGAGGTACAGGAAGCTGGAAGGAGCAGGGGATAAAGCTTGGAAGCAAGAACACCTGTAAGTTAAGGGGAACAGGGATGGCCAGAAATTATGTGTGCAAAAGAGTGCAGAGAGCCTGCAAGGCTTGGGGGTAGCTCACAGGCAGCAATCAAAATTGCAAAGTGAGAGCTAGCTCAGAGCAGTTTACCTGTAGCACCTCAGCAGTTCAGTGTAGCACCTCATGGAGACAGTTTCTGCACAGTAGAAGTTTTGGGGGTGTAGGTGCCTCAGCCAGGCATCTGAGAGACATGGTGGTAGCGAGAAATTAACAGTGCATTAGTATCATGGCAGAAAGATATAGAATCTAGGAACAGAAATGCAACCTTTCTATCTATGGTCCACAACATTTCTATACTTTTTTCCTGTGGGAAGCCAAGAGAGAACCATGCTCCTTGGTGCTGCTCCTCTGCAGGGAGGGTGGCAACCCACAGCAATCTTCCCCCTTGGCTAAACTGGGGAGAAAAGGGAAGAAGGAGGATGCTAGGGAGGGTCTGCAGTGGTGTTGTGGTTTAGCCCTGGCTGGTAATTAAGTGCCACACAGCCACTCACTCCCCCCTCACCCAGAGGGATGGGGAGGAGAATTGGAAAGGAATGCAGAACTCGAGGGTTGAGATAAGAACAACTTAATAATTGAAATAAAATAAAAATGAGAGCAATAATAACAACAACAGTTATAATGAAAAGGAAGGAGCGGGGGAGAGGAATGAAATCCAAAGGGAAGAGAGAAAATAAAACGAATGATGCACAATACAATTGATCACCACCTGACCAATACCCAGCCAGTCCCCGAGCAGTGATCACCTGACTCTGGCCAACTCCACCCCCCCAGTTTATATACAAAGCATGATGTCCCTTGGTATGTATGGAATACCATGTTGGCTAGTTCAGGTCAGCTGACCTGGCTGTGTCCCATCCCAATTTCCCATGCCCTCTCACTGGCAGGGCATGAGAAACTGAAAAGTCCTTGACTTACTATAAAAATTACTTAGAAACAACTAAAAGCATCAGTGTGCTATCAACAGTGTTCCTATACCAAATCCAAAACACAGCACTGCACCAGCGACTAAGAAGAAAATTAACTCTATCCCAGCTGAAACCAGGGCAGTATCCACCCCTTATTCCATACCATTTACATCATGATATGTTTTCCAATACATCATCACCTCTCCTGTCCTTTAACATAAATACACAGATATCATTCCCTTAGTCTATGGACCATCCCTCTAAAGCCCATAGAGTTCATTTAGTCTGTGACATTGGGCTCCATCTGTTGTAACACTCTTTCTGAGCAGGGAAGACGGTACGAGGTGTTGGATTGTTGCATGTTGAAGCCAGTTCTGATTCTATTATGGCTGCGCTGATCTGGATTCACCAAAGGCATTTTTCAATGGTATGGCAGTTAAAAAAAAGTTAGGTTCAGATCTTCAAATCCAAAGTGGTATAGAAGGGTGCCACAAGATATATGGTACTAATGGGCATATAGAAGTGACAATATACAATATTATGTAAAATTTAATATCACACAATTAAATTAATTGGCTATTTTCATGCAGAATCAACTCCCCTTGAAGCACACTTCAAACTCCTGCATTACCCACCAAGTGCACCCAGGTCCCTGAGCAAAAGCAGTCCCATGAATAGTTTTGCCTTAACCTGAGGCAGGAATGACCCAGGCTGTTTTCCCCAGCATGTTTTTAAGCTCCACTACAGGACCTTTATCCCCCTCTACAGCATGCAAAAGCTTTGACTGGGCAGGACCAGCTTGGGTAGCAGATCCTCTGGTATTAACCAACCAGGTAGCCTTTGCTAAATGTGTATCCCAATGTTTGAAAGTTCCACCACCCATTGCTTTCAGTGTAGTCTTTAACAGTCTGTTACATCGTTCAATTTTCCCAGAGGCCGGTGCATGATAAGGAATGTGATATACCTACTCAATACCATGTTCTTTGGCCCAAGTGTCTATGAGACTATTTCGGAAATGAGCTGAAATGTCTGATTCAATTCTTTCTGGGGTGCCATGTCACCACAAGACCTGTCTTTCAAGGCCCAGGAGAGTGTTCTGGGCAGTGGCATGGGGCACAGGGTATGTTTCCAGCCATGCAGTGGTTGCTTCCACCACTGGAAGCACATGGCACTTGCCTTGGTGGGTCTGTGGGAGTGTGATACAGTCAATTTGCCAAGCCTCACCATATTTATATTTCAGCCATCGTCCTCCATACCACAGAGGCTTTAACCTCTTGGCTTGCTTAACTGCAGCGCATGTTTCACATTCATGAATGACCTGTGGAATAGCGTCCATGGTTAAGTCCACCTCTTGATCTCGGGCCCATGTTGCATTTCGTCCTTGATGACCTTGTGTCATGGGCTCCCCGAGATATAAACAATTCACCCTTATGTTGCCAATCGAAATCTACTTGAGCCACATCAGTCTTGGCTGCTTAATCTACCTGCTGGCTGTTTAAATGTGCCTCAGTGGCCTGACTCTTGGGTACACGAGCATCTACATGATGTACCTTTACAACCAAGTTCTCCAACTCAGCAGCAATTTCTTGCCATAATGCAGCAGCCCAGATGGGTTTACCTCTGTGTTGCCAATTACTTTGCTTCCATTGCCGTAACCACCCCCATAGGGCATTTCCCACCATCCATGAGTCAGTATAGAGGTAAGGTATCAGCCATCTTTCTCGTTCAGCAACATCTAAAGCCAGCTGGATAGCTGTCACCTCTGCAAACTGGCTCGATTCACCTTGTCCTTCAGCAGATTCTGCAACTTGTCCCAGGGGACTCCATACAGCCGCATGCCACCTCTGATGCTTTCCTACAATACAGCAGGACCCATCAGTAAACAAGGCATATTGCTTCTCATGTTCTGGCAGTTCGTTATACAAAGGGGTTTCTTCAGTATGTGTCACCTCTTCCTCTGATGACATCCCAAAATCTTCACCTTCTGGCCAATCCATAATAATTTCAAAAATTCCTGGATGATTGGGATTTCCTGTCCGAGCTCATTGTGATCCACTTACTCCATGTAGCATCAGTTGTGTGATGTGTAGATGAGACCCTCCCTTTAAACATCCAGCCCAGCACTGGTAACCGGGGCGCCAGGAGAAGCTGTGCTTCAGTACCAATCATTTCTGAAGCGGCTCAAACCCCTTCATAAGCTGCCAATATCTCTTTTTCAGTTGGAGTATAGCGGGCCTCTGATCCTCTATCCCTGGCTCCAAAAGCCCAAGGGTTGTCCTCGAGTTTCCCCTGGTGCTTTCTGCCAGAGGCTCCAGGTAGGGCCATTCTCCCCGGCTGCGGTGTAGAGCACATTCTTTACATCTTGCCCAGTCTGAACCGGCCCAAGGGCTACTGCTTGAACTATCTCCCATTTGATTTGTTCAAAGGCTTGTTGTGGCTCAGGGCCCCATTTAAAATAATTCTTCTTTCAGGTCACATGATAGAGAGGGCTTCCAATCATCCTGTAGTTTGGAATGTGCATTCTCCAAAAGCTGATGACACCTAAGAAAGTCACCTGTACAGGAACAATTTCCACAAGTGTATTGATATCACTATATGGATGATGTTCTTGTATCAGCTGCAAATTCAGCAAGTGTATCCAGTTTTGCAGCAGTCGTTGGCCACCTTTGGGCTATGTATAGCACCAGAAAAGATTCAACAACAAGCCCCGTGGAAATACTTGGGAGTTAAAGTGCTAGATCAAACACTTAAGCCACAGTCTATCCAGCTCCCAGTAAATGTCAGAACCCTAAATGATTTGCAAAAATTATTAGGGACCATAAATTGGGTGAGGCCATACTTGGGCCTTACAACAGACCAATTGAAACCACTCTTTGATCTCTTGAAGGGTGACACTGATTTAATGTCTCCCTGATCACTAAGGAAGCCAGCTTAGCCCTAGAGAGGGTGGCCAATGGTCTGCAACAAAAAAGGGTACACCGTGTAGACATAGAAACTGATAAGTTTGTATGTTGTCATTGCTAACTATCATCCCATGGGATTGTTGGGCCAATGGAATGAGTGCTGGCAGGATCCACTACATGTCTTAGAGTGGTTATTTTTATCTGTACAACCATGGAGGACAGTGAGCACTCGGATTGAACTAGTATTGAAAATCATCACCAAAGGATGTATGCGGCACGTTCAGCTCACGGGCCAAGATCCCAATTACTTGATAATTCCCATTGAACACTATTACATAAGCTGGTGTTTGGCAGTTTACTGTTTCAGTTGGTTCTGGAAGGATTCAAGGGACAAATATCCTATCATCTTCCCAGTCACAAATTATTACAAACTTATTTGGACATACAAATACTTCAAAAGCTGCCGGCAGCAGATAGCCCAGTGCAAGGCCCTATGGTCTTTACAGATGGTTCTGGGAAATCGGGAAAGGCAGTGGTCACTTGGTATGATGGGAAGCAATGGCAAGAATTGATACACTTGACACAGGGATCACCCCAACTGGTTGAACTTAGTGCTGTCATTGTTGCCTTTAAAACATTTTCACAATATGCTGTAAACATTGTTACAGACTCTGCTTATGTTGTGGATGTTGCGCGACACATTGACTGCGCACTACTTAAGGAGGTAAATTCAGAAAGACTATGTTCTGAAACAAGAAAACAAGAAGTTTTGATGCTAGAGCTAAATTGATCTAAAGATTGAAGCCCAGAAAACTGATCGCT